>NC_139219.1:242852415-243452415 GCF_055691185.1 Crinia signifera | reverse complement strand
GTCTGGATTTAGACGTCTAAATCTAGACTTCTAAATTGCTGGGGTGTCCAGTTCAGGGAGTCTCTGGATTTAGACGCTTTAGCGTCTAAATTGCCGGGTTGTCAGCGGTGCGCAGGACTGCCTATTTCACTGTGGAACTACAAGTACCACAGTGACCTGTCAACGCTGGGCAGAGTGCGCTGCTGCTGCCCAGCGCTACGCTGATAACGTAGATTACATATGTAAAGCAGGCACGCGCTGAGAACAGCACGCGCACAGTAAACACAGAGTCTGGCAGACTGCCAAGTTTCACTGTGCGCGCGGTGGCGCCGTAAAACTACACAAGTACCAATTCTTTTCCCCAGGTCTGCTGCATTTCCCTCTGGCTCTGACGATTCTGTAATACAGAGAAGGCAAACCAATTAAGTTCTCCAGTTGAAAATGATTTGAGATGGATTCTCCAATGCCAAGTTTTGTGGCAGAGGTCAAACAGGAGATTGGCAGGATGAGGGGAGCCTGGCTCTCCTGCTAGGAGGATGGCCATGTTAGTCAATTCTTTTTCACAGGTGGTAGTGCGGCTGTAAAGATGTAGTCATTTGTAAAACACAACACAGGCAATTTATTAGAACGCGCACATGCGACTGTTAGCCAAAAAGTGTTTAAACTTTTGTTCCGTCAATAAAAAAACTGCTTGAATTAAAACTATACAAAATCATTCTTCCTCTCAGACATACATAATTGAAAGCATCAAAATGCAAACCTTTCCAGGTTGAAATGATGCATCCAGCAAGTAGCAAATGATCTTTGATGTCAGCTCTGTGTGATACCCTCCCTGCATGCGCTAGCAGGACTGACATTTATTTAATGAAAACCTGGTCCTCTCAGGTGCCATATATGCATTCCTGATACAGCGAGGCATAGACGGGATGAAATAAAATATTTATTATATAGTTTATGCATTCATTATTTTGTCAGGTTCCCGACAGACTCAGGAGACTTCCTTTTACATTTATGAAAATGATGAAGTGATTTATTAGGGAAGATTCAGAGCAGTGAGAGGAAATCAATGTTGTGGGTGACTGCTGTGCCTTCTCACTCTAACATCTTTGCTGTTTCCCAATGATTTATGATGTGCTACATGGATATGAGACATAAGGGAAGAATCTCAAGGCTCACCTGCAAAGTGCAGCCTTTCACCATGAAAGCAAAAAGGATTATATAGAACTATTATTCGCATATTTTACAATAAATATATATTTAATGCAATAAAACTAACAGAGCAAACTAGCGCTGATGCGCAAACTCGGTCTTCTCTATTTAACTAGGAATAAAGCCTGGTGTTCAGCTATTTAGTCAGCATTATTATTTCGCGAACGCATACTGTTGATGTCTGGCCTAGCAGGTCAGAAAAGCAGGGAGCATCCAAATGGCAGACAATTTCTAAGTCCACATGGTGGAAAGTTAGTAAGTAAGCAGAAGGACGAAAAGACTGGTCGACATGTGAAAAAGGTCAACATGTGGGTTTTTTTTTGGAGTGTTTTCCATACTTTATCATCCCGTTGACTCCTACTGGGTATGATACATCGCCTGATGAAGCATGGTGAGCCATAGGAGGGGACACGGTACACTAATTGGAGGTCTACATGAATTTAACATAACTGTGAAAAGCTTAGGTCAACTTTATCTGAGTCAACTTTTTTCTAGTGTTGACCTTGTGCATGTAAACCTTTTGGGGGCAAGTTAGACATAGTCTGTGAGCTATACCACACCCATTGCAAAGAACGTGGCTCAGCTGAAGTGGGTGGCATGGTAGTGTGCCTGTCAAATCACATCATTGTGGTCCCCCCCATACAATGCCGAGATATTTGGCATCAGGGAGAGCCACCAAGTTATGTCCTAATAATATTACTTTTCACAAGTTTTATTCCACTTCACAGCATGGCTACATCTACAGTGGTTTCAGTGAGGCTATTACCATGAAGTGTAATCTCTATAAGTAATATGTCATTTTGATGCAGAACGTAAAATCTTACCTCTCGTATCATTAACGTTCCTTCTCTTGAGATGCTTCTAAAAGTCTCCGACTGTGAGGTTTCAAGTCCCTGTGTCCCTGTGTTATATGGCTCATTGTTTCCAGGCATTCCGGTAGGTCTGCAAACAATCAGTAGTGTGTGAGGCATCACAAATTCATGGGATTTCAGGATTTTAATAAATATACCTTATTGAAGTCTCTAGTCAGCCCACCATTGTTAGCACAGAGCAAAGCACAGTATCTGACGAGGAAAAGCAAATTGTAGGGATTTGGAATCAAGGGACTTTATTACACCGTAAAGTGTTCTTCAAATACAATGGTTTTCGATGAGATCCTTTGAAGTTCCTGACCACGGAAGCCCTGGCGGCGGCGAAAAAGGCTGGTCCCGGCTATTCAAGTCGTTGGTGCACCTTGTTGGACATCACTGTGGCAAGCTGTTTGCTGTTATCTATGATGTATGTGAGCCTGCACTTTTAGTAAAATTTGTTTTACACTTTGCTCATATCTGCGCTTTTTCTCCAATTTCTTTCTACACACACACACATACTATGTAGACCAGGCATTCTCAACCACGGTCCTCAAGGCACACCAACAGTGCAGGTTTTAGTGATATCCAGGCTTCAGCACAGATGATTAAATCAGAATCACTCAGTTACTTATTAAGTCACCTGTGCTCAAGCCTGGATATCACTAAAACCTGCACTGTTGCTGTGCCTTGAGGACCATGGTTGGGAATGCCTGATGTAGACAAAAGTAGCTGACCAACCTCAACACTAAAAGGCACTTACAGGGTTTGAAAAGGGGATCATCCTAGGCTGCTCGATTGAGGGTATGAGTGTGAAGTATTGCAAATGTTCGGAAAGCTTCTAACTCAGCTGTGTCTTGTCATTAATGCATGGACAAGAGTGCTTAACAGGAAGCTGCAATAGAACAGGGGAGACCCATGCACATGGATATTATGGGGAAACAGCTGCTCTTAATGAATGTCTGATGCCAGAGTGTACTGGAAAGCATGGAGGTCGTGGCGTTATGCTACGGGGCCATTTCAGCTGGTTTGGCATGGGTCACTAGTTGTAATGCATGGTCACAATAACTCTGAGAATAGTACAGAGATATTCTCGATAACATATTATTCTCGATATATATATATATACATACACACACAACAAACATTTTGTTCCAAGACAGGAAAAGTGACTGGACTACAGTAGACCACCGACTCATTTTGAGGACAGGTGCCTGGCTTTATTCCACCTGTTACATTTCCTCTCTACATGCTATAAACTGAATGAGCATGCTTCTCCTGAGACACCAAATTTAGATGTGACTGAAAAAAAGACTGGCATAAGATAATTGCTAGTTCTGTCAGCCGTTTAAATTCAAATGAAGGTGTTTTCCTTTTGGCACAGATGTCCAAGTCCACAAATGTTTTGAAAATGTTCTTTGGCGTTTCCAATAGATGTCGGTGCTGCATTTCTGCGGTTGGTTCGCCGGTCCATATTTGGTGGGAATGCCTAGGTCAGGCATTCCCAACCACGGTCCTCAAGGCACACCAACAGTGCAGGTTTTAGTGATATCCAGGCTTGAGCACAGGAGACTTAATTAGTACCTGAGTGATTCTGATTAAACCATCTGTGCTGAAGCCTGGATATCACTAAAACCTGCACTGTTGGTGTGCCTTGAGGACCGTGGTTGGGAATGCCTGGCCTAGGTCTTGTGCCCCTTTCTGTGAGTAGGTAATTTCCCTATACACATCATAGCTGGGTTGCATAAGGCCCTTCTTTTTGGCTTGTGAATTTGTATCCTGACCCCCTTAAAAAAATCCTTGCTCAAATCCCTTAATAGTGCTGCAAAGGCAGTAGTTCCAGTTCAGCGGAAGTCCATAGCCCCACTATCCATTAAAAATGATTTACGATGATGGGTTCAGAATCAGAATCATCTTTATTGGCCAGGTATACTTGGAATTTTTTGTGGTAACAGATATACTGTTTATACAGTATATAACAATGGAGGACCTCAGCCTTGGTGCTGAGAAAAACTGTTTTTCTTAACAATATTTTTAACGCGCGATCATTATAACATGTATGTAAAAAGAAAGCACAAATTTCAGCACATAATTCTTAACAAATTCACACAGAAAAACTAATTTTGTTCAGCCTATTTCTCTGCGGCTTATAAAGCAAAGGTTAGTTGAGCTCCTCGCATACTGTGTAAGGTTTCCCCCATCTTTTCCCATCCTTATCCCCCCCCCCCTTATGTTGCCATTCTGCCTTTTGTTGAATCCATGATACATCTCCTGATGGCATTCACTATACTGACCTTTCTCTATGTTTATCTGCTTCCATTTGACCTGTTAATCCACTGTTCTTGGACTATGTCTATAGATGGTTATATATTTGTTTCAAATCAACACATTAAATATATATATATGTATGTGTACACACACACACACACACACACACACACACACACACAGTAACTCTACCAAACCAAGAGAAAAAGGTTGTACACCCCAATTCCATAGCAAAGGACTGATTCAACATAACGTGATGGCACCTTCAAATTTGCTGCAATGGACTAAGGATAATTAACCTTAAAACTAAAAATATAAATTTTTTAAATTCATGTGACAAATTAGAGATAGAGAATGCTGGATTGTAGAGAATGTCGAGAAGATCACCTGCCAGGAGCACTAGATTGATGGCATAAGTAAGGGCTTCCATACATAAAATGGGGGATCTACAGTAATAAACATTGAATATATATATATATATATATATATATATATATATATATATACACATACATACATACATACATACATACATACATACACACACACACACACACACACATATATATACATACACACACACACTAAAACATTACTTACATGAGTCTTGGTATATCACTAACTGGCACAGTTCCATCCTGGTTCTCATTCTCCCCATCTTCCTCTTCACTACTCTCAGATTCCTCACTGGATGAAGAGTAATCTGTCACCTTCTTCATTGGTCTATTTGTCTCTTCTGTGCGCAATTCTCTCAGCTCTTTTGCCAAAGCAGTCAGATCCTGCAAAAGGATTAATGTTGTGACTGACCCAAACTAAAGGGGTGCATGCATACAATGAGACGCCTCCTTGAAGTGAATGATCAACTGCACCATAAGCCAATGGAAATATAGCTGAACCATAAAATTACAAACAGATTTCCATCACACAAACAGACAATGCTTAAGGCAATAGGTAACACTGGGCCAGACGTATTAAACCTGGTGAAGTGATAAAGTGGTTGGTGATAATGTACCATCAATCAGTCCCTAACTGTCAAGTTACAGGCAGTGATTGAAAAATGACAGTAAGGAGGTGATAGGCGGGTGTGCTATCCCCAGCCACTTTATCACTTCCACAGAATGAATACATCTGCCTTATTATGAGGCAAACCATTTTATTTGCAACCTTCATGTGCCTGGGGCGTATAAACAAATGGATACAAGGACACCCAGTGAAAATCATCACTTTGTTGATAGTAAGCTGGAAACCATTATAATAAGTGCACAAACTCTGGTGATATCATTAGGTCAGGATTAAAAAAAACTTGCACTGAATGCAAATTTTTTAATATATATATATATATATACACACATACATACACACATACATACATATATATATATATATATATATTTTTTTTTTTTTTTTTTTAAACACAAAAATTCCCAGTTTACTATGAATTTGACATGATATTTTATTACTTCTGACCATCTTTGTACTGGGACATCACAGGCAGCAGGTATAATACAGATATAGCGTGTATCTAGATCATGCTTGTAAAGCAATGTAGGTGACATAGTGGTGAAGCGTAAGGCGTCTGCAGATGATGAATTTGCTTGTTCTGTGGAAGAAACCATGCAAATGACAAACAAAACATTGCTCTTACCATTTCCCCCTACATTAGTGATCAATGCAGCCATCAGTGCATTCGCTCAGGGTTTAAGGAGAAAAAACGTATTGAACATCACCACATTCATTTATACCCAGACAGCCCTAATGTTCCCACTGCTCAATGAGTACTTCGACAACTGCTTATAAAGAAATTTCATCCTAGTACACCATTACTTACATCAGCAGGTCTCCCTTTACCCCAACAATACTGACTGTTTCATGAATTTTACACTGTAGGCATATGCAATTTAACTCTTTGTGTATATTGCTTATTTATATATTGAGGGCTGAACTCGCCATCTGGCTCTTCTGGCAAAAGCCGATAGGACAGATAAGACAGTCCGGTCACACAGAGACCAGGCTCACCAAGCAGCTCAGTCTCCCGGTACTTTGCTTGGCTGCCCAGTTGATTAGTGATTAGGACAGGCCCCTGTGACCATTGGTATGTCCCAGTGAGTTGTAATTGTGCGGGCATGCATGCACATGCCAGGCTGTAGAACAGACCCAGTCCGTCCATGTATAGTACTATACAAATGTTCTACGTTTGTGGAAAAATAACAAAAAAACATCAACATCACACGTGCACAGGAAGGCATCACTTGTATAAGTTGAACGCTAAATAAGCTTATTACCCATATTTGCCTACCGAACCCTCTCCATGAGGAAGAAAATGCTTTGCCCCTTGATTTCCCTGGTAATGTATGATTGCCATCACCAGAAAGGCCTTTCTTATCAATTACCTAGCTCCCCACAGGTGATGGCAATCCTGCATTACCAGGAAAGTCCAGGAGCAGAGCATTTTCTCCCTCATGGACAGGGTCAGGTAGGCAACTATGTTATTACCTTGATTCGAGGATAAACAGGGCCTTTATCAGGTCTTTTTTTTAATCAAACAAAAGTTTCAAGATCTCAATTGGTAGAGTTTTAACCTCAGGTTCTTAAAATCCCATCACTTTACCCTAGTAAGACATAGGTATGGTACTGTACGTGTGTCTATAATAAATTATCTATAGTCTACCACAATGTTTCACCTAATCAGGCAAGTGTGTATGTAAAAGGAATTAAAAGGAATGTATTGACAACCTGACATTATTTTGATGATTATATGGACTTAAATAGTACAAATAGCTAAATGATGCAAGAAATACGGTTTTACGGCTTAGGTACAGCAACGAACAGCAAATTATATGTTGCAGTGTATTAATCTTTGTTAGCAATAGCTTATGTGTGTCAAACTTTTGTGTATATGCACAAGCTCATATTTCTGACATTTAATCGATTATAGAGCTACTGGTTACAAATGGGGAAAACTTGCGTATGATCTATAAGAAATGAAATGCTTAGGAAGCCTAGTCTCCAACGTGGATGTCCCGATACTGGCAAATAAGGTCTTGTTTACATAAGGACACCTCAATGAACTTTGCTCCCCCCAAAAAGACCTCTACAGGACAAGGTAACAGTGATTGGACAATATTCCTACATACCCAAATCTACTAAAAACGGGACATTTGAAAATAAGCATACATATTCTCAAGTAGATGAGAAAATTTGCCTGGGGAAATCCCAGCTGTAAAACAAGCCAAGTATTGTTCTTTCTTACAGTTAATTACATTGGTCAGCCACTTATACTGGGGGGGGGGGGGGGGGGGGAGGAGTACTTTCTGATGCTTTCTTAGGTCAAACTGAAATTACTCCATTCTCACCAATAGCACAAACTACCACACACATTTATGTACCTGTGTTTCAGAGTAACTAATAGGTAAATATTCGTTAAGGTCCCAAACCTTAGTCAGCCCAGTAAAAGAAAGTTTAAGGTGCATACACAATGAGATTTTAGCTATAGACGATTCTGACTATGCGGCATCCCTTGAACTAACCAGATCACAAAACCATACAATCTTGGCTAGATTTACTTCCCATTTTGACTATGGCCAATTTTTACTATAACTACTACACTATACTGTATATACAATATAGTCAAAATTGGCTTGCCTGCAGAGTTTATTTTTTCTTACAATACAGATTCCCGGGGTCGTGAATTGGCATCGAAAGCTGTATACACATTGGACCTAATTGGCGGCGTGCGTTCGAACAGGGTCGATGTTTTGTCTTTGCGCAAGCGCTGGATGCGTGTGGCCACCGCAAACAAACTGTTCGCTGGGAGCACGCACCCATCCTTGCGAACGGAGAAATATCTTATTAGCATATGGGCATTCTCATGCTAATGGCATCACCTGATGTCAGCTGCCGGCCCAATTCCCTCAGAATGAGAACGCAGACCTAAGGCATGCAGACCTTAGGTCTGCGTGCACGTGACCATCGAACGATGTGGGTGTTCCCCCTGCAGGCTGTGAATGGATGTTTATGTAAAACATCCATTTGCAGCCAGTGTGAAAGTACGCGCCTTGCGAATGGTGAGCCGGCATACCACCATTCACAAGGCGGGATCTGGTTGACTCACAAGGATGAGAATTAGCATAACCCCCATTGTGATAATTTTTTTTCCAATTTTGACTACATTGTCAAAATCGGAAGCTCAAATAGCACTGTATGTATGCACTTACTGTGATTACAGTTTATGCTTTTACCGTGGCCAATGCCACAACCTCCCCAGTAAGCACCAGAAGCTTGAAGAGTGCATATTAAAAACAGTATGGAACATATTAAGCAGCTGCTTTTCATTTATGTTTTACAGGAACTTAAACGACCACACAGTATGTACAAACATACTTGGATGTCACTGTATCTTAATTACCGGTAACTCTTACCATTTTTATTCATATTGGCATCCGTTTGCTTTTATAAAATAAGGCTAATTTTCCTTTAACCCTGTATGACTCATTGAATATTTCCAGTGTATACCAATTATTACTGTGGTAAAGTAGACAAATGGGGTCCTTAATTACCCCCTAAAAATATGATTTGGTCATAGTACCATTTTAGTACATAAAGCATTGTAGCTCGTACACCAGAACATTGGGATGCGTTCTACTTCCATATTTTGAAACTCTAGCATCTGCCAGAAAGTTTTAACAGTATTTTCATACAATTAAACTTGGTTTGAATGGCAATTATCATCACAATACAGTCTATGCAATCATTTTTTTAATCATGTCCAGCTATTGGACAAGGAGTCATAAAGGGTTAAATAACTTTTACTATGCGTGGAAGGTTGCCTGTATCCGATGCTTTGGCCGAACGGGCATATGTAATAGGTTGTAGCTTTTAAATGATTGCCACTTTAAGCTGCAGTTCTGTTATGCTTACTTAAGACTGGATAGTTCCACAAGAATGGATAGTTGCTGAGGTCTTAATGCTAGAAAAGCTCCTGTTATAGTCTATTACCAGCCTGGTGATCGGCGAGTGTCTCCTCCAGCCAGGTAGTCACCGGGTTTCAGCTCTATGACCCCATCCAGCTATACTGTAAACCAGCATCTCATAGCCTGTAAAGTGAGTGCGCGGCCAGCTGACCAGAAGTGAGAGGTCACTGATCACGTGAACTCTGGATGTAAGTATTGGTTTTCCTAGAAGTCATTTTTCTGGTTTGTAATCAGCTAATGGTCAAAGCAGGAGTCAGGGAATGGTGGTTGGGACTTGAACGCCAAATTCAGTGCAGAGGGATCCCCTTTGGTTATGTTTTCACAATTCCCTTTAGTTAATTCAGGCAGAATGCTTTCCCTTGACAATGATATAAAAACTAATTCCCAAATAGATGAAAACAAAATTCCAAATAAGTGAAAACAGGAGGCGGCACTCTCAAACAAACGTGATAACTGTATTCAATTCATTAAAGTGAAAAAAAGGTCAGCATAATTGTGTCAACAAGTTTCGGAGCATTGCACCCCTTCCTTACTGACTTTACAAAAGGTGAAGTGCAGAACTCTTAGTTCTGCACTTCACCTTTTGCGTTTTGTACAGTCAGTTGTCCTGAGGAAGGGGCGCAATGCTCCGAAATTTGTTGACACAATTATGCTGACCTTTTTTTCACTTTAATGAATTGAATACAGTTATCACGTTTGTTTGAGAGTGCCGCCTCCTGTTTTCACTTATTTGGAATTTTGTTCTCATCTATTTGGGAATTAGTTTTTATATCATTGTCAAGGGAAAGCATTCTGCCTGAATTAACTAAAGGGAATTGTGAAAACATAACCAGGCAGAATGCTTTCCCTTGACAATGATATAAAAACTAATTCCCAAATAGATGAAAACAAAATTCCAAATAAGTGAAAACAGGAGGCGGCACTCTCAAACAAACGTGATAACTGTATTCAATTCATTAAAGTGAAAAAAAGGTCAGCATAATTGTGTCAACAAGTTTCGGAGCATTGCACCCCTTCCTTACTGACTTTACAAAGGGTGAAGTGCAGAACTCTTAGTTCTGCACTTCACCTTTTGCGTTTTGTACAGTCAGTTGTCCTGAGGAAGGGGCGCAATGCTCCGAAACTTGTTGACACAATTATGCTGACCTTTTTTTCACTTTAATGAATTGAATACAGTTATCACGTTTGTTTGAGAGTGCCGCCTCCTGTTTTCACTTATTTGGAATTTTGTTTTCATCTATTTGGGAATTAGTTTTTATATCATTGTCAAGGGAAAGCATTCTGCCTGAATTAACTAAAGGGAATTGTGAAAACATAACCAGGCAGAATGCTTTCCCTTGACAAAGATATAAAAACGAATTCCTAATGAGAACCTATGAAGAAAATTCCAAAGAAAGGCAAGAAAGTTTTTCTTACCGTTTTGTTTTTAGTTTTCATTCTCCGCGGCATGATCTGTCCATCATCCGCGGGCATTGCCTGTGAGATAACGGCCTGTAGAAAAGTATCAAGTAATGATATCAGGAGAGCGAGAACCTTGGGATTCGTTAATTGTTACTGTAGGTCCCAAGTTTATGTTCATCCCATTACTCAATGGGGATATATATGGAGATGTGTTTTTTTAAATCACCTCTATTGCAGTGTACAAATAAACATCCAGCTATCAGCACGAGAGGCAGCCTGGTCATGGGCGCAATGAGTCAAGTCACATCTTCTGTATGACACGGCCATTCCAAAACCAGCTATCGTCCTAGGCATGCAATGATCCAGTCACAAGTAATAGGCACGCAAGCTCAACATGTGAGCGCTAAATGTCTTCACATCACCATAGATTAGGGTTAATTAGTGCAGCAATTAACTTAATTGTGCAATGTTATACCTTATATATAAGATACTTGTCTGGATTAACAGATACTCCTAAACTGTCATTTAAACTTCAGAATTAAAACAATTGAAATGGTGCTTGAACGGATTTGGCCAGTGGCTGGCAGTGGAGAGCTGGTTGGCAAGTGGCTCACTTAAAAACTAGAGGTGACAATGCAAGAGGGTGGCACATCCTTGAGCCATGCGTGGTCAACTCCATACAACAAATACATTAGCTGTTCCTCTGTTCAGGTGTCTGTAGCAAAATCTGGATTGTTACCTCTACACAATGTACTATAATCACTGGTTAACATAAGAATGGGGAGTTGTGCTATTCTGTGCTTACATAATGATAAGAAGTAGTCCGTCCTTCTCTGAAGACATGATCATCACATCATTTTACGTACTAACTGTGATACTGGGTGTCATACGTGGTCTCCAACAATGTACTCTTTTTGCCTGTATACAAATCTATAGTCTAATGTGCACATTATTATAGAAGCTATAATAGTTGAGGGTAGGATGAAACAGTCCCGTTTTCATATGCTTGACCGAAGGCTGTACTGCAGCACCAAATGTGATTTTCCTATTTAACAATCCAGGCATAATAATTTATCTAAAACAGCAGCTGCATTCTGCACACCACTCCTTGCTTGTGTCTGGATTTTAAATTCACGGAGACAGCACACGACAAAACCTTACAGATGGGAGCTGATGCTAGATGGGTCAATGAACAGCATCCAATGTCATGTGAAATTCACTGAACAACAAATAAAGCGGCGGAGGAAGGGATGATCGCAGTTGATAATAAACCAGTTCCTTCATCTTCGTATAAAATAATCTTTTAATGACAAGAAATACGGATGTGGCGGATTTAAAATGCTAAATTAATTTTGGAGATACTATTCTGCTAACCACAGAAGTGGTGTCCATTCTTGTGCGTTTCCCAACTCATTATCTGTCACATTATGATTAAACATCTGTTATCACTATTATTTGATACTGAATAAACTGAGTGGGAAAACAGCACATGGTTCTATTCAAGTGAATGAAGTCAGAGAGTTTGTTATGAACACACAGAACCTGCTGATATCACATTTAGCCCTTGTACGATGGTACATTGCAGACTACTAGAAAATATCACTAACCTCATCTATTGCTTTCTTATAGCTCTGAGCAAGGGAGGGATAATCAGCATCGGAGAAAGCAGAGCAGGTCAAGGGAAAGCCACAGGGAAGGAAGCAGGTTAAAAATACAAGTGTTAGTTTGATGCAGGTCAAGCTCTCTAAACAGGCAAATACACAGCCAAGAGCTTTCAATAGACTGCAAAGAATAAACGGGACACAGAGCACATGTAGCCACCATTAGAAAGACAGAACGTACATGCCACACCACCGGCTGATTCAGATGTCACATGTCAATTGCTTTTACAACCAGCACAGATTTAAATCTTTGCAGATGACGTTCACTTAAATGTAAACACTTTAAAATACATCAGTTACATCTCTCATTCCTGTTTATTAACACAAAAATATGTCAAGAGTACTCTACATACAGGGATAATACTCATGGCACCTATATATCATACAATAATCCAATGAAGTGCAGACAACAGAAATTGCCTAAAATGTCATAGAATCATCTATCTATAGTAACACATTCCTAATACTACTATAGATAGCCACTTATAGTATACTTAAAGTACATTGCTAGGTCTAAATCAAGGCTGTATTTACCATATACTGTAAGTATACAGAGGCACAGATCATGTGCACGATAATACAGCAGACAGGAGTGACATTGCTTTAAAGCAACTTTACTTTTTTTCACTCTTTGGCTGTCTGGACTGTGCCTGCAGCCTGTAAATATAGGAAGCAGAGAACCGCTAATGTAGGATGTATTTATTAAGACTACAGTATTTATTAATTATTAATCATTCCCCTTTTCACTACACCAGAGAGGTCACTAAACTTGGCTGCTTATAGTTTAGGTGCCAGTCATTACTTTACCTTTCAACCACACCAATCAGGCAAAATCTTGTAATTCAACCCTGTAGGACAAGTGACAAGGTCACTTATGGAATGGTTGAGGCCTCTATGCATGGTGGAGGCAAATGGTCACTAGTACTCCTCTTCAACCTGCATTTATCAACAACGCCAATACTGCCCTCTACCTTGGTCCCTTGGCAGAAGAATTGCACCGCTTGCATATGGTGCAAAATGCAGTTGCCAGACTATTAACTTACCAGTCCCATTCCAACCACATAACAACCATTCTCTACACCAAGGGTGGCCAAACCTGTCCTCAAGATCTACCAACAGTGCATGTTTTCCAGGTAACCTGTGGAACTATAGTAGGAATGAATGCAGCATGTTTTAAAATGTGACAGTTAGTAATGACTACAGCTGTGCACCAGCTAGGTAACCTGAAAAACGTGGACTGTTGGTGGATCTCGAGGACCGGTTTCGCCACCCCTTCTCTACACCCTCTACTGGGAAACTAAGATGGTGGGTCGCTTTCAAGACTGATTTACTGACTTTCAAAGCCCTTCATGACCAAGGCCCAAGGTACTGTACTTGAAGTAGCTGCTGCTTCCTTACTGCCCCTCTTGATTCCTGCAATCTGCAAATAACCTTGAATTTATCTGGGGGTCAAGTTTTTAGCTTTGTGGCTCAGACTCTATGGAACAGCTTTTCCCCACACAGTTAGAGAGGCCTCCACTCAAGAATTTTTCAAAAAAAGACTCAAGACTTTCCTGTTCACTCAAGCATGTCATTAATATCCACTGTTATGTTTGTTTTGTATTTTGTGTTGTAAAAGTAAATGCAAAGCACTTTGAATATTAGAAGAAAAGTTCTGTATAAATAACATCATTACTACTACGGTCATTGCATTATTAGGTGTAGTGGATGTATTTAGGTCCACACTATGCAATGTTCTGCTTCTCACCTCACAATGATATTGCAGCATGAACACATAGTTGAGGTATGTTATACAATACACATTATACAGTAGGTCCAAATGTTTAAAGAGATGGTTTTGGCTTCATATAGTACTAAAGATCATACAAATCTTGTCAGTTTGCATAAATAATGCCCAGTGCCTTCCAACTTACCCAGCACATACACAGTCTCACACACACTCACCTGCACCCCTGACAGTCCCCAGGTGGCCTCCTCAGCTTCCCTAGCATCCATCCAGAGAGGATTGCCCGGTCCCAATGATGCATTGCGCGGGTGATGCACGTAATGCAGTGGTTCCCAAACTGGGTGCCTTGGGTTGGTGGACCAAGATCAATTCATATTATTTATGGCCAATGTACCAGGCAAAACCAGTGCTGGTGGCTGCCAATCATAATATATGTGGACAAACAGAAGCAAATCCTGTCCCTCACCAGATAACTGTGACATATAAACACATTGCATTTTTTTCTGAATTTCTCGATAAGAAGCATTTGGCCTAGGGGTGCTTTGAAAATATTTTGATGCTCTAGGGTGCCGTGATTCAAAAAAGTTTGGGTACCACTGACGTAATGCATTATTAGGACCGAGAATGCCACTGAAGATGGACGTCAAGGTGAGTATGAAAAATGGTACAGACGGGGTAAAAAAAAAGAAAAAGAAAACCCTAATAAACATTTTCCGAAAACCTACGGATTTTGCTGTATAGATAAAATTATATTTATATCGTAGCAATATAAAATACAGGGCTGAAAAATTAAGATACAAATGTCTATGAAACTAGTCCGTTATATAGGCCTCTTTTCTGATGACTTTTCGTTCCTCTTGAAAAATGAGTAGAAAAAAAAAAATGTGTCTGAATTCCTAAATCTAAAAATACATTTTCCTTCAACAGTTCCAATGTTCGCTTTTAAAAATAAAAGAATACACCTCTCATAATTCAGGTTCAATGAAAATACATATATCTCACAGATGTTCTAGCTCCTGCTGTTGTCTGCATTAGACTCATTAACAAGTGCTTAACAGTTGCCTTTTGTAATCTGTACTTAAAATGCAGAACCGTCAAGGTAGTCTATAGTAATGCGAAACACCAGGCAGGCTGCATGTTGTATTACGCATAAACCTGTCATCTTAATGTCCTCCAAGACAGACAAAAGGTGTCTAAAATAAGGCTCAACCCAGAGATTATTAACAACTGTAATTGGTGGTGTATGAAGCATTAATACATTATTAAGTGCTAAACTGTTGGAGGCACCTTTAACAGGTCTACAATAATATGTGACTATGAAGATTATAAAAGAACAAATCAGTAAGTGGGATTTCTTTTTACTAAAATTAACTAACTGCACTTATCCTGGCTAATTATAAAGGAATTATGAACAATAAAGTTTTATTTCCGTTCCTTTTACCATCAGGTTGTGCAATAAAGAATCAAACATTATTAAGGGTGTGCCCTTTTAGCCGCAATCTTTTCTGTCCCCAGTCTTCGGCCTATTCAATTAAAGCAGGTTTTTTGAGGGGACAAAAATGTCAATTGTTCACACGATTTACTGTGGCTAATAGGATACTACCCTTAAATTCTTAAGGCTTATACTACAATCAAGAATTCTACTCAAAACAAACATTTTTTATATAGTCGGGTTCATCAAAAGAAGACCAACATTTTTTTTATTTCAGCTCCTTCTATGTCAATCATTGGCCCAATAAAAGTGGGTATTCTGTAATAAGGCTGTACAGCCCCAATACTACATCCGTTGTCCTAGTATCACTTGCCTGATTCTGACAGACCGTGGCTTTATCATTACAAGAAGCAAGGACGAAACTGCTGTTGGCTTGAGACAGGACAGCAGACCCTGAGCAGAGACCAGCCAGGCTAGAGTAATGTCAGAACCAAGATAACCTACACTTGCCATACAGTATTTCTTACCAAAGTGACTTCCACTAAGATGATCTCAACAAGACACCTGCTGGCTGAAAAGGATTAGAACATACAATAATTCTGCTTTTAGGTGACAGTAATAATAAACTTACAGCTGGTCGACTTGGACGGGTCATATTGTCTTCAGCTTTCACATTAGGTCCATCATTTGGCAACACTGGGGATCCTTCAGGTTTGTTATTACCCGCTAGAACACAGTTTTATGTAACAATGGTCAGTACATTTTACATGATCCAGTTGAGCAGACATGATTAGTGTATATATATATATATATATATATATATATATATATATAATGATAAATAACTGTCTCACTTAACAAGGCTGGTCAGAGACACAGGATGGGGAGTAATGCCTTAAAAGGGGATAATTGAAATGATGGGGTAGATGTATGAAGCAGTGATAACAGAGGAGAAGCGGCATTTGGCAACCAATCAGCACTGAAGTAACATCTATAATTTGCACAATATAAAATTATACAGAGCAGCTGAATGGTTGCCATGGGCCACTTCTGCCTCATCACTGCCTCATACATCTACCCCTATGTTCTAGATATTGTTCTAAACAAGTGTACAGATGTGTCCCTTCTTAATATCACATAAAAGAAAAACCCTCTTGGCACACTGGACGTGCAAAGCGTCTATTTCAGTCAAATTTTGCACCTTAGGGGTGGTATTCAATCTGTCCATTAACAACAGCATTGAAGAATGTCAGATCTGACCTTTTTTAAAGTAGGATTAGTCTTGTCTAGGCAAGGATTGTCGAATTTACAGCTTTTTAATTGAATACTTTAGTCGCATAAGTAAAATAGAAGTGACTAAATTGAATTGCTAGTGAACAATCAATGGGGTGTGCAACATTTTTCCATCAGTGTACAAATGAGTATAAAACTGTAAAAAGGGCTACAAGGCAAGCAGCCATCACATTTCCCCATGCAAGGTTCTGATACGCTTCATCTGCAACTTTGTACAGTATGTGTGTCAAGCAAATTCCTTTAAAGTGGCAGCCCAGCACCTTCAGTACACTGTGTGCTGATCACAGCAATACTCTGATGCAAATAATATGCAAACTATAAAGATAAACGTAAAGATAAATACTGCATGTCAGTCACGCTGTATGGAAGAATGCCAAGTGAGGACATATCTATTCTGCAAACCTGCCTTATGCACTGTATAATGGACAGGCATGTGTATAATACACAGGGAGCATGAGATATAGATTTAATACTTAAATATTTATTTTCCGAGATCCTAATCCTTTTGGAAACATGGGACCATTCCACCGTTTGTAATGTACTCACATCCAGGAGTCATCGTGGCAGCAGCAACCTCACTTTACAGCAGCCTGAACTAATGTTGTGTACACACGGTGAGATTCCCTTGCAATTCAACTTAAGATTTGAGTGCTATGCAATCTTTGCTAACTGTACTATTTACATACAATCTGCATTAGATTTGCATTATATATAGTAACATTGCTGACCTGTCTGTCTATCTGGGTTTCGATTTCTGCTGTCCCTGGCGAGCGTATCGGGATCGCAAGGTAAAAAACCTGTTTGATCTGCATGCGATTTGCATGCGATTTTGACTATATAGTAAAAATCTAATGTCAAATCTCACCGTGTGTACACAGCATTACACAATTTTGTGCGAATACTGGCTGATTTTGGCCCTCAAAGGGGTGACCGTTCACATGAAGCATTGCAGCCCGGCATCTCGCCCACTTCACAAACAATTGGTTTTTAATAGTAGGAATATTTTCGAACTCTCTTAAAAACAATCAATTGTCTTTTAAAGTGGATTCTGCTAATTGTAAAGTTTATCCTATTCCTGGCTGCCATAAGAAAAGACCAATCCACCGAGAAGTGTATGGATCATTGGATAGACATGAATTAGGTCGACATGACTGTCTACACAAGCATTAGGTCAACCTGGGGAAGGTCGACATGGGTTTTTTCAATTTTTTTTGTCCAGAATGTCGACATGGACACCGAAACATTGCACCGCGTCCCCTCGCAATGCTTTGGGCACGGTGCCTCGCTACGCTCAGGACACTATTTAATTCTCCCACCACGCCCAAGTGGATGGTAGGGCATGAAATACCACCTAAAAGGAGAAATGAACTTTGGGTACCCCTGCGCACCCCCTTGCTGCTAAGTTTTTTCTTCCCGGTGTTTCCCAAACACCAAGTGGTTGAGTACAGGAAATGGTGAAATGGAAGAAAACCTTTTAGCGCACTGGGCGTCACTTAGAAAAATATGTTTATTCCATATAACAAAAATGCAAGAAAATACACAAAAAATTGGGCTGTTTGCAGATGTGCATTTTCGTGCATTTTTTTTATATGGAATAAACATATTTTTGTGTGACACCGAGAGCGCTAAAAGGTTTTCTTCCATTTCACCATTTCATGAAATACCGCCTGTCGGCACACGTCGGCTCAAAATAATAATAATTGAAAACCCCATGTCAACCTTTTGAGTGTGGACCTTCCCCATGTTGACCTAATGCTTGTGTCACCCTAATGACCCTGTAGACCTAGTGACCGTATCACACAGAGAAAGGGACATGGTCACAATATGTGGGGGGGCATGGCAGGACCTCTGTGACTGTCTTGTGTCCCAGTGCCTGCCTCTACCTCACCCGGTTCCTCTGGTAGGCCGAAGTCCCAGTACTCTCCACATTCCTGATCCCCCCAACTGCAACCCAGGCTGTATTTATAGACGACTTAACATGTTTAGTTGGAACACATTAATTTCTCACTATTGTTGTTAAGCACTACTTTCTTGTGAATGGCTAACATTATGCTACACATAACTGGAGGGGGGGGGACAAAGTGGGCATTTATTTATAAAATATGCACAGATATGGAAAGATTGGAAAATTGATCCTTTATGTAAAAAAAAAATGCTGAAATTGTAATTGTACAGTGTGAATTAGTTAACATGATTGGAAAATACCACCTAAATGGGAAAACGCGCAGATGAGCTACGATGAAACCTTTACTTGCTAATCCTGTTTTGATAAAAGAAAATCATCTTTTTTATTTGCAACTTTGTTGCATTGTTCCCCAACATTCCTTCACTTTTTCAATTTTATTTTTTTATCTATCTGTAGCCCATTCCTGTTTTATTAAAAACTCCATAACAAAGTTTAGATATTTCATTTGCCATAAATTTACAATATCATTTTAATTTCTGTCAATTAGTTTTGCAGCAAAATCCCCTTCGCATTTCTAGTGACATAATTTGAGCAGAATCTAATAAATGGACTGATGATCTTTTTGAAGGTACAATATATATATATATATATATATATATATATATATATATATATATTCATTCTAGGTGTATGCAAAGCCTGTGGAAGTGAGTGCGACATCCCATGCAAGGCAGAGATACAGCATCAGACATGGAACACTGTGTACTTTGCAAGATCCCATTGTGAATCCGTGTTCTAAGACAAGAGCTCAGCTGGATATAGGACTGAAATGCCAAACATGAGATAAACATGAATCTTTGTAAAGGGAAAATGTTATATTAACCTAATTCGCCTTAGCCCAATGTGAAGCTTCTTGCACACTGATTAAGCTGAAAGCAAAAGTCAGAGCGATGCTCCCACGCACGCAATCTTTTCTGAGAGCTGCATGTGGGTGTACGAGTGCAAGGCACCATTATTATTCAATGCCGTGACAATGCAGCCCTATTGCAAGCAGAGCCTGGTGGGTTATGTGCCTGTGGGTGGATCGCAGAATGTTGATGACCATGTGAGAGAATCTGCAATCATTCTTACCGCGTACTCTGTTGCGTTCACTGGAACCTGCTTGAGAACCAGGCTGAGATCCTCCTTGTGAGCTGGGTTGTGAACTGGGGGTGCTGGAGCTGGAGGAGCTGCCACTGCTAGTCCTTTGAATGGGATTTTCAATGACAGTCTCTGTTCTCCTCAGATCTGGGTTACTATGTAACAAGACAGTCAATAAACAATATATTACACATACACACAAATAGCAACAATAAGAAGACAACGACAAATAATAATAATAGGCAAGTACATCTAAAGGAGCCCATACACGCTCTGTTGTGTCCGGCTCCGTTCTGTACTATGCGATGCGTGCTCCCGCGCATCACATAGTACGGTACAACAAGTATGTGCTGCACATACTTTTTGTACTAGCTACACATCGTTTCGGATCGCAGTGCATGCACAAGGCATGCGATCCGATACGATGTGTACTTTAAAAGTACATAACGGAGCCGCAAAACGGAGCGTGTATGGGCTCCTTAAGGGCTAGGTCTTTGCGTTCCTAGGAATGCAGACACATCAAATGCTTAGCTGATCGGCAAGAAGAATGATGCTTAACATTGGATTTTCCACACACAGACAAGTTACTGTAGTTCAAGTGGTCTGTACAGTATGTACTTGGATGCTTACTCTTCTAACTATTAGAGAACACATTGATGAGAAGCATGGGATTGCAGTCAGTCTTCTGTTGGCTAAAGTGGAATAAACACTGGCATTTAAATCATGTAGTTTTAATGTACGGTAGTCCACACCCATCTGCATTTTACATGCATCATGGTACTTGTATTTGCTGCCCTGCAATAGAAACTATATAATCAATGTTTGATATGCATTTTAACTAACATGGGAGTTCTATGGAAGATGGGATGTTCTCCATAGCAACCAGATTCTATTTATTATCTTCTAGAAGGCGCTAAAAAAATAAGTAAAATCGAATTGGTTGCTATGGGCAACATCCTATCTTCAATAGGACTGCCATCTTCGTAAATTTACCCCTGAACATGTGGGTCTTTACTAAAAGAACATTGAGCAACACTAGAATATGCCATTTACAATGCAAAGATACAGTATATACTGTATAAGACAGTGGGTTATCCAGTCAATAGGTTGACACCACATGGTTGACATTGAAAGGTCGACACGTGAAAAAGAAACCAAAAACAGGAAAAACTCCCGTAACTGTACGTGTCCACTATTTCCATTTCAACGGTTTGCTTGTGGTGACCTTTGGCCTACGTCGATCTTGAGCATGTGGAACATTGTGTGTAAACGTGGACACTGTCGACTCTTTATACCAGGGGTGGCCAAACATGTCCTCAAGATCTACCAACAGTTAATGCTTTCCAGGACACCTGTGGATCTATATTAGGAATAAATGCAGCATGTTTGAAAATGTGACAGTTAGTAATGACTACAGCTGTGCACCAGTTGGTGGTTTGGAAAATGTGGACCATTGGTAGATCTCAAGGACCGGTTTGGCCAGCCCAGCTTTATACCATAACCTGCTTTTTACCTTGCTCTTATAGGTTGTGTGCTCAGTCTGTTTCCCAGATTGCTGCCATTTCCAGTGCAGTTCTTGCGTGCTAGTGCAGGAGATATGGAAGTGGTCCTTTGAGGCACCTGGGATTAGAAAAAGTCAGTCGTTGATCATGTTACTCTCTTGTACGATATGTGAGTTTCAGTCATTTGAGAAAGTAAGCCTTCCCAAAATAGAACACCTATATTTTAAAGGGAGAATGCACAGATGCACTAGAAATAGTACAGCAATAAAAAAGTGAGAATATAATTATATTTGTACAGAGATCACAGCAGTGTTACAGATTTACAGTGATAAGTAATATTTCAACATGAATTTTAAGTTATACAGTAGATTGAAGCAGCTTTAGGTGTAGAGAAAATTTGGGCAAATAAGCGTCCCTCCAGCTGCTGTTGAAAACACATCCCAGAACACCTTGCCACAGTTTTAGCATGCCTTGATAACATACCTGTGGCAAAGCATGGTGGGATGTGTAGTCTCACAGCAGTTGGATTGCCCACCCATGGTGTAGAGGGACAGAGTTGCAGATGCTAGGAGCATCCAAGGGGAAAGATTTATAGCATTACTTGGCAGGGAAAGGATTGTTAAAGAAAATAACAAGCTTTAAGAATAAAGACTCACAAAGGACACAGACAAACAAGACCATGATGAACTTGGTAATTATGTACGTATGTAATATAAGACTTGTGTATACAGGTGTGAGCACAGTCATCATGTTCAACTCTGGTCATTATTTCAAGTGCGGCTGTCAAGGTCAGCCTCACTACCTGGAAGCTTAGTGCATTATGACTGCAAATGAAAAAGGTTTCCTTAATATGATCGTTTAAGGATTCCTCATTTTCTGCAAATGTCTAAAGGATTATAGTGGCGGTGGTCATCTTGCTGATCAAGCCTGTATAATGTGGACTAATATCAACAAGTAATAACGTGAAAAAATGAAGTGAGATGGCTTAAGTTGCATAGAAATCTTTTATATCTTGCTGTGAGAAAATCTTTTTCATGTTTACGGATATTGACTGATTGGATTGTCCGTTTGCATGAAATAACTACTCTGCAGTAAAGCAAATTTCTATTTTCTTTTTTTAAATAAACACAATCTTAAATGAACCTGGTGAATTAAGTGTGGTTATATACGAAACACAGCAGTCACACAACTAATGCCACCTATATCAGTCTATACGGAGAAAAGCTAGCATTTCAATATATTATCAGTTTTTACCAGAATTGTAGGCTGATGCAAATAAAAGTTTAGGTTCTTGACCTTTGGTGGAAGATCTTCCTCCTGGCGTAACCAAGAACTTCGATCAAACTTTTCAATACGTGGAGGAAGCGGAGGATTCTCGGAGGTTGGGTCGGAATTCTGCCTAGGCATCTCTGGGCGGTGAGAAATCCTTTCTTCCTGGAATGCGGACATGCCCTTGGCAGACTGTTCATGTAAAGACTGAGATGCTGACAAGGATGGTCCTGGGGTTTTCACAGACACTAAAAGTGGAAGTTGCTAGAGAGAATATAGAAATCATATGTATTACTGTCTTGCTTGAAATAGCAGCACTTCATTATAAAATGAAAAGATAAAATGTTCAATAGATTCTTTGTTAATCAGCTTCCTACCACCAAAACAAAATCCCTAAACAAAATAACAAATAGATAGATAGATAGATACATATTTTTCATTCTAATGGTGTGTACACATGGGGGCGATATGCCGTGCTATGAGAGTCCTGATGTGATCAGATCGCACCGGGACTCACATCGCACGGCATGCATGGAGGGGCACAACTTAGACTATATAGATTTAGACTATATAGTGCAGAACTGCACTATATAGTCTTGCCTGCCCTCTCTATTTGGCTGCCGATTTGCGCTCACACGGGAGCGCGCATTGGCAGCGCATCGGGCTTGCAAGCCCTAAAAAAGGATGCGATCTGCATGCGATATGGCTTCCGATGTTCACTATATCGGCAACATCGGAAGACATATCTTACCGTGTGTACACACCATAAGTTACATTTATATTATAACAGATCAAGCCTGGCCAAACTACGGCCCTCCAGCTGTTGTGAAACTACACATCCCACCATACAAAGTCACAGTTTTTGCATTCTCTAATAGCAAAAGTGTGGCAAAGCATGCTGGGACTTGTTTCACAACAGCTGGAGAGCCACATGAATACAAATAGCATGCCCCTTCACATAATAAAATTACTGATTCTTTTACACCAAAAAAACCCCCACGTTTATTTTAGAAGAACACATTACGGTTCACCTTAAAATGATGTCGAATGCAAAGCAATGAATCATGGCGAAAATCATGGTGAAAGCCGTTCTCCATCCTAGCATTGACTACACTCTCAACGAATCACAGTAGAAAGCCCATTGAAATACACCAGCAAATTGCAGTGAGCAGGAAATGGAGAACTGGCCGGCATTCATTGTTCGCTTTCGGCAAACAGTGAACATTAAATAGGGTGAATCAGATTTTCAGTGAAAAGATTCACTGCGAGGAGAGAAAACAGCCCGATTCACTGGAAAAAACGGCGAATCGGGAGCATTAAATATTGCCCATTACTGTAAAGTGCAAATCAATTGCTTGTTCTCATTTTTTTTGGCACATTAACAAAACAATATAACACAAAACAAGTGTGAACAAATTATCTGACAAATTGTACTGATAATCATCTTATCTGCATATTCATTTTGCAATGTTTGAGATTGGAAAGATTATTTGTGTAATACAATGTTTGTAATGCAGTGGTTTCAAAAATGGGTGCCTTGGGGTACTTTTAGCAGTGCCCTGGGTTAGTGGTCCTGGTTCAAATTTAATAAATCATAGGCATTGTAATAGACAAAACCACTGCTTTTGGCTTACATTCATAAAGTATGTGGCCAAACAGAAGTGAATACTGTCCCTCACCACATAAGTAAACCTAAAGGAGTGTACAACACAGTGCGATGTGGTGGCTGCCGATATTGAGGCGATATCAGCAGGGGAGGGGGGGGGGGGGGTATGGCCCTCATTTTGATATTGTAGATCAAAGCAGAAATAGACTTGCCTGCGCAGTCTATGGGCTAGATGCACTAAGCCAGTGGTCAGGGAACTCGGTCCTCATTACCCCACGCAGTGCACATTTTGCAGGTCTCCTCACAGAATCACAAGTGAAATAATTAACTCCACCTGCGGACCTTATAAAATGTGTCTGAGTAATTAGTACACCTGTGCACCTGCTGGGTTACCAGCAAAACATGCACTGTGTGGGGTAATGAGGACCGAGTTCCCTGACCACTGCACTAAGCTTTAAAAGTGATAAAATGGAGAGTGATAAACAGCCAGCCAATCAGCTACTGCCTGACATTTTTCAAACACAACCTGTGACATGGCAGGCAGGAGCTGATTGGTTGGTTGTTTATCACTCTCCATTTTATCAGTTTTGAAGCTTAGTGCATCTGACCCTATTTCTGCTTACAATCCCGATGCTGCAGGGATCAAATATGGATTGCATGTAGCTAACACTGTGCAATTCAGGGTCACTTTCTATTCGATTTTGACTATGTAGTCCAAATCGAACTGAAAGTGACCCTGAATGGCACCATGTGTACACAGCATATGGGTAACAAATAAAACACAACTTACGGTACTTAGACTGGTTTTATATTGCTTTTCTTAGTAGAGAAGAAACTTGTGTAACAATGTTTCCTCAACAGAGATGACTTTTTGTTAATAAAAGGATGCACACCTAATGCGTAGCTGACAATCCTGTCCAGTATATAAAACATTCTTCAAATTACTGACACTGTATTGCATATAACCAGGAGGCAGAACAAAACAATACTGTATGCTAAAAGACATCGGAGCAGATGTATTAAGCTTTAACAAGAGATAAATCCAAGGGTGATAAGGAGAGATAAACGTCCAGCCAATCAACTGCCATGTTAAAGCCTGTATTTGAAAAAAGTCAGTAATGCAGCCCACACACGCACCGATCCCGGCGTGCGTTGTGGGCTTAACTAGCACACACAGCATCGCATCGTATGCCTTGTGCATACGATGTGCATGCGATGCGATGCTGTGCTAGAAAAAGCTAGTACAAAAAGTATGTGCAGCACATACTTTTTGTACTGTACGATGAGGTGCCGTGGGAGCGCGCACCCCATCGTACAGCATCGCACCGCCCGCTTCGGTGCGTGTGTGGCCTCCTTAAGGAGCCAATTGGCTGGACGTTTATCTCTCCTTATCACCCTTGCATTATCTCGTTAAGGCTTAATACATCTGCCCCATTGATCTATATCTGTTTGATATCTGCATAATTGGTACTGGTTTCCTAGCACGGCGCCCATCGCATACCATCACATACCGTATTTAGTGGTGTGCGATGCAATCTTCCCGTTAAATTAACAGGAGTGCTTGTACAATGAAATATCGCATAGCATCGCATGCCAGCAAATGGCATGCAATGCGATTTTTAATTGTACAAGCACCCTGATGGGTGCTTACAATGTTAAATGCACCCCCATTGTCAACGCCACCCCCACTATCAACGCCAACCCGAAGCATGGCGAGCGTAGCGAGCCCGCGAGGGGCGGCGGTACGCGTCTTCCAACCTTTTCATATCCCCACTATCCACGTCGGCGTGGACTTGATTTTAGATAGTGTGGCGAGTGCAGCGAGCCACTGAGCCCGGAGCGTGGTGAGCGCAGCGGTCCCCGCGAGGGGACGTGGAATACGAGCCCGAAGCGTGGCGAGTGCAGCGAACCCGGCGAGGGGACGCAGAATACATTTTACATGTATTCTGCGTCCCCTCGCGGGCCTCGCTGCATTTGCCACTATAATCCGTGTCTGCTCGCCACCCTTCGGGCTCGCTGCGCTAGCCACACTACCTAAAATCAACTCCACACCGACGTGGACAGCGGGGGCATGAAAAGGTCGGAGGACGCGTACCGCCGCCCCTCGCGGGCTCGCTACGCTTCGGGTTGGTGTTGATAGTGGGGGTGGAGTTGACAATGGGGATGCATTTAACATTGTAAGCACCCATCAGGGTGCTTGTACAATTAACAAATCGAATTGCATGCCGCTATATTGCATGCGATGCGATGCGATGCAATTCGATCAAAATCGGGGGCGCCGTGCTAGGAAACAAGTACCGCATTATCTTCCCCTGATTCATACATGAAATATGCTACTGTGGAATTTATCACCTCTCATGTTTTTTCATTGATTCTATCCATTAATTTATACAAAAGTAATCAGGCTCACTGGCAGGGCCGCCGACATGGGGGTACTTGAGTCCTGGGCCCTGCCGCTCTGACAGAGGGTAGGGGCCTGGGCAACTCTCCCCAGCAGCACGGTAGTCACTCTGACCCCCGCCCACCCCTTCACTGTCTGTCGCTTGAGCCTGCTGCCTGTTTTTAAATTCCCGGCGACCACGGCAGCACATTGTGACTGCGCACTCACATCATCCTCCAATGAGAAGCCGGCCGCCAAGACTCAGGAAAGGAAGCCCCAACAGCGGCATGACAATGACGTCACGACGCGTGTGACAACCGAAGAGCAGCGCAGCGGCAGCACAATCAGGAGACTTGCTGCTGCATGCTGCATATGGAGAGAGGAGCTGCCAGCCACCCTGAGTCTCTGTCTGACCCCGCCCCAAGGTAAAAATGCATTTAAAGTGCCAGGGGAGGGGATGGGAGGGGGCGGGAATGCGTGCCCACTGCCCACCAATTTGTCCTATTTTGTCAGTCCTGGGCCCCACAATGTCTGATGGCAGCCCTGCTCACTGGTATATATTTTTTAGGTTTTAAGGGGCGCATTTATCATTATATAGCGATGCCGGCGTGATGACATCGCCGGGCATCGCATTGCGGTATCATCTGATACCTCCTGGATGTATGATTAGGGGGGCGCAGCCCTGACCCGGAAGCCGGCGGGTCTACTCATGCGCGGTTATGCGCTGACCCCCGCCGACCTCTCTGATGTGTAGCCATAGGCTACAATAGGCTATCTCCATATCAGAATGGCGATAGCCCAGGGGTGCCATAAAGAGTACTGAGCACTGCATCATTTTTCATATTTCCATTTCTTATATCATGGAATAATTTTTTTTTTCAGGTTTTCTGTCACAGATCAGCAAAAAAAAAATACTCTAATTGTAAGAACAACTTCATAAAAATGGCACATATAGGCGAGCTTTCTGACTGCAGTGACATGACCTGCTGTCTATACGTTGTGCAAATAATGTAACTTGTGTTGGTGTTTGTGATGCAAAATTACAGCAGAAGTGAAATGCTTATCCATTGAGCTACAAAAAGCAAGTATTCTAGCTTAGCAGCATATTGTAGTATAAGCCAAGTATTATCTTACTAACAGAACACTGCAATTTAATATCTACTTTACAGTACTCTACATAACTCAAAGGGTCTACATACAGTATTTTAAAAAAATAAAAATAAAATAAAAACCTATAACGTACAGTAAGTAAAATCAGCAAGACAGATATTTCTGCTCCCTAAACATCAAATTTCCATTAATGGCATATACCCATGGGTTTAACACTTTTCATTTTACATTAAATATTAACTTTTGAAGCAAATGGGAAAATCCCTTTTCCTCTACTACCTGTGTTTATTTACTTTCTTCAGATCTAAAGATCAAACATGTAATTGTTTCAACTGTACAGTGATGTGATTGTTTTAACGTCTGGTACTGGATTCACACTGATAAGATGATGCAAGCATGATGTGCCTTTATTGTGGACTTAGCCAATCTTTGTATTGTTTGCATCCTTTTCATCAACCACTAGTGGAAGTAGATAAGATTTTCAATTTTATTATTGCAAACCGTAGCCGGGAAAAAAGTAGTGTGAACAATTATGCAGAAATAGGAAGTACTAAAGAATATATATATATATATATATATATATATATATATATATATATATATATATATATATCTATATCAAGAGAAACAAAGGTAGTTCAGTGTGTCACCAAAGCAAGCCAGGCATACACTGATACTGTAGTAGAGCCCATATATACCAGAGCCAATCTGCACTAAACACATGTAATTATCATTATAAGTAACAGCCATGTCAATGCGGACCTCCCTCCAGCGGCAAGATCCAACACATTACAAACCACTGTGTATTTGACATACCAATATAGCAGCTAACATAAGACCTAATAAATGCATTGATAAGTATAAAGCCTTGCTAGGCACTAGTGGGACATAGAAGGAACAAATAGATTTCCTAGCTGTTTAAAACACAAGATAAGATGCAGGAGCCAGCTTGTCCAAGCGCCCCGAGACCGACACAACTCAGCAGCGGTACCTGGAACCAGACCTGTGCGGCTCAACTGCGTTCCATGGACTACGGATACCCGCAGTGGTCACATGATCAACGCAGTATCATATGCACTGAGGCCGCGCACTGCTACACATGGCAACCAGAACAAGACATGCATGTCACGTGCACGTCAATTGCATATATTGAAAGATTTAGACAAATACAGTGTTATAACATACTACCAAATCGTACCATCAATGATGGTGGTGTCCGGTAATGTATGCACAACCAGGACAACCACGGCATGGGGACATAGGTAATTAGCATGCTATGATGTCATATACAGGGTGTGTTAGGCGATCTGCAAACTAGGGTACACATGTCCAGACCGAAACTTGGCCACAAAAAATGTCAAAAAATATTAAAGATATAGGAATCAAAAAGACAATAAACTGAAGTAGAGCTCCTTTCAAAAAGGTCTGTACCTCTGGTATGGAGGCCAGCCAGCGGTGGAAAAACACTGAAAGAGCGGAGATCTGCACCTTGAGAGATCCAAACCGAAGGCCCTTGTCTGAAAAACTGCTTTTGGGGTAGATCTTTGTTCGCACCATGCAACGTAAGCCTTCCAAATGCGGTGATAATGGACTGATGTAACTTCCTTTCTGCCCTTTATCATAGTAGGGACTACGGTTTGAGGAATTCCAAAAGCAGATGCTTTTAGTTTTGGTAAACGAACGGTCCTTGCTGGAGCAGGTCTTGCCTGAGAGAAAGGCACCAAGGAACATCTGCTTGTAGAAGCCTGAGATCTGAGTACCAGGCTTGTCTGGGCCAGTTCGGGGCTATCAGGATTACGGAAGCGGACTCTCTTTATCTGCTTTAGTACCCTTGGTATTAAGGGAAATGGAGGAAATACGTAAGGGAAATGGAGGAAATACGTAAATCAGATTGAAGGTCCATGGAATAGATAACGCGTCCACAGCTAGTGCTGCAGGGTCCCGAGATCTGGCACAGTAGAGCGGGAGCTGGGGATTCAATTTGGAGGCCATAAGGTCGATCGGTGGAATTCCCCAATGCTGAGTCAGTTTGACGAATATCTCCAGGTTGAGGGACCATTCGCCTGGGTGAAAGATAGTCCGCCTGCCAATTCTCCACCCAGAGAATGAATATTGCCGAAAATCCTGTCTAGTACATCTCTGCCCATTCCAGTATTGGGCGTACTTCTCTCATCGCCCCCCTGCTCCTTCCAGGAGGTTGTGTGCCTGGTATAGGGCAGCCGGATGGCTCTGAGCTCTAGGATATTTATGGGCAGCCTGGATTATTTTCTGTAAAGCCAGAATCTTGTCCAAAGGGAGTGAGACGGATTTATGTGGGACTTCTTGAAGTTCAAGACCCAACCATTTTGGGTCAAGAAGTTGCATGTGAGCAAGGCATCGGCTATAAGCTTTTCCTGACATGGGGCCTTGATGAGTAAGTTGTCTAAGTATGGGACAATTGTAACTCCTTGAAGCCTCAAGGCTGCCACCAAGCAGGTTATTATTTTGGTAAAGACCCTGGGGGCCGAAGATAGGCCGAAAGGGAGAGCCCTGAATTGATAGTGGCAGTCCTGTACAGCGAACCGTAGAAAACGCTGGTGTGGCTCCCAAATGGGGACATGAAGATAAGCATCGGTACTTGTGTACTTTCACGGCTCCCATCGCATGCCATATGTAGTGGCATGCGATGCGATTTCCCCATGTTTTTCAGCATTTTTGATAAAATCGCATGCGATCTGATGCGATCTGATGCGATGCGATGTAATTTTTCACAGAAATTATGGACATGAGTTGACATCATGTAAAATGTACCCCAAATGTCATTTTTCACACTGTACCACCCCCACTATCAACGCCAACCCGAAGCGTGGGGAGCGCAGCGAGCCCGCGAGGGGCGGCGGTACGTGTCCTACAACCTTTTCATACCCCCACTATCCACGTCGGCATGGAGTTGAGAATAAAAAGTGTGTCGAGCGCAGCGAGCCACCGAGCCCGAAGCGTGGCGAGCCCCGCGGATACCTTCACAGTTATCCGTGTCCCCTTGCGGGCTTCACAGGTATCAGTGTCCCTCGCGGGGATCACTTTCTATTCTCAACTCCACGCCGACGTGGATAGTGGGGGTATGAAAAGGTCGTAGGACGCGTACCGCTGCACTCGCAATGCTTCGGTTTGGCGTTGATAGTGGGGGTGGTACAGTGTGAAAAATGACATTTGGGGTGCATTTTACATGATGTCAATTCATGTCCATAATTTCAGTGAAAAATGACATCTCATGCGATGCGATTTTTCCCTGTACGATGCACATCGTGGGAGCCGTGAATGTACACAAGTACCTAAGCATCCTTTATGTCCAAGCACATCAGGAACTCCTGTGGTTCGAGGAACGGATTGATTCCATTTTGAATTTTTGGTAACAAATATATTCCTTGAGGTCTTTTAAATTCAGTATAGGTCGCACCAAGCTGTCTGGCTTGGGGACCACAAAAAGACTGGAGTAGTAGCCTTGTCCCCGCTGGAGCGTAGGGACTAGGATAATAACGCCTAAATCCAAAAGACCCTGGATGGCTCTGCAAAGAGCTAAAGGGCTTCCTCTAGTCTAGGGAGGCCTATTCGGAAGAATCAAGACGGAGGTGGTGACATGAACTGTAGTCTGTAGCCCTGTGAGACCCACGCATCTCTGCAGTGGGTCCACCAGATCTCAGTAAACAGTAACAGTTTGGCGCCCACCGTGGGATCTCCCACGTGAGCTGGAAGACAGTCATGCCACTGTTTTTTCAGTGGGCTTGGGCTCCTTACGGGCTGCGGCAGCAGAGGTTGTGGCTGTCCTAGCCCCTCTGCGTCCTCTGAAAGATGAAAATCCACCTCTGGATCTGCCACAAACACCTGAAGTGCCACCAAACGAATGGGCCATAAACTTAGGAGGAGTAGTTGAGGATGGCCGAAAAGTTGATTTTCCACCCGTGGCCTGAGATATTAACTTATCAAGTTCAGGCCCAAAAAGCATGTCACCTGCATAGGGAAGTGCCTCTATAGCCTTTTTCATTTTGGCCTCTGCTTGCTAGGACCTCAGCCAAACTGTGTATCTGGCCAGAATGTCCGAGGCTGAAACTCTGGCCCTCAGGGAGGCCACGTCTGCTGATGCTTCTCCAATATAGGTAGAAGCGTCCTTAATGCATTCTGTTAGGGACAGAAGTTCGGATCTGAGAGTGTTTTGCTCCAGGTCCGTAATCAATTGAGAGGCCCATACTTCCATAGCCCTGGCCACCCAAGAGGAGGCCAGTGCCGGGCATAAAACCACCCCAGCCGTGGTATAAATAGACTTCAAAGTGGTATCCAGACGGCGGTCTGGTGCCTCTTTTAGAGATACAGCTCCTGGAACGGGCAAGGTAGTTCTTTTAGACGGTCTAGATAAAGAAACGTGTGGGGGTAGGAGGAGTTTCCCATTTTGCCCTGGACTGAGGTAAAGGGATATAATGTCCTGATAATCAGAACTTCTTATCAGTGACTTCCCAGATAATAATTAGTGGATTGTCCAGTTCTTCTAAATCGGGAAAACATAATGGCTACTTCTGAGTGCGCCCAAAAATGGAGACCTGGGTTGGTGCCTTGGTATACTCCAAATTAAGAGTAGACCTAACCGCTCTAATTAAACCCTCAATACCCTGAGATATGTATTCTGCTGTATCGACCAGCAGGGGATCTTGTGTGACAAATTCTCCTTCCTCTATAGCTTCCTCTTCCACGTCATTGTCTGAATTTTCAGCAATGTACAAAGTGGGCATGGCTTTCCTTTTGGTGACCGGGGAGAAAGGCCTATGCTGAGAATTGCCAGCCACAGAATTCTATAAAGAATCCACTGACTGTATGAGGGATTTTGCCTATCCAGGTTCAGTGGACACCATCTTGGTAAGCTGAGACTGAAAAATCTATCTATCCTTCCTCGAAGGCTGCCAATTCTGCAGTTACAGTAGGTTGGCAAGGGTAGTTTGAAAGGCGTCCACAGGAGCCTGAGTAGCCTTTAGGGGTAAAGGGGACTGAGAAGGAGCAGGGCCCTGTGCAGCAGCATAACATGCTTCACACAATGAAACACCCTTTATGTGCTGATTGAATTGTTCCCTGCAACTCTTGCATGTGTACACTTTAAGAGCTGCCTTGGATGTAGCTTTTCCTGCCATCATGCATGTGATGGAAAACACAGTATTACCATTTACACACACACACACACACACACACACACACACACACACACACACACTCCAACAGAGATTAGGGACAGTAAGTCTTCACTGGGACCTGGGTGTCAACAAAGAGAGAGGAGCCACAACCCTCCCTATAGTGTGTGTTGTGTGTGAAATACCCTCTGACTTAGTGTCCCTGTAGTCTAGGAGGGAGCGCCTTTTAGTCTGTCCAGGATCCGGTGCACCAGGCCTACAATCTGAGTTAGGTAGGAGAGGAGTAGCGTGTCTTGCTTTCCGGCAAATGGCGGCTGCTGAGGTGAAGCTCCACCTCTCAGTAGTCTGCGCGCTTGTAATGGTGCCAATTTTTTTAATAAAATGTTGCCTGGGCAGCGCAGTATAACTGCTGACAGCTTGCCTAGTCAGTGCTGCGAGCACATGGTGTTGCAGGCTGACGTCTCTCCTGTACAACCAGCGCACCAACCTGGCCGCCTCCAAGTAAAGCGCACACTGCCCTTATCTTGCTGGCTTCCCTGGAGATGATGTGGGGGAAGTTCCTGGACCCGTAACAGAAGCCGCATGCGGCTGTGGCGGGTCCCCGGAGCGGGTGCTCCGGCAGACGGGTGCCGGAAGGAAGCCGGATGTGGTGCCAACCGGACCCCTCCAGGGTCCCTCGTAGCAGACAGACCCTAGCCGGGGACTGCCTGTCCTCATTGTATATATGTGTAACATATGTGTGTATACTCAGTATCTGATCCATTCTCCTTGCTCCTGGTGCCATTCACAAGGGTAATGACCCCTCCAATGCACAATCACACAGAAAGAAGGCACTGTGAAAAACTTCACTCACATTTAATTCAAAAGGTTAAGTCAACATTTCATGGACCGCATCCACTATAGGATAGTCCTGAGGAAGTGGATGCGGTCCACGAAACGTTGACTTAACCCTTTGAATTAAATGTGAGTGAAGTTGGGATTGTGCATTGGAGGGGTCATTACCCTTGTGAATGGCACCAGGAGCAAGGAGAATGGAATATATATATATATATATATATATATATATATATATGAATTTAGAATCAATTTGCAAGTACAAAGAACATGACTTGCGATGGTATTGATTTGGATTTTTTGATAGACTTGGTAAGGTGGAATTTGTAGGCAATATTTAAAAGAAAGTTTCTATTATTTGTACAATGCACATACTTTATGGAAATTTAAATTAACCTAGGAGATGGTTTATTAAAGGAGATGGGCTCTGGCCCATTCTTGTCGGTTCCAGTTATGCAATCTCGCATCAGGCCTTTTCTCTCACAGAGTACAACTAAGCTTATCATCCACTCACTGGTCATCTCACGGCTCGACTACTGCAATGTTCTCCTCACTGGCCTTGCTCAAACCCAACTGGCTCCTCTCCAATCTGTCCTCAACTCTGCAGCCAGGCTTATCTTCCTCTCCCGACACTATACTTCTACCACTCCCCTTCAACAAAATCTGCACTGGCTCCCATTCCCCTACAAAATCCTCTTCAAACACCTCACACTCACATACAGGACCATCTATAATTCCATTGCTCCATATATCTCTAACCTCATCTCCATTCAAACACCCTCCCGCCCTCTACGGTCAGCCGACTACTGTCGTTTCTACTCCACCCTGATCATTGCTTCCCATGTTAGAGTTCAGGACTGTGTCCGTGCTGCACCCCTTCAGTGGAACACACTCCCCGACCTTGCAAAGCTTCAAACGGGCACTGAAAACCCACCTATTCTTCAAAGCGTACACTTCCGCTGCATAAACTAGCCCTGAGGCTGGTTCTCCGACCCCCTGCCTGCTTACATCTGGCTATCAAGCCACCTCCCACTTGCTTGCACCTCAAGTAATCTGTCTGTCTCCCCTTCCTACTAGATTGTAAGCTCTTCAGAGCAGAGCCCTCTTCCCTCCTGTTGTCAAAGCCGTCTCTTCTCTTCACTTTTCACTCACAGCTCTCCCATACTCAAACACTCAGTGACCATCTTCATCCGCATACTCAACCCCATCATTAGCCACAAGTCTCTAGTAGTACGTTCATCAAGTACTCACTACTTATATTTAATCTGTAATGCGTATTGAACTCTGGCGTTCTTTACCTGTACTCTATTTTTGTTATTTATTCAATGTAATGCTAAGTTTTGTCTCCCTGTACTGTACCTTTGTACGGCTATAAAAAACACTTGTGGCACCCTATAAATAAAATAATAATAATAAAAGGAGGTTGCTTCAACATTCAGAGCTGTAAAAACCTACAAATAACTAAAATTCTGGTATTGAGTTATATACATAGTTGGATACCCTATTAGCAGCAGTACCTCTGCTAATAGGTTTGCTGGGGGCTACCCCCTATTACATCTGATGCTGGCATAATGGCACACAATCCCCATATGCAGCCCTTTAGACCGGAAATAACATATAGATCTGAATACTTATCTTTTTTTTCAGGCACGGAAAACAGGCTGTGCACTCACCATCGTCTAAAAGTTCGATGCCAGCCGTTTTATCTTATTACAAAAAATCATTGATGCTAACAGGATAACCACCCCCCCCCCCCCCCACCATTGAATTTAAAAACAAAATAGAAACACATTTAAATTAAAAATTAGCTTGACTGAAAATGACAGCAGAGCGCTGTGGTATCAACTGTACCTGTGGGTCTATTGATCTGTGCATTGGCGGTGTCCGTGCTGACTGCACTCCACTGATGCTAAAGGACTCTGATCTCGGAGGCAGGTTTGGATCAGATATCCTGTTAGCTACCTTATGCGGCATTGCAGGGGAACTCTGACGGTTGAGCCGGGATCGTTCTTCCACCTGCGCAACAGAAAAAATGTCAAATAAATGAAGAAAATTATACTCTCAGTTACGGCTTTATCATACTCTCCAAACCAGTTTATTACAATGAAATATTAAACTAATTATATAATGGACAAAAATAAAGGCCCATGTACAGTATTATTAAATAGTTAAGATAAAGGAGAAAGACAAAAGACGCGTGGGCAATTTCTAATGCATATGCCTGAATATTGACCTTCATTCTACTGGTTTGGAAAGTGGAGAAAAATCTTACTCCGTTAAAGTGAGCCTGTACCACACACACTTAGGAGCCAAACATCTGCCCCGGTTTTGTGTGGACAACAGAATACTAAGCATAAAATGTGGAGTACTGTGGAAAAAAGAAACAGTGGTGGTGACATTCTTCATGAAAAAGTGCAGGTACTCGTTGGGAACTGAAATCATTGTTAAATATAAGGTCTCATTGGAAGACTTACATGATTATAATGTATGTTCCTATACATACAGTAGACTTCTAAAATGGCTCTAGTTCGCATACCCTTCAATCTAAAGAGACTAAGGTCATCGTAGTGATTGCTAATATTGTGGTTCTCTTTCTTATGTGTGCTCCTACGTACAGTAAGTGCCTGTAGCTTTGTGGTACTATATTCAATCACGCAATGCTCCAATTTAATCACCTTACAGAAAAATTCAGATGATTACTCTGATTCAGAAGATGACTTCAATGCGATGAGTAAATAATTGTTCATTTGGGAGATTAAGTGAATCTGGGCACTGGATGTTCATTGAAATAGAAAATACAGTAAGATTTGTGTTTCTTGTGAGGCAATTTATTTAATGAAATGAAGAGCTAAACACCACAATAGATTTTTTGAACATGATCATGGACAATTACTTGCTAACAAAAATTGCTTACATGTTCTGGCAGCTGTTTTCTATGGGGGTGGTCTACAGTTAATTTTTAAAATCACTGTATAGATTAATCACTGCCATCAGCAATAATGAGATAACAAAGTAATTGCTTATTCACACAATTAATTTTAAGGCAATTTAGGCCAGGAATTGCTACATTGATTAGTGTAATAGTTTCAGAGAGAATAATCTGAGGCAATTAAAACAAGAAATAAAACCCTTGATTTCCATCAAATTAATCACAGACTAAAGGGGTGTTTAGTAGTCCAGAGTGACATAACATTGTAAGAGATAAAGTACCAGCCAATCAGCTTCTTACATGTTACATCCTGTGTTTGAAAAATTATAGTTAACCTGGGTACACACGGGTGGGGTAACCTGCATTGGAAAATGCACACACGCTTGTCAATGCTGGGTGTGCCAAACGTTGGAAGGGGGACCGACATGAGGGTCATGCTGCTCTCTCTAGCGATATCCTCCACGAAAGATGAAAGACTAATGACCGACAGGAGCGAACATAGTTAACAACACCGTGAGTACACAAGATGATATGCACAAAAATAGTTTTAACTATGCATATAGTTTATTTTATCATCTGATGTGTACACATCCTAAGAAGCTGATTGGTTTGATCTCTTCCCAAACTTTGATAAATACCCACCCTTAAAAAAATTTATATTAAAGGGGAAAAACAAACAAACTATTATAATATATATATATATATATATATATATATATATATATATATATATATATATATATATATATATACCGTATATACTCGAGTATAAGCCGACCCGAATATAAGCCGAGGTCGACCTAATTTTACAACAAAAAAACTGGTAAAACGTATTGACTCAAGTGGGACCCTTACTCGAGTATAAGCCGAGGGGGGCTTTTTCAGCATAAAACATGTTCTGAAAAAGTAGGCTTATACTCGAGTATATATGGTATATATTAGATAGATGATAAAATATCATGGGCGTATTAAAACTAAAAATATCTATGGTGAAGCAGTGTAGAGGACATACTTCATGTCCATAATCACTTTGAAAGTGACTACTGTTCTTCTAACTGAAATCTTGATTACAACACCTGTGAGTACTTGCACAGTTTCATTACTGAAAAACACAGCAGCGCAAATTGTATTGCTGGCCATGCAAACTGATCCCATTCTAAAAGAGCTTTCATCGAAGTGCCCGAGACATGCTTCTACAATCATAGACAAGAAATGGAGAAAGGCACACGAGACTCTTTAAGAGTATTGCACACAACAAACATGATCTAAGAAAGTTATTGTTAATCAGGATTCCACCACCAATAATTTCAATTCAGAAATATTAGATAACTGTGAAAAGACATACGATACTAAGAATGATCATGGCTGTATAATACCGTTAAATACCATTTTTTAGTTTTTGCAGGTTTTTTCCATTGCTCTGTAACTGGAGTTCTAAAATTCATATTAAATCCTATTTTGACCATGATTTAGGCTAACAAATGTTACGTATGTTAAATATTTGCATGAAATACCCTTACTGCAAAATAGCACTTCATTACAAGAAACAGTCCTAGAAAGTGCAGAGTGAATGGTGGGTGAGAAACGATCTGCTCATTTATTTACTCAAAAAGAAAAGGTAAAACCAAGTGCTTATAGCTACACCACTACTGGACTTTCATAAACAGGGAACATGATATTTTAGTGGGAGCTCACATTCTGGCCTTTACTGATCCTGATCGGTATAGTGATGCAATCGCTTAATTGCCCATGGGATGGTACCAAAGATCCAAGTTAGGCTAAACACAGTTGGTGCATCTACTTCTGATTACTTGTTGAGTGAAGGTGCCCATACACATACCAATTACCCAGTACTTTTTGTGCTAAAATAGCATCATTGTGCATGCGATGCTATTTTAGCACAAAAAGTACCGGGTAATCGGAACGTGTATGGGCACCTTGAGTCCTCACTATGCTTTATGGTATTTGCAAGAACACCTAAAAACAGGTCTGTAGTGGGAAGTTACTATGGGTCAGAAATAAAACCGATTATCGCCAGCATTCCTAAATTGTATTTACTGGCTTTTCTACACAACATTTTACTAAAGTTTAAGTCCGCTGCACTGTAACAGATTCCCATGGCACTGGGTCTGATGTTCTAATGGCAATGTCCTGTCCATTTGTTAAACAGATATTCATAGAAATCACTTCCTTGACAACTGCTTTGCATACTAGCTACCATTGGAACCAAGGGCATCACTTGCCCCTATGATACCTGGTGCAGTTTTGAAGGAATTGGCCTCACAGTCAATCACAGCCCAAACCCCTGTTTTTCATCATTCTGTGGGTCTGGGCTGCCCCTTTGGAGTTCTGTGGCTGCAGTGCCTGGGTGCTGCATGTCATTTTACAGTGCAGCACCCAGCTACTGTCACTGAGCAGGAAATAGCACTTTGGGGACACCCAGCGGGTGACAACAGAGTGTGGCTCGCAACCCCATTGTGACCCAAATCATTGGAACAATTAAGGACTATCATTGGCTATGATTAAGTGAACAGCTTATGCAAAGTTGGACAAAATTCAAAATCGCAATCATAAAATGTGGCCCAAGAAAAGACATGATACAACTAGCTCTGCAAGCTAAGCAAATGCAAGATAAGAGCAGCATGGGAAGGGAAGCATATGTGCCCACTATACTCCAGAAGAGAACAGTAGTATATGCGCCTGGTTTAAACCAGATATGGTGACAGTGGTACCGTAGTGATAATTGCTACAGTACATAATAAAAACTACATACAGTCTGCTTAGGTCTAAGACTGCCATTACAAAATTATAAAGTTGCACATACCATGTAAAAGGCAATGGAAACTAGACTAATACAAAATCAATTAAGTGCAAAGATATACAAACATCTGTTGCCTTCCCCTTTTAAGAACAAATGGGGATCTGCTTTATTGCTGCAAACTGAATGCAATCTTAATGTAATAATCCAAATAAGCCAGAAAAACGTAGACTCAAATACTGACAAAGTATACAAGGCTAAGCCAGAAAGTAAAGATTACTTGAGCATCCCCCCTCCCCAGCTTAATGGTTGGACAGTCTCCCTTACATGTATTCTTAGGGCACTAAGTAGTGGTTTGTGGTCCTGGTTGTTTTTGGTGATGTTATGCTTTGTTAAAATGATCCTTACAATACAAAATTCCTACAAAGGTGCAGTAAACTATTCTTTAATGCTAGAAAGTGATGTGAAAAGTTCAATAACGGACGAAGAAAGACGTCCCAGTTTTAGGTCAGAGGTTTTCTATCATCAGCTTACCGTCTGGATTATGCTCCAAGTGTTTTTAACGAAGTTCAAAGATCCTGGATGGACAACATTTAGGAAATTAGGGTGAACTGAAACTTGCAGTGAAATACTGATTCGGTGGACTGAAGGAGGGGTGTGATCAGTATCCCAATGGGGTTAGAGAATCAGTATTCCAAGGATCATGAATTCATACCCCAACCCCTCGAGGGAGCCAAGCATAACAAGGCGATTCAATGCTTGTAGCCATATATAATAAATGCTTAAATGCTGCTGATCATATGGAGACACAGACAAAATGTACTGTGTGTTTAAAAAAAAAAAAAAAATAGTTTTTGTTTACAGCCAAACCATCTTCACTTTCTGGATTACCCTCATATGTATGTCAGAAATAACATCACAAAAGTTGAACAATGAGAAACAAGCTTGAAGCTGGTGATGCAGAGGGAAATGCTGGCAAACACACCAAAGAGGGGACTAACTGATAAAGACAGCAGTTAGTAACAGATAGAAGACAGACACAGTAAAGTAAGAAGCCCATCCAAGAGAGACGTTAGGATTTGAAGATACAAATTATGGTAGGGATTTTGTTTAGTCTAAAGCCACCACAGCTGGTTATTACATGGGGACAATACCTGCTTTTAACAGCAGGTATGAAATTTTTATGTCTTGTAGAAGGCAAAGACTCCCCAGACGTACACTATTCATGCATGAACTCTCCTCTAGTGAAGTAACACTTATACACAAGGATAACCATCTCCCATGTGCCTATTTTGTCCTTCACAGTGGCATGTTAAATGGCTCATGCATGTAAATTTTGGTAAAGAAGTTAAACCTCTCATGACCTTGGAATATCCCGTGTCCCTGGCTGGACTACATCCTTGTGAGCGGGACCCTTTAAGGGAGGTTACTGATTTCCTCCCTGGTTCATTCCCTTGTGAGTTCACTTGGAGTAAGAATCTCACTTCATCATCTAGAGATTGCACTTCACTCTGTGTTGCTTGTGACCAGGGCCCTGATTTGGAAATCTGAATTGAAGGCAATATCATGGGTGGAGCTAAGTTGTCCATTTTCACACGACCTGATGCTTGCAGGTTCTGAGAATTTGGCCTAGTTGAGGGCTGCCAACTAGAAGATGCATCTTTGGTTACCAGGGGCACCTGCTGCTCGGTAACAGAAGTGTGCTGCTGCTTAGCTGGAAGAACAGGCGAATTACTAAGAGATCGTTGTTGAACCTGGGAGTGGGATCACACAAAATTATACTATTACAACACAACATCAAAAACTCACAATGACAAATTAGATTATTTAATGGAGCATACACGTCACATTCCTGTATGATATCAACACAGAACGTATGTGTAGGTTCATTCTCTTCAGATATCTCATTCTTATCAATGTTTTCTTGCAACTCGTGTTTGACTTTTCTATACAACACGAAAATAATGTCAAAAGAAAAATCCTTACACATCATACCCTCCGTTTCTAATGAATGAACCCAACACATTCAGGCTCTTATATGCTATGTAACATTTGGCTGACTATAAATCGGGTGCATTCTCGAAATGTCGGTACTGCAAACCATTGGTACGGTCATGGAACACACTACCTTATAATGCACAAGTAATGTCCCAACCTACACAGCAGCCATTCCCAACCCTGGTTTTCACGGCACATTCATGCTGGATACACACTTAAAGATATATCTGCAGAACATTTGATCTGTGGATATATCTCTCAATGGATTAGGCAGTGTGTTCTCCATATACACTGCTCGACCAGTCATAACTAACATCAGAACAAGTTAGGCACATTACATGTGCCAGCCCAGTTGAGTGGCCAATCACTATCGGCTCTTGCAGTAGGTATACAGGTGGTTGGTGGACCACCTGTACGAAGAACACGATGCATCAATAGGTCTTTAGAGATATTGGCCATCAGCTGTGTTGCACAGCCAACACAATGTATCTGTTGTCGTTCACAGACAAACCATTGGTACCAGTGATTTACTGGTCATTCAACTAAACAGCAGTGGTATCGTCCAGTGTGAATGCGGCATAACAGTACAAGTTTTAACAATATCCATGCTTGGGCACAGGAGATGTAATAAGTACCTCAGTTATTTGGATTTAACCATCTGTGCTGAAAGCCTGGATATCACAAAAACCTGCATTTTTAACGAGGACATAGGGGACATAGGTTGGGAATGGCTGATATAAGGGATAACAGTTGTGGAGGCTGAAATCAACACCAGTATTTCACATGGTGTTTATGTACTAAAGTATATAACCATTTGTTATACATGTGGAAAATGTTATTGGCAGATATTGTTTGTAATTGCTGTGTTCTATGTGTATAGTACTTATAGATTATGCAACATTAAAGAAAAATCTGCAGTTTTATATTGAAAGCATTCGCAAGTTTACCACAGTATGTGTATTATGTAACAACATTAGAAACGCGAACAAAACGCCTTACTATGACTATACGTCAGGCAGTAAACAGTAGCCTCAGCTGATTTCACATAAAGAATGGAATGATGATAGTTATGGGTTTAAAATGTATAAAACATAAGCACAAATTTGGAGCTTTAAAACTGAAGCACATAATATAAAACAATAAAGGGTTTGGGGCGCAAAACACTAATTGGAAATAGAATTTTTAATAAGTCTGGACATAAAATAAGTCTCCTACATGGAACAGACTACACCACATGCCTTGTAATCAACATTATGTTTTAAGTGAATAAATGAGAATTACCTGTACATGTCCTGCATGTTGCATACATTTACTTTAGTGATCACACAAAAAAAAAAACTCCACTTCAAGACTCAATAAATGTGGGAACCTCTGGCCCAAACCTAAAAGCATCCCTCTGCAGCCATACCTCTTTCGCCCATGCTGGTTTCTCTGCAGGGTTCAAGCCCTCTTTGTAATGATACAGTGGCTTCTTATCTGGTGGTCTCTGCTCCTGTTGCCTCTGCTGCTGCTGTTGCTGCTGAAGAGAAACCAAGTAGTCTCGCTCCTGTTGCAGTTGTCTTTGAAGCCTTTCTGCTTGTCTTTGTTCTTCTAGCTGTTTGCGCTTATACTCCTATTGGAGAGAGGACACCAGTGTAAGTTATTGGTCTGTGATCGCTTCTCTAAATCATGGAAGAAGCTATACAGAGACACAGTAATGCATTGGAGATTCATAGTTCAACATAAGGTGATAACACTAGCACGATTATGAAAAGTAATGCAATTGTGTAGTAACCGTGCACACCCACTGGCAGCTGCACAACTTCTCAAACTACATGTTAGTGACCAGCGGTTCTGTCTATGTCATGAAGTTTATCCAATAAATGCAAGGTAGTACAGGCAACACCTAAGGGGAAATATGATATGCTATGGGCAACCAATCATAATCTACTTATTTATTTAGCACCTTCTAGAAGATAATACATAGTATCTGATGGGATGTTGCAACCGGCAAACCAATGTGAAACAGAAATTCCATCTTAGTAAATCCCCCCCCTAGCGTCAGTTGCAGCAATAATTAGTAAACATCTTCAGGGATCTCAAAATATCACCTAAAGCACCTTGAGAAATTTATAGAGAAAGATCTGACAGAGAATCTCACATTTAAACCAGTATTAACCATAGAATATTCTAAGCGCCTACTTCTATTTTTTTACACTAGAGGGTGGGCAAAATATGGCCTGGTGGCAATATACATGCATCTGGGTCACAGACTACGTATTACAACCCAGAACCACTTCTCCTGAACACTTCAGTTCAGGAGATTATTGAAAAATAGGTATTGTGATTCCAACATTTTGGGTTGTGAAAAATAAAATGCCTTTCTAGAAAAATCACGACTCTTGGAGTCCTTACATTAGGGGAAGTGATGCAGCTGCTGCACAACCCATTTCCTCTGCTGGAGCCTTGGGTGGCTGACGGCACAGGCCCTGAAGACATAGTATATACAGCAATACAAGTATAATATACAAGGGCATCACCAGAGACATCATGGCTCTACTGCAAATCCTCACTCACACTTACTCTGCCTTACATAAGTGAGAATGACCAGTTTATGTGGCCCCTTGGGAGTCTTCAACAGCACATTGGCTACTGTATATGCATGTTAAAGCCATTGTACATGACCGGCACAATGGCACACTCCATTATTATTAAAACACCATTATAGAGAAATCAGGAAATTACTGTACGTAGCGCAGGCATTTTTTACTTAACATATATACATCATACAGTGAGTTAAGCATTTGCTAACATGCAAGGGTCATGCAACACGTCATGAGAAAGATGGATAGCAAACACTAGGTGTCGTGCACAAACACATGATGGAGTAGACATGCTGGTATGAGTCACATATCATTACCAGAAGCAGGGCTTGTTCCTGCAATAATTGCTGCTGCAAGATCTCTAACTGCCTCTGCTCTTCCTCTAGCTGCCGCCTGATGTACTCCTGGCAGGGACAGTATTAGAAAAAGAGAGAGAAGGGAGAAGTCTAGATATTAGGGAAATAGAACACTAAATACCACAGGAACAGAGCAGAAATTGTACAAATTAGTAAAGAACTAATCAAAGACCTAAACTGAATTGTAAAGAACAATGCAGTATAAGATTTTAGTAGAACAAGTCGATACTACAATTTTTTCTTTGTTGGTTCTCAGATTACCTTTGCTGTTGGAGACCTTGCTCCTTATACTATCTGTGGCTTCTTGATTACTTCCATGCCATGAAAATGCCCCATCAAATGCAGCCCTTTCCTTAAATTATTGCTTGGCTGCAGAACTGTCATGTCAGGCCAGGTACCCACTGACAATGCATTAGAGGTCATTAATGCTGGTGATTAGCTCATTATGCAATACCGCTGGTAACATTGGTTGGGAGTATGGTGACACTAGAATTTACTACGAAAGCATGCCAGTAAGGCCAGCAGGTGCAAGGCCTTACCATCAAAAACACTGTGTGGGGGTGAAAAAAAAAAAAAAAAAGACTTATTCATGCCACACCAACTGCAAAGTGAACAAATAAATGCCCTTACTGTGATCTATACCAAATCCATGTTTAAGTTAAAGAATTTTGAGGATTAAAATTTTTGAAATTGATCCCTTATAGCAGGATAAGGTAAAATGGTTAGCAAAAAAGGAAACACACAGGTCCTTCAAAATCAACACACTATTGACCTAAACAACAACAACAACAAAAATGCATGAGAGAGTGTGAGACCTGTTATTCCATTCAGTTTGTGCCATACTTTGTGAAATTGGATTCTTTTACTGTACACTTTACATGACAAAAAGCTGCAAAAAAAATTTGGTATTGAAGACCAAATGTCCCTAAATGCTCCCCAATAGGCCTGAATGTCTGTGTCTACTAATATAAACACATGGCCATATATGTCTGTCAAAACAGTGACCTCACCCAGAGCAGAACGCATAATACACAAATGAATGAACATTTGAATGATCAATTTGCCTCATCTGATTGGACCATATGAGACTACCGGTCACAGCTTGTTGTCTCTTCTCACTTCCAATCATGTCTCTGGGCCTTTAGCTACACTATATACTGAGCTTGTACACTGGGCTTAGCACAATTTAAACTTCATTATTAGAAAGTGCATATTAATTTGGGAATTAACTTATCACTGACATGAGGCAAATTGGTTTGACATCTATATATAATCTGGTGCCAGAGTTGATTAATAGTATGTATCCTATATATTGTAAGCTTGCGAGCAGGACTATGTCTATCTGTGATTACCCAGTTTGTCTTACCACTATTTATTTCAATTGCAATGGAATATGCTGCGCTACATAAGAAACTAAATAAAATATCCAAGATTTATTATTGTTTGATTATTATCAATTAACATTGGTCTTCATTAATGCTTATCAATTGTTTTCATATGGGAATTGTGCAATTTTTCTTCTGAGGAGGTCACTTCCGGTCAGGCACATATGAAGTGCCTTGGTGTTTAGACTTTATGGGGGTTATTCTAGTTCATTCTTTCTGACAAAATCCTTCTTAGATGGACAAAACCATGTGCACTGCGGGTGGGGCAGATGTAACTTGTGCAGAGAGAATTAGATTTGGGTGGGGTTTTTCTTCAAAGTGAGATCTATATTGCAGTGTAAAATAAAGCAGTCAGTATTTTCCCTGCACAGAAACCAAATAACTCACCCAAATCTAATTCTATCTGCACATGTTACATCTGCCCCCCTGCAGTGCACATGGTTTTGTCCATCTAAGAAGGATTTTGTCAGAAAGAATGAACTAGAATAAACCCCTATGTGCATTGATACCACCTCTCCAACATGTATGAAGGAGAGCTTGATCAGAAGATAGCACACAGATATGCCAGACAATGTAAAAAGGGTCAGTAGCACTGACTGTTCCTACACATGCAGCTATTTGGACAGCTGCAGGTGTAGCTGCCCCACCACCACAGCAGTGACAGCTGCAGGTGTTGCTGCCCCACCACAGCAGTGACAGCTGCAGGTGTTGCTGCCCCACCACCACAGCAGTGACATTTGTTTCCTTGGCTGTGGTAGCTGCCAGAGTCCGGGCTGCACAGGGGATCTTGAGGGGGTAGAGTTTTCACTTCCCCCACTCAGGCAGCATACACAAATCTTAGACTTCAAGTGTATACTGGTATTTGCTGTTCAACACACAACACCATATACTTACCGTCAATGGTTGAAAGACTATGGCACTAGATTGCAGCTTCTCAAAAATTGGGGCAAAAACAGCAAGTAATAGCTCTGCTTGTATTACAAGAAGTGACATTGCCAGAAGAGAAGTGACCGATGGTGGGGGTTTGCGCGAACCCCAGGAGTGAACGCCTTTGCGAACACCCTGGCGAGTGTATAACTCGCCAATGTGATGGACAGGCAGGGGGTGGATGCAGGGGACCAACCCAGCGTTTTATGGGCGTCCCCACAAAAAAGGCAGGCGTGCCCGTAGAAACGATGGGTGTACCCCTGCGAACACATCCATAATTAGAAGCTTTACTAAATGTACCCCTATATATTTAACATTAAAACACAAGGTTGTTTTTATGTCAGACCAATATTACACTATCTCTGTTACATGGGTAACTTTGGAACTGATACAAACTGCTCAGGTCCAACAGTAAATATTGTAACACACACACACACATCATAATTTTGTCGGGGTTTGATTGCACCTTTTTCATGCTATGCATCTTCAATGTAAAGTTGTGCTGAGGCTCCTAATTTAATATTTGTTATACAGTGTAACCCTTTGAGTGCCAACATTGCTGTGAGAGATTCTCAAAATATCCGCTAAAAATGTCAGTGGTGCACACAGCGATTTTTTTTTTTTTTTTTACTGAACTTCAATGAATTCACTTGGCTGTATTTGCATTTATTTATACTGAAAGAACAGTCGCTGTGAGCAATGGTGGCATTTTTAGTGGATATTTTGAGGCTCTCACAGCAATGTTGGCATTCAAAGGGTTAAAACTCAGTCGGCACCTTGTATGCTAAGGAAATCCCCAGTATAATTGCATATCTTTTTCATTCACATTATTAATATATCTGTCCACCAATGCAGCCATTCAGTCATCCAATGCATCTTACTGTTAAATGCCCATAATTGTACCCTATATTTAAGTTGTGTTGTAACGTATAATTATGTTTGTAAAATTAGTATTTATCCAATATTCGACTTAAAATAGGAGCCGCATCTCTGCTTCGGTCAAACGATCCCCATCCCCATGTCCTGTTCTCGGTTTTTCACAACTACATTACATTTAAAGTAGCATATTTAGTACTAGAGATGGTAAAACGTGTTCTAGACTGGTCCTCAAATCAGTGGTTATATTGTAAAACTTTGCGCTCTACTTCCATATTTTAAATTGATTCCAAACAAGACGTTTGACATGTCCAAACATTTTACAGATACCCTGAGTATTATTGTAATTTTTTTGGTGTGAACTCAAAAATGTCCACTTTAGAAATAACTATTTCCAATGAAAAACTTTAAAATGTAGGCATTTAAGCTCAACCAGGCAACAGGTTTTGCATAACTGTAATATTTTGTTTGAACAAAGTACTGAATCTCAAATTCAGCCACTGCAATCTAATCTGCCCAAAAAATACAGATCACACGGCAAAAAGTCATCGCCAAATTGTAGCAAATTTCAAATCTTTTTAAATACAGTAATCTGATTTATGACAAAGGCAGAGGTGCACAACTTTATGTAATCTGCTAGCTAGTTAGTGCTTTTGCCTAAGGCCTTACCTATTACTATCCTGCTGTAGTTTAGGGTCATCAGCAAATTTGGACGCCTTACATCTGGTGCAATGCACAGTGTCATTTTTAAAAAGAATGAAAAGATGGAGGCCCATTTGTGATCTCTGTCATATATATGTATACATAGAGTACTCTAGGATGAGAGGAGCAGAATGACAGCCACTGGATGATGGGAGGATGGAGCTGCTGTGGATGCCCACATAACTCAGCCCCCCCCCCCCCAACTTACACCAATGCCTTTTGTACATGACTAAATATGTAACATTTCTAAATACTCCTTGGTTTTCCAACGTTCAAATTGTTCTCTCTACCCATGTACTTATACCTAAGACTATGTGATTTCTTGTTATGCACCAGGCTGTTACCATGAAACAGCACTGAAGTGGACCTATTAAGTATCTAAATACATATCATATTTCCATATAAATGCTGACATTGTTAAGCTGGGACAGGTTTTATAAAAGCAGATTAGCATAATAAAGTTATTTGGTACTTGTGTATTATCTGGGCGCCCGATTTTTTTTTCATCGCACCTTAAAATCGCGTTGTATCGCATACAATCATATTGCATGCGATGCGACGCGATTTTTATATGTACAGGCACCCAGATGCCTGTTTTATATGTGAAATGGCCCCCCAGACCCCATTTTTAATTGTATACCCACCCTGATGGCTAAATGCCCCCATTGTTAACGCCACCCCACTATCAACGCCAACCCGAAGCTTAGCGAGCACAACGAGCCCGCGAGGGGCGGCTGTACGCGTCCTCCGACCTTTTCATACCCCCACTATCCACGTCGGCGTGGAGTTGATTTTATATAGTGTGGCGAGCGCAGCGAGGGGACGCAAATTACATGTGAAGTAATACGCGTCCGCTCGCCACACTTCGGGCTCGGTGGCTCGCTGCTCTCACCACACTATATAAAATCAACTCCACGCCGACGTGGATAGTGGGGGTATGAAAAGATTGGAGGCCGCGTACCGCCGCCCCTCAAGGGCTCGCTACGCTTCGGGTTGGCGTTGATAGTGGAGTGGCGTTGACAATGGGGGGCATTTAGCCATCAGGGTGGGTATACAATTAAAAATGGGGTCTGGGGGGCCATTTCACATATGAAACCGGCATCTGTGTGCCTGTACATATAAAAATGGGGGCATTTAGCCAAAATCGTATCGCGTCGCATTGTATACCATACAATAGCATACAATAGCATACAATGAGACGCGATTTTCTCTTCAAGGGAATTTCAAGGGAAATCGCGTCAAATCGCATGCTTAAGGTACTGGCATACAATTTCAACATCGGGCGCCCAGATAATACACAAGTACCAGTTATTTCTTACAATATATTTTGGAAGTACACATCTCAATCATTCCTTGAAATAAATGTACCCATGACAAGTCAGACTCACAGTGCTAAAATTTGCTGGGGGTTTTTTGCTTTCTTTTACACAACATAAATTGCTGAACGTCATTACCATAACAAACAAGTGAACAACACCTGGGCAAGAAGCAGTTTTCACCTTGTTTGGGTGTAAGTGCACAGAGTCCCATAGTCAACAAGTAACATTTAATGCAGTATCTTTGTCTGCTGCTAAAGATAATTTCTTGCTATTTTTCCTCCTTTATAAATAGAACTAAACTTGCAAATATCAGCGTTTGGAGCACACTGGCACCCCTGTTTAGGATGCACTTATTGAATCATACAAAAGATTCAAAGGGAGGAAATACAAAAGGTGGGAGAAGGCTTGATGATGTAGTTCTTGGAAAACATGGCTGGTGCAGTCACATTATCATGAACAACCATTTCAGCATACATAGACTGACAGGAATCACTAGTGGTTTACTGAGGTGAGTAAACATTGGTGGATCCATCTAACTTGTCCACTTCGAAGTGTGAAAGGTCCACATTAAACTTAGGTATTTTTGGGTGGCTGTTAACCTGCTGCTAGATCTGCTGGAACTTAGAGATGACAACATCTCTATGTGAACCTGATCTGCCTCTTTGGTCGCTTTAGCGCAGGGCTGGGCAACACCGGCCCTCCAGATGTTGATGAACTACATATCCCAGCATGCCTTGCATCAGTTTCAGCATGGCCACATAGCAAAACTAATGCAAAGCATCCTGGGATGTGTAGTTCACTAACATCTGGAGGGCTGGTGTTGCCCAGCCCTGCTTTAGCGTGACCGTGATTGCATAACCCAGGAAGGTCCTGGGTTCAACCATGGTCACAACCAGGGACATAGTCCTGGGCAGTGGCGCCCAGAGAGGGGGTACTATTTATGCAGGCCCAGGTCTGATGGGGGTCCCAGTGGGGGTCTGTTACCTGGCAGCAGCAGCTGCTGCAGCTCTTCTTAATCCAGCTCATGCGGTTGTGTGCAGAGTGGCAGTGTGGCTAGGGAGGTGCTTAAAGTACTATTTATTCTGTTATGTTATGCTAAGGATGCATGGCCATGCCTCCCACAATTAGACCACACTCCATAAAATGTACCTCGGCCCAGCCAGGCTCTCTACTGCCCTGGTCCAGAGACACAATCAGATAGACACTTACACCAAGCCAGGACCTGCATTAACCTGGTAATATCCTAGATCAGAAGTTGGTGTGAAAGGGGTATTGGGAACAGTTCTCATGTGGACTATCTGAAGCAGGTTATAAATATTTCTGCTAACTCATGTATCTTCAGTGCCTTGTCTTTTTAAACAAAATGTAGTGCTTTTCTACCTACTTGCCAGTTTCATTTCAGCAAAGCTTTTAGATAAGACTAGAGGGTTGAAATAGGACTCTCCAATTAATTTAGGCCAATACGGACAGCCTCTGAAGTTTGAACTCATTCTATCATTAGGAGAAGTATAGTAGCCACATATAACATGGTGGACAGACCTTCTCATGCTCAGCTCGTCTTCGTTCTTCTTCTCTCCGCATCTGTTCCTCATACCGCCGCCGTTGGTCTCTCTCCTGCTGTTTTCGCATCTCTTTTTCTCGTCTTTGTTGCTTTAAAAAAATATAATTGCCAAAATATAAAAACCATGAATTGAAGCACCTTCAGAATTAATACAAACTAACACTGCCCAGTCACGTAGCTTGTCTTGGTTGTTCTACGTTTATAGCATTTTGTAATACAGTGTTGCATTATACCCTGTAGCTTTTTCTAAATAAATGTCTTTAATTTTCCAAAAGTAACTAAAAATCTCAACATAAATATACAGTATAGCTTTATAAGAGGGGGACATTTTTAAAGGAAATTTCAGTTATAATTACATGGACTATGCAGGTCATCTTCTCGGAAATAAAACAAAACAACTGAAATTCCTAAAACAGCCACAATGATATAGGATTCATTTTTGGTAACATTCTTTAGCTAATTGTTCTTAAATCGCATGTGATTGGCACAGTATCCAATGCATTCTCTACATACAGTAGTTTAACTACTCTACATTAAGGTGCATATAAATTAGACAATGACATGCACAATTATATGTGCTCCGCAGGCTGTTAGTGATGTTGTGCATCATCAGTATATGCTCTTAGTAGATCTCTTGTCGTGCCCGGTTTAGGCAGGTGTGTATGCACTTGCCAATGCCCGCTTCCATGCTGGGTCCCGTCGCTCACCATATTGCAATGGTTATCATCCAATATATTTAATTTAAGATGACTTGCAAAAAGGAGTATTTACTGTAATAGTAGCAACCATCCAATATGCAATAAGATGACTGCAAGCAGGTGCTGCTTTTTTCTGTGGCCTATTCCTTTTCATGGTGTTCTAAGTACTTTTCAGTTGAAAAAGTCTACCAAACTACAGAGTATACATACCCACTAGGAGTTAAACTATTTGGGCTATTTTTCCAATTTAGGACAATAACCATTCACTTCTCTAGCCCATTTATTTCAATGGAGTTGAGTAATTACATGAAAAAACCTCACCGGAAAAAATGGCAAAATTTACCAATCATAAAGGGACATTCTCGGATACAACCTGTGATTGGCAGAGAATTACCACATTCTATGGAATCATTCTGATTTCATTTAGTTTTACTTCCAGTGGATAAAAATAAAACTTTTTCTTGTTTATAACAAATATGGACATTCATTGCTATAGGTTAGATGAAGGCCAGTATTCAATGCTCCCGATTCACCTTTTTTTCGGCAAAATCGGGCGGTTTTCACTCCTTGTGGTGAATCTTTTTCACTGAAAGTACCATTTCACTGATTCACCCTATTCAATGTTCACTGTTCGCCGAAAGCGTACAGTGAATGCCGGCCAGTTCTCAGTTTCATGCTCGCTGCAAGTTGCTGGTGTATTTCAATGGGCTTGCAGCACATGAATATATATTTAATTTTTTATTTATTTTGCACATTCACCAGCAGGGGGCCAAGAGCAGCTCATTATATATTCACTTCACACTGCTCCCGCTCATTACATATGCACGAGCGGGAGCAGTGCAGCGGCTCCCTACCCATGTCCCTACCCGGCTCCCTACCCGTATCTTTGATCAATGTACAGTGTCATGTCCCACGAAGTATGTGTCTTCATACGCTGTTCAGTTACTGTCATGTTATTATTACAAAGCTTTGCATCTTGTGAAAATTGTCCTTCCTTGTTCCTGTAGGGCTCTGATGTCATTAGCCCCGCCTTCTTCCCATCTCTATCTCATTGTATGTCTGCCATCTTAACCTTCAGTTGATTCCTGTTGAGCTCTGGCAAATTATTATCTTTTCACCTACTGTTTTGTGCATTATTACAAGAATATCAGCTTGAAATAAACCCTCATCTGGATTCTTCACACATGCCTCTTCAGTTGAGTTGACACTGTCTGACAAAGTCTCCTGGTGTAAGTACTGGTTCACTATAGACATACACAGATGAACTGTCTTAAAGGCCTTACATTTACAGCCTGGTTATTGAGTCAGAACAGTGAAAAGATAGTTTATAAACTGCCAGATATACCAGCAAGCCAGCTGCAGCTTCTGCAGATACAAAGAAAGTAACTAGTTTGCCTGCAGTGTGAGGAGAAATTATCAGTGTTTTGCAGCCACACAGACAGCTACATCACACAGATTATTCTAGCAAGCTACTGTACAAACTCACTCCAGTGTTATTCAGCTAAATTCTAACTGTGTGCTACTGTATCATGGCTGAAGGGCACACTGTGCAGCCTGTTCAAGATGAACACTATCTACAATCAGAACAAGTTATGGATCTCAACTTACAGTCTAAACGCCCTGTTAAGCCTACATGGAAGGTTAAAGAGAATCTTGAAGGTAGGAAACATGAACTTTCTGCCCATATCCTAAACTTATGGCAAAAACTACAAAGTCACATGTCCACCATCTCTCAGCATGATTGTGATGTCTCACCACTAGAGGGAGCCCTAGGTCAGCTTTGTTCAGTATATGAACTTTACACAGTGAAATGTCAAGAATATGTTCATGTTTTGAAAACGCTTAATACTCACGATGCATTAAAGGAATTGCAAGGCTTCAATAATCTCAATTTAGATCGAGACAGTTTAGTATATGAAGTTAAGTCTAACACAGCAGCCAGAATCGCACAATTATTGGAAACATCATCACGCATTTCTGTGTCCACCAGGCATTCAAAGCAATCATCTAAGTCACGAAGTTCAAAATATTCCATGCTTAGTGAACAACTTGTAAAGGCACGTGCAGAAGTAGAAACTGCTAAAATACAAGCCGACTTTGCAAAAAGAAAGGCAGAAATGCAAGCTGAAATGGAAGCCAGAGCAGCACGCGAAAAGGCTGAGATGGAAGCCAGAGCAGCGCATGGAAAGGCGGAAATGGAAGCCAGAGCAGCGCATGGAAAGGCGGAAATAGAAGCTCTGGAGAAACAATGTGAACATGCCACAGCAATGGCACGTTTAAAGATTTTAGAACAAGCTGCCAGTGTAAGTGAAAGAGACAGCATCAATTTAAGTGAAGTGGATGCAGAGGATCCTCTTAAACGCACAAGAGACTACGTCCTAAGCCAGAACAGTGAACCCCTGATTGCTGAAAACATTCCTAACAGGGCAGAACAAAGGGACTCAGATCATTATTCAACAAACCATGTCCAAGGTCAGTACAATGCACACACCACAGTGCACCAAGGTCCAATGCCTCAAGAAGCTCCATATACAAATGTATGGTCGCAAACCAATATGCCAGTAAGTCACCAGATCCCTGGTAACCACACAGTTTCATATGCAGCGAGACCTATGGACTTTAAACCAGCTCCTAGGCTAAATGCCTATGCACCCCCATATCTCCCTATGTCTCTTACCCAGAACACTATAAACAATACGAACAACCAAACTCAGCAGCCAGCATTTTCTTGCCCAAAGTCAGAGAAAACAGACATGTCAGACTTCGCAAGATACATGGTTCGCCGTGAACTTATTAAGACTGGCCTCACTAAGTTTGATGATCAGCCTGAGAACTACAGAGGTTGGAAATGTGCCTTCAGGACCGCAATTAGTGACCTTGGCATTACTGCTTCTGAAGAACTAGATCTGCTGGTCACATGGCTTGGCCCACAGTCCACAGAACGTGTCAAGCGACTCAGATCCGTCCACATCGCTAATCCTGCGGCAGGCCTCATTGCTGCCTGGGAAAGGCTAGAAAGGAGCTTTGGAAGTCCTGAAGCCATAGAGAATGCCTTGTTCAAACGGCTGCAGAATTTCCCAAAAATATCCGGCAAGGACAATGAGAAATTTCAAGAGCTCAGTGACCTACTCTTTGAACTCCTGCTGGCCAAGGCTGATACTCACTTACCTGGCCTCAGTTACCTGGACACAGCTCATGGGGTAAACCCAATAGTTTCCAAGCTGCCGTACGGAATTCAAGAAAGGTGGACTACACTTGGGTCAAGATACAAAAGGGAAAATCAAGTCTCCTTTCCCCCATTTTCCTACTTCTGCGAGTTTGTCAAGAACATTGCAGAATCCAAGAATGACCCAAGCTTCTTCTATAGTGAGCCAAATCATCCTGGTTCGCTTTCCCCCAAGTATGATAGCCCACGTTCTAACTACAAGAACCATAGGGCGTCAGTGTCAGTGAATAAGACAGAAATCCTTTCCACACCAACATCAGCTCCTGACCAGAGCAACCAAGGTGAAGTGATCGAAAACCCTAATCGTCTGTGTCCCATACATAAGAAGCCACACCCCCTCAAGAAATGCATTGGCTTCAGAAAGAAACCACTCCAGGAACGCCTGGAACTTCTAAAGAAGTTTGGGGTATGTTACAGATGTTGTGCTTCCACTGAACATTTTGCTAAGGACTGTAAAACTGCTATTAAATGCACAGAATGTGACTGTGAGGACCACGTGCAGGCACTTCACCCATCTCAACTGAATCCTACACCACCCGCACATCTCCCTCCTATGCCAAGGCATGGCGGGGAGATTACAGATCAAACGGCAGGTCCCGCTACTATATCTTCTTCATGCACTAAAGTTTGTGGGGAAGGTCTTTGTGACAAATCTTGTGCAAAGATATGTCTAGTCAATGTATACCCCAAGGGACAGCCAGAGAAGACTCTAAAGGTTTACACCATCTTGGATGACCAGAGCAATCAGTCACTCGCAAGTCCAGAACTCTTTGATCTGTTAAAATTAGAAGGAGATATTTATCCTTACACTTTGGGTACCTGTAGTGGAATTACGGAGGAATCTGGAAGAAGAGCCAGTGGACTGGTTGTAGCATCTCTCAAAGACAATCTTGAGATACCCTTACCCACACTTGTCGAGTGTAACCAAATACCATCCAACAGAGAAGAGATTCCCACACCAGAGGTCGCTCTTCATCACATTCACCTAAGGCCTATATCCAATGAAATACCAAACCTCGACGAGAATGCAAAGATCTTACTTCTACTCGGTAGAGACATTCTCCAAGTACATAAGGTGCGTCAACATATAAATGGACCAAATAATGCTCCGTTTGCCCAACGCCTTGATCTAGGTTGGGTTATCATAGGCAATGTCTGTATGGACAAAATGAAGCCGCCTACCAAGATTTCCTCATTTAAGACAAACCTCTTGCCAAATGGTCGCAGCACTCACTTTCAGCCATGCCCACATCATTACTGGGCGAAAGAGAAGCTGGGTAGCAGTAAATTACAGCATGACCATCACAATAATACGAACATAGTCCTGTCTCGGGATGACAGTCTTGGACTTACAGTTTTCAATTCAACAAGTGAGGATAACAAGTTAGCATATGCAAGAGAAGACAAAGAATTTCTCAAGATAATGGACAAAGATTTCACTCAAGATGATTCCAACAGCTGGGTAACACCTTTACCCTTCCGCCTGCCAAGAGTGAAACTACCAAACAATCTACAACAAACAGTTGCAGACCTTGAACATGCAGAGGAGTTTCTCATTCAGTGTGTACAACAAGAAGTATACTGCCAAGAAATTGATAAGATAACAAAGGGAGCCACCCTATCCGAGAACAGTGCACTCTTTGAACTCAACCCAGGAATGGATTGTCACAAATTGCTAAGAGTGGACGGTCGTATAGCAAAATCCAATAAGACTGGAGCTGCTTTAATTCCTTCTGAAATCTTAGACCACAATGACATCTACAGGCGCCAGTGGAAACAGGTTCAACACCTGTCCAATGTGTTTTGGTATCCCTGGAAGACAGAGTACATGCTTCAAAGTCGTCATAAATGGCAGATGTCAAGACCCAAACTCCAGATCAGTGACCTCGTTCTCTTAAAGGACAAAGAGGCCCATCGCAATGACTGGCCAATGGGACTTATCACCAAGGTTATCCCAAGCGACGATGGAAAGACTCGTAAGGTGGAAGTCAAAGTGACCAAAGGAGGTTCTGTCCGAGTTTTCTTCCATCCAATTAGTGAGTTAGTGCTTCTTCTCCCAAAGGAAGATGTCACATAAAGACGAACTTGGCTACTAGATTCAGCTAATCATAGGAAGAAATTTACTACAAACTTCCAGCTATCATACCATCGACACCTAATTATTTGGATTACAGTGTGGGTTGGTGGAAGTGTTTGCAAGTTGTGACTTCCCCCATCCGAAGATGGGTTTTACACTTGGGACTTCAGTCACAAGATTTAGACTAAAAGTTTTCTTATAATTATCTGTTATTGTTGCAGGTTCTTTTTGTTTACAGGTCTCAAGATCAATTCTGCACTTCACCAAATGACTTTATTATGTTTGAATTATCGTGAAATCTAAAGATTTCAGACGGGGAGTGTCATGTCCCACGAAGTATGTGTCTTCATACGCTGTTCAGTTACTGTCATGTTATTATTACAAAGCTTTGCATCTTGTGAAAATTGTCCTTCCTTGTTCCTGTAGGGCTCTGATGTCATTAGCCCCGCCTTCTTCCCATCTCTATCTCATTGTATGTCTGCCATCTTAACCTTCAGTTGATTCCTGTTGAGCTCTGGCAAATTATTATCTTTTCACCTACTGTTTTGTGCATTATTACAAGAATATCAGCTTGAAATAAACCCTCATCTGGATTCTTCACACATGCCTCTTCAGTTGAGTTGACACTGTCTGACAAAGTCTCCTGGTGTAAGTACTGGTTCACTATAGACATACACAGATGAACTGTCTTAAAGGCCTTACATTTACAGCCTGGTTATTGAGTCAGAACATACAGTACTAGGCAAAGCCAGTGTTGGTGGCTGTCCAACATAAAAAATGTGCACAGACAGACATAATGCAACTAAGGATGATATATAAAAACAATTTACTTAAAGAAAAAAATCAAAATAGAGGTGCCTTGAAAAATCTGGTTCGCTATGATGTTGTGATTAACCCTTTTAGATCCAACATGGCTGTGAGAAATGTGCAAAATATGTGCTAAAAATGCCCGGGTCAAAGTCTAGGAGTATAAAATCACTTTAGATATTGCTAGCAAATGATCTGAAGTCAATTAATTTAAGTTTTGTTAAAGACTGCGCCAAAAAAAATAAAAAGTCGCTGTGAGCGAGGCTGGTATTTTTATCAGATATTTCGCACATCTCTCACAGCAACATTGGCACTCAACAGGTTAAAAAAAATTTGGGGAACCACGGTCCTATTAAAAAATTTATATTTATGTGGAAATATATACAGTGTAATATATATATATATATATATATATATATATATATATATATATATATATATATATATATATATATATATATATATATATATATATATATATATATATATATATATATAAATAATACAGTATCTATCATTAGTTAAGGTCTATACACACTGGCCGACTATGCCCAGTGTGTATGGACAGCGATGATGACAATCACCGCTGCGGGGAAAGCCGCTCAGTGCATACACACTGAGCGACTTTCCCCCTGCCTGGAGGCGACGAAGGGGGGATTTTGCAGGACGGCTTTGCATAGCGCAGAGCTATGCAAAGCCGTCCTCAAAGCCGCGCTCATCTGCTGGTATTGCCAGTAGATGAGCGGCTTTCCTGGCGATGTTTTGGGAGCGCGCAGCAGCGCTCATCGCTTGTCGATCGGGCATATGCACTGGGCGGCTTTGAGCTGAAAGCCGCTCAAACAGGCTGTTTTGAGCGGCTTTCAGCTCAAAGTCACCCAGTGTGTATGGGCATTTAAAGCAAAATCTCCAGAAAGCGGATCACAAAGTTGAATATGTGTAACTGTTTCTTAGTGGTATTGAGAACTGCTGACATCTGGTGGAAAAAAATGAACATGGTTTACTAGGAATAAAAAAAAAAAAAAGTTTTCACTGTAAAATATATACCTTTGTATTATTTATTTTAATTTATTAACTACTACATACTGTATATAGAGTCATTCATTGCACTTTAATTTCAATTGGGAGCAGAACAGTAACACAAGGTAATAACAGACACAAGGGGTGATTCAGGTTGGTTTGCAAAAGCAAATCCTTCTTTAATGGACAAAACCATGTGCGCTGCAAGTGGGGCTGATGTAACATGTGCCGAAAGAGTTACTTTTGGGTGGGGTGTGTTCAAACTCATTTGGGTGAGTTCTTTTGTTTCTGTGCAGGGTAAATACTGGCTGCTTTATTTTTACACCACAATTTAGATTTCAGTTTGAACAAACCCCACCCAAACGTAACTAGCTCTGCGTTTGCAAACCAACCTGAACCAACCCCACAGTCATGGTGGCAGTCTTTACAATCTATATGGAAATAGGCATTGGTACACATTGATAGGTACTGCTTGTTTCATAATGGTACAGCCTCCAAAAGTTCTTGGTGGGATATATGGCATAGTTGCCTACCCTCCTGCATTCTGCTGGAGACTCCCTGACATTGCAGCCATCTCCCGCTCTTCCTCAATAGTCTAGCAAATGCCATCATGTCACCTAGCCCACATTACACCGTTACATTTATTGGGAAAAAAAGAATGAGACACAGCTATATTTACATTGAATCATCAGCACCATTTCCCAGCACTTTAGCAAGTATAGTATCTCTTACTAACTGCTTTGGGGATCATCTACATTCGTATAAGTCATTTTAAAAGATTCCTCTCAGATGTTGCAGTACACAGCCACGCTTCTAGGTGCCACGTTCACAATCTCTTCATATATAGAACTAGACACGCCCTTTGGGAGGAGCAGGACACGCCCCTCAATGGGGCACTGTGCAAAATTCTACCACCAAATATAATCTCCCTGAAACTAGTTTTTAAAAGTAGGCAAGTATGATATATGGTCTAGTCAAACAGGAATTTTGGCCTAGGGTCAGGCAGACGTGAAAGTGAAAGAAGAGAAAATATGTTAAAGTAAGTGAGGACTGTAGAGAGGGGGTGTACTTGGGTAGGATCGCTTATAGAGGTTCAGTGGGCGGCTCTGCAAGTTGATGAGCTTGTTTGAAGAGATATCCATCTAGATCAGTGGTTCTCAACCTCGGTCCTCAGGACCCCCACACAGTGCACATTTTCCAGGTCACCAGCAGCTGCCCTCTGTATCACCAACTGTCACATAGTAAAAATGCACAGGTGACCTGGAAAACATGACCTGTGTGGGGGTCCTGAGGACCGGGAGTAGAGAACCACTGATCTAGATCGATAAATACAGATACATATATAGATCCCAAGACGAGGGAAGTGGCACTCCACAGGACTTCAAGTAAGAGATACAGCCAAAAGAACAAATGGTACTTTAGAGCGACATTTCAGTTTATTAACCTTTATCAAGATCTAGATAAAAATTAATAAACTGAAACATCAGGCCCTATTCTTTGATATGTAAACAGCAAAAATCCTACATCAGTTCTTCATAATTAGTTTTCTTTATACACAGTAATGGAAAATCATGGTCAGACAATGTATGTTCATTTATTTGTGAATGATATGTGCATAATTGGCAAAACGTGCTTATTATACAGTTTAATGTAGCAGTCGCTAACAGTCCTCACTAAGTTGATACGCTCGGGTTCTATAATATTTTTTTAGTTATTCAATGACAGCAGCAGTGTACAATCATTACAGCTGCTGCTGATATCCTTGTCATTGCTGCGCCCTAGTGGATGGTAGGGCATGAAATACCGCCTATGGGCACAGATAAAAGTGAAAAAATCCAATGTCAACCTTGCCAATGTCGAGCTAATGCTTGGGTCGACCTAATGAACCTGTCAACCTTGACTAATGTCGACCTAACGAGTGTATACCATCTAAATATCATTATTTACATAGCTATATATTCTATATACCCACATACAATATATTCAAAACCGTAACTGCCTCTGCTGTAGATGTTCTATATAACTTGTTATAATGTGTGATCCGCACTCATCCCATAGAAGCTCTTATATACAGCAGCTGCTGCATGTTGGTGAACTGGCCACAGGAGAGCAGTGGTGTGTCAGTTATCATCCGTGACTGCATGTGGTGAGGTTTATGTTTATTGTCAAGGCAATAAAGTCATATTCCAAATCACACTCTAATTGCTATAACTGTGCTCTTCATTATAGAGCGGAACATTAAATGATCCAAAGCAGTTTATTAGCGCTTTTGTAGATGTGTGTGGTGCACTTGCAATTAATGTTTATCTGAGATTATATTTTCAGGTGTCACTGTAAAAGCAAATTAATTGGAACTGGATATATGAAATAACCTCTCTCAGTGGTATACTGCAGCAGTGTGCATCATAAACAAAGAGGTTTTCAGAGAAAATTGTGAAGAGAATTTCAGAGACATTGTGAAGGTGACACTTATCGGATGTGCTGTTTTCCATAACATTAGTCAAATCATTATGCATGCCAGATACTCTAATTAAAACAAAAGTGTTTAACTATAGAAATATTACTATCATAAAATCTTACCCTAATACACAAACTAGCAGCAACAGCACCCTATGGATGAGTGCACACCAACACAGATTAGATGACTGTGTGACCATGTGCTGCTTCTGTTTGTCTCTCCTATCAGGGGTTCCCACAAGGGGGAATAAGGTAAGTCATCAACATGGACTCCTGAGCAGCTACAGTAAATTACATTGAGAATTGAAATCAGTTCTTGCAAAAAAACTCCTTAGTGGCACCCAGTGGCGGAACTATGGAGGGTGCAGGGGGTGCAATTGCTATGGGGCCCGGGCCTTTGGGGGGCCCAAGGGCTCGGCAGGCACCCCCTGCACCCTTTCATTCTATTTTAGTAATGCCGCACACGGCAGTGCGGCACTGTGACGGAGAACAAAGCAAGTGGTGATCATCAAGCCCCCCTCCCCTCTGACCTCTCTGATGGTGCCGGGGCTCCACGTCACTATCTAGTGACCAGCCCCGGCGTGAACTGAGGACTCAGGAGGACCCATCCTGCTGCCAGCGCTGTGCAGACTGTCTGCAGTAGCTGAAACACCCAGCGCCGACAAGGAGACCTTCCTTCAATGCTTAAGGTAAAGCAGTGCACTTATGTTTAAGGAAGCACAGCATGTACTGAGGTGGTGCGGGGGAGGATGAGATTAGGAGATATAAAGTGCATTTACTCCCCTGCTCTCCATCTAACGCGATTTTTGTCTCTCCACTCCTATTCACAGCCCTCCATTTCTCTCTTTTCTCCTCCCCCTCCTCTCTGACACGTCTCTCTTTTTCACTCCTCTTTCTCTCTCTCCCTAACCACCCCTCTCTCTTCCCGACACCCTCCTTTTTTTTGGGGGGGGAGGGGGGGCCATACCAAGATTTTGCTATGGGGCCCAGAAGGTGGTAGTTACGCCTCTGGTGGCACCCCTGGCAGAATCTGAGAATCCTGTAGGTGAAAAGGCAAAGCTGCAGAAGATTTTTGACTGAAATGGGAGTCTCCTGCAGGATAGGCAACTATGTACTCTATGCATTCCACAGCATTTGAAGAAAAATCAGTTTATGACAAAGCAAGGTTGCTTTTTAGTAAATATTATGGACAGGAAGAAAATAAATGATTAATAAAAACAGGGCGTGCTACAAACACGAATATACTAATCACACCATTCACAATAGGAGTAATTTGGGCATTAAAAAGCTCTTTGAACCCTAATTTTAAAACTGCATTCTCCTATCGTAAATCTATGCTTCAATTTAAAAATAAAATGGTCTTAAAGTGATTGTCCATAAAGTTTGTTCAAGTTACTAAAAATTAGAACATAAAAGCACAATGGTCTTGGTATAAAAACATGAACCCAAATCACTGCATATCATAACAGTATACATGATGCAGGTACAGGAACGATTGAGGGTTTGCGTAATTGGTTAATGAAAAGGAAAGGGGAATTGGGAGGGTACCGGTGCACAAGTTACTCACACAAATAAGGTAACAATACACAGAAATATAAGAATCCACAATTTAGACAATTTGTTAATTGGCAAGGGTTTATTTACAACGCTGTTTCATTTGGGTACAACAGTGGACAACCCTGGAAAGGAAATACTAGAGAGGGGAGGAGATGGGGTAGTTATCCCTATAAAAATATGTGATTTAGGATTTTGCCTGTACCCCCTGCATATAGGTGCCGATCTCGGGCCCGTGGGTGCTCATCAATTTCCGTGGGTGCTCGGGCCCTTGAGCACCCACAGAATCAGCACCTATGCCCCTGCAGATTATTTAGCACTGTCTGTTTAAATAAGTTGATCATTAGCAGTACACACTTATATACCACCTTGCATGCAATACCTCGCCAACTCACCCGGCAGCTCCTGGGTGGCTGGACCACATACGATACATTGTATGCGTTCCTTTTGCATACAATGTTTTAAATGTGATCCCAGTGACGGCTGCATGTACCAATATTCATGGCAGCCTTGACTATCTGCGACTCCGATTCGAAGAGCACAGGAATGTGCCTTGGATAGGAGTCAGGAAAATAAAATGCGATGTGGCCATTTTTCATCTGAACCCTCATTCCGGAAGCTCGAAATCGAGCAATAGTGGATGGGAGCATTCACGCCACCCCTGCAGTATGGGCTGAAGCCACAAGGAAAGGAGTAACAAGCAGCTAACTGCAATTGGGAATACGTACAGAGGGCAGAGGTGAACAGTCACTACAAAACACCAGTGCAGGGAGCACAACAAATGGTGCATGCAGGCCATCTGATCACCAGATAATATCAGAGACTGGCTGACAAAAGAAAAAAACAAAAAAATTACAAATCTAAAAAAAAGCCTGGAATCCGCACTAATTGGGTTTGAATTTTAGAGGAAGTTTATTTAATCCTAAAAATAAAACATACTGAACAGTTGCAAGCAGACAGCATTAAGACACAGGGTCAGATTCTCTAAGCTTCAAAAATGATAAAATGGAGAGTGATAAACAGCCAGCCAATCAGCTCCTACCTGCCATGTCATAGACTGTGTTTAAAAAATGTCAGACAGGAGCTGATTGGCTGGCTGTTTCTCACTCTCCATTTTATCACTTTTGAAGCTTAGAGAATCTGGCCCACAAAGTGCATAAATGAGCATACACTAGTAGCAAACCATGTTTTTGTCAATATTGGAGTAGCAAGCTTGAAACCTGTTAATAAAAAGATAGTTACCACAGATTGTTGGAGATATACAGTATATAGGTGCCAGTTTCAGTAGGTTATGAAAAGTTGGGGGGGATATTTTCCTGCACACTTCCCATCAGCAATCCCACTGAAGGACACTACAGTTGGTCGACTCTTTAAGCAATATTTCACAAATAATAATTGGTAAAGAATAATCACTCGACTGTATAACAACTACAAATTCAACCAAAGTTAACCATTTGAATTTCTGTCAAGGTACGGAAACGTTTACCTACATATTTGTAACGGTTATTCATAGTTCTATAAAATAGCTATTTGGATAAAGATTGAAAAACATGGCACATTTAGAACCATCTATGCTGGATTAATCGCTCTCCATTTGTTTATTACTAAGGAATTTATGTCATTGGATCAATAAAAGGAACATGATTTATAGAAAAGTTCGGTACTTCTGTACTTTCACGGTGCCAGCATGGCGCCGCGCGTCAGAGTCCCCTTGCGGGGCACGCTTCGCTCGCCCACGCTGCGGGCTCGGTGGCTCGCTACGCTCGCCACGCTAATTAAAATCAACTCCATGCCAACATGGATAGTGGAGGTATGAACTATCCATGTTGGCATGGCGTTAACTTAGTTTATTTTACTTAGTTAGTGGCGAGCGTAACCCGGAAGTAAGCGCGGCGCCATGCTGGCGCCGTGAAAGTAAAGAAGTACCAAAAGTTCTCAGAGGCCTAGTTTCTTCATTGTAATTCAGCACGTATTTACAATACTTGCCTACTTTTGAAAACTAGTTTCAGGGAGATTATAGTTGGTAGTAGACTTTTGCACAGCGCCCCATTAAGGGGGCGTGTCATGCTCCACCCAAAGGGCGTGTCTCGTTCCATATATGGAGAGAATGTGAAAACAGATTGTGAACGTGGCACCTAGAAGCGTGGCTGTGTACTGCTACATCTGAGAGGAATCTTTTAAAATGACTTATATCCAAATGTAGATGAGTCCCAAAGCAGTTAGTAAGAGCTACTATACTTGGTAAAGTGCTGGGAAATGGTGCTGATGATTCAATGTATCGGTCTCATTCCTTTTCCCCCCCAAAACGTAACAGTGTAATGTGGGCTAGGTGACATGAGGGCAATTGCTAGACTAATGAGGGAGAGAGCTGCTATTGCAGAATGCAACTATGGTATTTTAGGATAAGCAGAGCTGTATTATACAGTCTGGCAGATACTACTGCACCTTCCTAAGGTAAGGGAGGTATCAGTCTGCTCCACATAGTGAATACACATTGTAACAGGATTAGTATTTGCTTAGTACCTGGCAGCATGTGAACTCTGCACAGCAAAAGTAACCTGTACTCCGAATTCTCTTCGCTGAAAAATTAAGGTGCGTACACACCAGATAAAAAACAATATGCACATTAACAATATTATTGTAAATATCATCTAGTGCGTATGCAGTATATCGTTAACGATGCACGCTCCTGCAGGTCATTACGTCCTCTGCCATCCAGCTTGTAAGGATGAAAGATGACATAGTTAACGAGGAACATGTTACATAATGCTGCATGGCACATGGCCCCAGCTCTCAACTCCTACCATCGTTCGTATCATGTAGTGTGTATCCAGCTTTAAAACCCTTACGGTAAAACCCTTACTTGATAGAGTACACACCAACTGTAAAGCATCACTGGATACGGTTGGGCAAATTCAACTGACCACAGGTTTACTGGACCAATTTTATTATCTGGACCAAATTCAATCAGTGGGGATTACCCCAACTGTGGGGGGGGGGGGGGGGGGGGAGGGCGCGGGGCATTATTGGCCCATCTGGTGCATTGCATCCCCATGTCAGTCACCAACTGCTCTCACTGTCAGCCACTGTCTCCCCATCCCTCCTAGTCACCCACTGCATGACTATCTACCCATCATCCTCTATTTCCCTTCACCCACTGTTTGTCCCTCATCATCCACTACGTCTCCAACTGCCTCCCCCTAGCACCAGCCACTTCTTCACAGTGTCCAACATTCTGTGGAGTCATCCACTTCCTCCCCCTGTCACCCATACCCTGGCATCATCTGTCTGTCTATCTCTCCCAGTGTTCACCCTCTGCCTCTGCTCTGTGTCACCACCTCACCCACTCTTCTCCGTCACCCTCTGCCTCTCCACGGCATCACACTCTCCCCAGTCATATGGAGGCCATGCCACCTGTTGCGAGACCTCTGCCTTGAGGGACCACACCCACTTTTCAATCCCTGTCATGGTGCCCCAGTTGTTATTTTGTCCTTAATCTGTTTCTGATAAGTAAGTAAATACTTTCAAACTATATTGCTGCTTTGAATTTTTTGTCAAAAAGGACAAACCAGGCAGAACGTGTATTAGTCAGTTTTTATTCAGTATAAAATGTAAAAAAAATAATGGATATTAAAAACTAAGAAATATGGGAAACGGAATTGAATTGAACTGTCGGAGTGTGCCCGATTCTGATCTCAATATGTGTATGGTAATTGTAGAAAATCTACTAGAAATTTGTGTAAACCGTAAGATAACAAGTGTCATTTCCAGCAAAGTTTTTGCCACAAATAAGTCATGCACAGTAGCTGATCATTTATACAGCAGAAAATTCATGTAAGCCTCAAATTCAGGATATGAGCAATTCTGATAAAAGGCACACGGTTATCCTTTATAAAAGCTACCATAAACAAGTATTTGCATAAATTGTGCTAACTTTACCTGATTGATCAATACAGTATGTCAATGCATTGAAATTTTACATTAAAGTAACACTAATGCAGAATTGATCCAAATGCTACTTTCAAACCACTTGCCCGGGGCAACTGCGCCAGGCTGGGACTTCCTTACATGGTCTTTTCCTAACATGCTATCATCAAATATTAGATGCAGATAAGTGTTAATGGTAGCTTGTATATAACTTGTATATAGGATGACAGTATTTTATCAGAATGGAAAACACATGGAATCGTAATAAAGCAAGTGTTGATACACACTGCAAGGATTCAGTATGAAACCCCGGCGGTCGGGATCCCGGCGTTCAAAATCCAGACGCCAGAATCCCAACCGCCGAAATCCCGACGTGGATCGCCCCCCCCCTTGCGGGCTCGCTGCGCTCGCCACGCAGCGGGCCCAGTGCCTCGCTACGCTCGGCATGCTAATTTATTCTCCCTCCAGGAGTGTCGTGGACACCCACGGAGGGAGAAAGTGTCGGGCGTTCGGTGGTCGGGATTTTAGCGTCGGGATTCTGAACGCCGGGATCCCGACCGCCGGGATTTAAACTGCATCCCCACTGCAATACGAGAGCTCCCCTACTTATTTTACATTTACAATCTGTGTATTATTGTATGTATGAATGTGTGTGTATATACATGTACTCAATATAATAGCAAAGTGAGGGTCTGGAACTCTGGGAAGATGTGAAAATGGCTGAGCACTACCTTGGTATGAGAACTATTATGCTATGCTGTATTATTATAATGTTAATTATAAAGCGCCACAAGTGTTTTGCAGAGCCGTACAAACGAACAGTAAAGTGAGACAAAACAACATTATAGTTAAAGAATAACAAGTAGTACAGGTAAAATGAATGGCACAATTCAATACACATTACAGCTTAAATGTATGTAGTGAGGACTTGATCAATGTGATATATACATACACATATATACATATACATACGTACACACACACACACACACACACACACTTGAGAACAGTTCAGTAAAGAACTGAAACATTGTAATACATGAGTGCCACACCTTCTCCTCTGTATATTGCTTGCTGCAGTGTGGGCACCAGGAAACAGTGGACGCTGTGTTATTTTGGAGTGCCAGACCCCCAACGCATAATTTATAATAATATATATATATATATATATATATATATATATATATATACATATACATACATACATACATACATACATATACACACACATACATACATACATATACATACACACAGTATACATATATGTATATGGTATCCGGACTGATCATAGACTGACTCATGATAGACAGTCATATGGTTGACCACTAATGGTCATCAGTCAAAAAGTAGATAGGGTCAAAAAGGTCAACAAAAATGGGGTTTACACTTGTGCTGCTGGATCTATAAGGTTAGCCTGTGAACCGTACTGAACAAAAGGACACCTGGACACACTTGAAGTAATTATAGGGTCAAAAAGGTCTGCATGAAAAAAAAGTCGGCCTGAAAAAGGCCAGCCTTTTAGTGTGCCAAACGCAGCAAGCACGAAGCCTGGCGAGTGCAGCGAACCATGCTCAGGGACGCAGTACACTTAAGACACTGTCCATGTCAACCTTTGTCAACAGACACCCTAAAAACAAACTCATGTTTACCGTGTGGGTACTTGGAGCAAGGCGATACCTTCACACACCCGCACACCGGATACCGTTATAAAATCAAGAAGGTATTCACATGCATGAGCCGATATGTGGTATACATAATCAAATGTCCCTGCGGGCTAATGTATGTAGGGAAAACGACCAGGACCTTCAAAGAACGCATGGCCATGCACCGGTCCTCTATTAAACATGCACTAGAAGGAGAGATATCGGAACAACCTGTGGCCAGGCACTTTAGAGAATTGAGGCACAGTCTCCCCACATTAAAATACAAAATGACTGATCAGTACGTGGTAGTGACCGGGACAAAAAACTGCTTCAATTAGAAGCAAAATGGATTTTCAAACTTAATGTGGTGGCCCCAGCAGGACTTAACGAATATTCTTCTCTCAATAGTTTTTTGTGACAGAATGTGCCATGTTTAGACATCCAGCAACCATTTATCTCATTTATATTGTTGATTATATTTTTCATCAGTGTACTTTATCTCTCTCGTTGTCACTCTCTTCCTCCCTCTCCCATTTTTTGCATATTAATGCTATATTGATCTCATTGAATCTGCATATGTATTAGCCTCATTTACTTTATACACATTTAGCTGATTATCTGTAGCTACATCGTCTTGATGACTGGCAGCGCTCATTTGTTTGCAATCTATCATGACATGCAATGTGTTATATACATCTTGATCCAGCCTGCTCATAGTGTCTAAACGGTGTTTACTTTTTCACATTTCTTTAGCTTCCCCGGTTCCCATGGTAACGCCGCCGGCCGGCTGCTGGATGCGGCTGAGGACGTAGTTCCAATGACATCACCCACATGCGCAGTCGGGACGCAAACGTGAAGGACGGGGGAGTGAGCACGGGTGAACTCATCTATAAAGTAAGTCTTATGTTACTGTACATGTTGTCTTTGAAAAAGGTTAATAAATAACCGAAACGTCAGACTAAAACACAGCCGTGGGTCTGAATTTCTTTGTCAGTTAAATCCGTTGGAGTGCCGCCCATTTGTATCGTTAGATACACTTCAGATATATAGATATATATATATATATACACATATATATATATATATACACACATATATATACACATACATACATACATATATATATATATATATATATATATATACATACACACACACACACACACACACACACATATATACATACACACACACATATATATATATATATATATATATATATACATATATACATATATACACACACACACACACACACACACACACACACACACACACAGAGGTACATACACGAGCACATGCACAGTGAAATCTACAACATGGTGAATTGTGCAGAATGATGGAATGGCAACCCGTAATGCCTTTGTAAAACCTCACACACCACATAATAGATCAACAGGACAGAAATCCATGAACAGTGAACCTATGCCCTCCTGTGCTTTTCTGAGGTGATCAACCTCTCATTTTATACCAGTTGGTGTAACTTCCTGTTTGTGGCCAGCAGCACTGCTTCTGCTGAATGCTGATCAGAAAGGACATCTTGTCAAGCATGTGCTGAGCAGCAGCTTACAGCCCCCGCTGCTTCCTGTGTTTAGCAAAGCCAATTGCCAGCAAAGGGACATAAAGTAGGCACATAATGCAGCGGATCTAAAAAAGCTGCAGTGATAGATAATGCCTGGGGAAAAGAGAACAGAGCATAAACAGCACATAATGGTGGCTGTTCATCAGCCAGTCTGTACAAAAGATGCGATCTACAAGGTTTTGTTTTCAAAACCACATATTATGCTGGTGTATAGTGCAGTTGTTTATGTCAGCCACTTTATTTTTAGGTAACTGTAAAACTGTATTTTTTCCTATTGTGGATTTGCAGTCTTTCGTTTTTATATGACATCATTTATAAAGCACAGTGGCAACAATACATTCAAGGGCTGATCTACGTCTCAGCATCTGTGCCTGACATTACAGTCTTATCAGAATAGCTGAGACATACATTTTGTCAAATATATACAGTTCTATACAACTCTAACATATAGGAATAGAAGAGTAAACCGCATACCCATAAAAAAGATCCCTACACCATCCCTCCCAACTGTCACGATTACAGCGGGACAGTCCCGATTTTCGGGTCCTGTCCCGCTGTGACACCCGCGGCAGGCATTGTCCCGCTGCGGGGGGTGGCAGTTGGGAGATCCCCCCAATCTAATAGAATAGACGCTGTGCGCATGCGCACAGCGTCTATTCTAGTATGAAAATGAGGTTGTGGCTAATTAGCATAAGCCACACCCTCATTTGCATACGTCCACCCTCTTTTCGGGTGTCCCTATTTCCCCAACACAGAAGTTGGGAGGTATGCTACACAATGTAGCACTTGTTATATGTCACATTGTGGCATTTAATGCCAGCATTTGGGGCTTTACTGTAATATAGAAATAACGGAACACAATTCGAGCACTGCTAAAGCAGCAGTGTGGATGATGACTACAGTACAAAGAAACAATTGTGTGCTAATATTTTACTAGTAAAATATAAAAACTAAAAAAGTGCCAGTGTGCATGGCTCCTAAAAGACAGACAGATAAAGGCAAAGCAGAACCAAATCAATACTTTTGCTCAATAGTTCATAGTAGAAGGAAAGGGATTTCCGTTAAGCAGAAGGAACCGTTGACTTTAGAGTGTGGAGGTTTCTGACAGAGTTCAGGAAACTGGAAATAGGCCAAGTCGGTAGAGGCAGATGAGACATAATCAAAACAAATAGAACTCAAGCAGGGAACACATTAGAGGGGTGCCGGATGGGGTCCCAACAGGCATTTACCCGACGTCAGGATCCCGACTGTCAAAACAGCGACAGCTGGGTTCCCGATGGCCGTCGGCTATTTTCCCTTGTGGGGGTCCATGACTCCCATAGAGGGAAAATAGAATAGGTGGGCTCGCTACCATGCCCGCAGCATGGCAAGCACAGCGAGCCCGCAAGGGGCTTTGTTGTGCTCGCCATGCTGTCGGCGTCCCGCCTATCGGCATCCCGCCTGTCGGGATAATGACTGTCAGATCCCTATACCACACCCCATTAGAGAATGTGTACCCATCGTTATATCGGGAGTGACTGGACCCAGCATCACTGGTGCAACAATCGACGGCAGGGGGAATGCTGCATTCCCTTGCATTGCTCTTGCTAGCGATATCCTCCATTGTTCTGCATGTACAGACGACGGAGGACATCGCTAATGACTCAGTCATTTCAATTTTTCCCCAACAAACTAAACTATTTTTTACAGTGCATGGTGGCATGTGTAGCTCTCAAAGTATAGGGCATACCCTTGCTGCCAGCCATGCTGGTATTCCGTAATAAACCATGAAAAAAATATATGTTAAATATATAAATCATCACTATTAGCCTGCACCCACTGGGGTGGATAAACATAGGAGTGAGCATAAGTTTTAGTTCTAACACCCCCCTCCCCCTTCTTAGGGAACTTATCCCTAGTGGCAGCTGATCTAGGACTGTGGCATTCATGGTAATACTGCTTTTTTTGTTCCAGTAGAAGGAGCACGCACAGATCCTAGGCTTTATAAATGCTTGTTTAAAAACATGCCTACGTGTTCCTATTTTTGGGCAGGTTTATTGCTGGGATTCTGCCACTCAATATAACAGGAGGCTTCCTGAGTGGAAGCGGCACCAGCAGGGGGCTTCCTGAGTGGAAGCGGCACCAGCGGGGGGGCTTCCTGAGTGGAAGCGGCACCAGCGGGGGGGCTTCCTGAGTGGAAGCGGCACCAGCGGGGGGGCTTCCTGAGTGGAAGCGGCACCAGCGGGGGGGCTTCCTGAGTGGAAGCGGCACCAGCAGGGGGGCTTCCTGAGTGGAAGCGGCACCAGCAGGGGGGCTTCCTGAGTGGAAGCAGCACCAGCGGGGGGGGGCTTCCTGAGTGGAAGCGGCACCAGCGGGGGGGGGGCTTCCTGAGAGGAAGCGGAACTACAGTGGGCATTATGTGTGGCAGCGGCACTAAAATGCCATGAGTCGCACAATTTATAATTACGCATTAGAATTGGGTCTTCCTTACAGATATAGTGAAATACTTGCAAGTACTTCCATATGGTGTAAAAGACTTAAACATTGAAATAAGATCATTATCTATAGCAATGTACAGAACCAAGCAGCAGATTTCATTGAAAATCAATGTCCCAAATTATAGCTCCAGCTTTGTCTGGCACTACAGATGATGATTATGATGACCCTTACAGCTTCTCTCACTCGTGGAATCTGTTTTACGAATCAGAGGTCATCGTTGCTCACATTATTGGATTTTAAAACTTAATTTCTGTAGTGTCTGTATTTCCCTTGGTGCTCTGCTATAGGAACCAAATGTAAAGGACATGTGACATCCCAAGTGGTCTACTAGTTCTCTGCCAGGGATGTTGTTAGGTTGAAGATCGATCTATGGCACTACTTTGTGTCAGTGTCGGCAACTATTGCTGCAGTAATAAATCACCAGAAGAGATACCCTATAAAATCTAAGCAGAAGATGTAATGCCAATATTGTGTGATTCTTCAGTCTTGCCTACCACCCATGTAGCCAGTCATAATGATGGCCTAATCCCAACAAATTTACCGTTGGCATCACATGCAATGGATATGGTTCTAAAAATATTTTCAGGGCCACTTTAGGTTCCCAAGCCACCAATGGCCTCAGGATGTACTGTATACTAAATTTCAATTACTGTGCAAACATAAAGCTAGTGAAGGCGATGGTTTTGATTACAAGTGGAAAATACATTTGTAAGCCAGTAAAAAATGACTTTCCTATCAGCAAATTTACCTACTGTATGCCAGGTCTACATTTTTCGATATAAATAGATTTGCTTTTATATTCGCTCAATACGTTTTTGACTCCTGGGCAGTAGTGCAATAATTTTCTACTGGAAAGTATAAGTAATACCTCTTCTAAACGTTTTCTTTGTTCTTTCTGCTCTTCAATACGTTTTTGCCTTTCAGCCAGAAGCTGCCTTTTGTGCTCTTCATTCTCACGTTGCTGCTGTTCCAGTTGCTGACGTCTCAGGGCTTCTGAACGCTCCTTGTTAGCCAACTGCAGCCGCAAGAAATCTCGTCTTAGCGTTGACTCACCAGGTAGATTTAAAATTGAGCTGAACAGATAGGAAACAAAGAAAGCCCTTAGCAAAAGTGTTCTGCAACAAAATATGAAGCAAATTAAACCATATGCGCCAATTGATGGCTAAGGAACTTGTGGACGATCAACGGCGGAGGAACTACAAATAGCAGCATGCCCCTTTACCCAGAAGATATGATTTCCAAGTGCCAGCACTATCTGGACATAAGAATGTAATGCTCTGTGAATCATTACAGCTCATCACATATTTGACATCTCACGATATGGGAGTCATGTGGATGTTCTTGCTTCACCTAGTCAATACAGTTATTTTATGTTAACAGGTTCCTGTATGGCGCAGAACATTGTTGCACCTTACAACATCTATCCATTTATAAATCCTTTCGCCTCAAATCAATTTAGAACCATCCGCGCTCATCATTATTGTCTGCGCTTAATAAAACAATTGTAAAACAATATTTAAGAATATCAAATGGTATCACTGATTATACATACAGTGGGTAAAATAAGTGCTGAACACATCAATATATTTATCTATTTAAGATTTGTAATGCGGCTATTGCAGGGCTGGGCAACACCGGCCCTCCAGATGTTGATGAACTACACATCCCAGCATGCCTTGCATCAGTTTCAGCATGGCCACATAGCAAAACTAATGCAAAGCATCCTGGGATGTGTAGTTCATTAACATCTGGAGGGCTAGTGTTGCCCAGCCCTGGGCTATTGGAATTCAATTTTCACCAAATGTCAGCAACAACCATACAATGCGCACATGCAAAGAACGCAAACCATTAATGTTAATAAATTATGTGTAAATGTGAAATAACACAGGTAAAAGGAGGTGATTCTGGTTGATGCGCTCCCATACAAATTCCCATGGGAGCGCAATGTTTTAATCTGTACATGTGCATTTCTGCGCATATGCATCCGCTGTGTGCGAGCGTCCATGGCATCCGTTCATGGGGCACTCACACACACACAGCAGTGCGGGCAGGAGGCAGTGGGCCAGGGGATCCGCCCACGAGAACCCACAGCGTTTCATGGGCGTTCCCGTGAAAATGCTGGGCATTCTCATAATGCCCCGGTGACACGGGTGCCAGAGGCAGGCAGCTGACATCACCGAATGTCAGCTGCCCGCCCTGTCCTCGCACAGGACAAACGCAAAATGAACTTTGCTGCTTTTCAACCAGAATACCAAAGTGTATTGAACACAAAGAAAGGGAGGTGTAAGAAGGCATGGAAAGGCACAAATTGAAAGCAATCAGTAATTAGAAAGCAATCCTGCCCTTTGTCAGTGCAAATTAATAAAAACTGGTTCAATCCCAGCTGATGGCCTACAAAAAGGTGTAAAAAAGAAACATCTCATAATGGGTAAAAGCAAAGAGCTCTCAAAACCTTTGCTCCCTTATTGTTGCAAAACATACTGATGACATTGGTTACAGAAGGACTTTTAAACTATTGAATGTTCCAGTGTGCACTGTTTTTCCCATTATTCAGAAACGGAAAGGTTATTTCACCTTAACCCCTTCAGTAGTGTTTTTTTTTATTTTAAAAAGGTATTGTTCCCCACTAGGCAGGTTTTCATGGGAAGCGCTAAATTAAAAAAAAAAAAAAAAAACACACCACGCTGTCTCCCGGGCTGGGCAATGCAGCTGAACACTATGCCAGCCGCTGCATGGCCCTGCCCCCGGCAACTCAGCCCTGTCCCTGGCATCCGGCATGTCTGTAGCCGGTGCAGTAGGCTGTCATACAACAGCCGGGGGGGACGGGGGGGCAGAGGAGGAGGTGCGGCGGAGGAGAGGGAGCCGGGCAGCGCTGAAACCTGCTGAGTTCAGCGATCAACTCAGCAGCGTTGCCCTGCGCTGATCAATGGCAATCCAGAGAATTTTCCGGGTTTGCCAGTCTGGGCACTTAGGCATAGCACGGAAAATTATTGGGATTACCACTGAAGGAGTTAAACCAGATACAACCAGGTGCGCCTTGTAATATTTCTGACAGAGGAGTGAAAAGAATATCAGAGCCAAGTTTATACCCCTTTCAGACAGAAAAAAAGACCCGGGAATTTCCCTGCTCTTGCCGTGTCGACCCGGGTTTTTCTTCTGTCTGAAAGGGTCAACACGGGTCTAAAGTTCCGGGACTTCGACCCAGGTATTTACCTGGGTTTTTGGGATTATTACACATTGTTAGGCACTGATTGGCTCTCCTGGTGGGGTGCTGGCGGATTGGTTGTGAGGATAGGCTTCTCTGATTGGCAGGGAGGGCATGGCAATGGAGCTGGCCTCGGAGGTCATTAGGGAGCTGAAAAAAGGATAGCATGGCCCACTGGTAGAAGCAAGAGGTGAGAGCTGCTGGCAGTGAGAGGGGAGTAGGATATCAGCAAACAGATGACTGGGACAGTCAAAGATGCCACAGTGCACTCAAACATTGCAAATATACTGACAGCCATGTGAGGTAACATGTACCTTCCAGTATATAAAAAAAAAGAAAACTTGTTTACAACATATCCTTGTGTCATGCCATGGTTAATGCAATGCAGTGAGCAGTCACCACCCACTTTTGATGACCTCATCTCTGTGTGCCTTTAAAACTATCCTATTCTTATGACACACAGAGTTTTGCAGGAAAAATCCGGCTTCTGTGTGAAAGGGGTCAACACGGGAAATACCCGGGTTTTTGCTCCTGTGTGGAGGGGGTCAGCCCCTTGCTGCCTAGTTGTACCAGGGTTTTTGTAACCGGGAAATACCTGGTTTTTTGGGATTTTTCTGTCTGAAAGGGGTATTAATAGTGTCAGCCGGCTGTTGATCGGAGTGTCAAAAAAGCAGGCATTCCCAAGCATTTTCAGTTCCAGCCTCGATCAGCCTGTTTCTATCACAAAGTTGTGGAAGGGTCAGGGTTACTTACCGATTGATAAAATCATTAGATTGTGAGTGAGTTGGATATGGATTTGCAGATGGCCGACTGTCTGCGATATTTTCTCAACGCAATTTGCAGCCTTGAACAAGGACTTTACTTTTTTGGCGGCTATCTGATCGCATGTCTCTGCAAAATTCCCCATCAGCAATCAGACCTAATTAACCCCCAACATTTGCTGAAAAGCACTTGGACACACTTGTGAAATGCCAAAACGTAACTCTTTGCATGCTACAACACACACCATGGGCCTTATTCAGATCTGAGCTCAGTACACATTTGTTTGGAAAACGGGCAAAACCATGTGCACTGCAGGTGGGGCAGATGTAACATGTATAGAGAGTTACATTTGGGTGGGGTGTGTGGAAACTGAAATTGAAATTGCAGTGTCAAAATAATGCAGCCAGTATTTTCCCTGCACAGAAACAAAATAACTCACACAAATCTAAAGCCCTGTACACATGCCTCCATTTTTCCCGATTTTCGAATTGATTTTGCTTATAGAAGCAAAATCGAATCCTAAACAAAAAAAAAAAAAAAAATCGAATGGTTTTTGTGTCACTTTTAATCTACATTTGATTCGATGCGCGCTACTGTTTTCACAAAATCGGACAGAAATATCTACTGTGCAGCCAAGAAAATATCGAATTCGATCTAGTAAATTGAATGTGTACAATGTACCATGGATGTATATCGAATTCAATATCTAATACAAAAGTACAGATCTAATGCCAAATCGAATGGAAAGATCTAATGCCAGATCTAATAGAAAATCGAATCCAACATCGAATCTAAAGCTAAACGAAGTGTGTGTACATAGCTTTACTCTATCTGCACATGTTACACCTGCCCCACCTGCAGTGCACATGGTTTTGCCCATTTTCCAAACAAATGTGTAAAGAGCTCAGATCTGAATAAGGCCCCATGTTTGGAGAAGAAATGGCAATGCACATACAGATGGAGCCGCTCTCATCTGTGTGGCTCCCGGCATGCCGATTGCCATGCTCCACTGGCAAATGGGACGTGTGCACGTCGGAGACGCGTGAGCATGTGAGACGGAAACATTAAAAACGGCCCCATCTGTACCAACAGTGAAGTTTGGATGTGGGAGCATATGGACATCATACATTGACTATAACATCCACAATGGGTCACCATTCACAAACATCCTATAGCTACAATTATCTCTCTCTCCTTCTCTAGCTGTCGACATTTCATCAAATCCATGGCCCAACTGCTTGCCCCACTTACAAACACCTAACTCGCAGTAATATATAAACCCAACTAACATTAGAAGCATCAAATGGCTCCCATCACACTCCAAGTCACTACAATGAGTCTCAAGAATGCACACTCTATTGGCAACAAACATCCATCCATGTTCTCTTTATTTCTAACTACAACCAGCTGGCTATAACACAAACATGGCTCACAGTCTTGTCTACTGTGTTTATCCCAACATTAACTATAGGAAGTCAGTCAGTCAGACAGACTCTCTCTCTCTCGTAAATTTACTAAGACGGGAGTTCTATTGAAGACGGGATGTTGCTATGGGCAGCCAATCAGAACATCTTGTAGAAGGTGCTAAATAAGAAGCAGAATTCGTTTCTATAGTCAAGAGCCCATCTTCAAAAGAACTCCCCTCTTAGTAAATTTACCCCCCTGGTATCTTTACTTATTTGTTCAAACATGTAGTTATTACTAAGAAAAAAAAAACAATTCTGACCCAAGCTCTCTCAAACTAACATCTCATTACTCAGCCTCCATTCCCCTCCAACCCTCCAAATTAATTGCCTTCACTCACTTCAGACACTAACTCTCACAACTTATCTGACCCACTTCAGTCAGGCTTTTGTTACCTCTCAGAGACAGCACTGACTAAAGTGGTGAACTATCTGGTCACTGTTAAGTCTAATATTACTCGCTACTTACTCTTCTAGATCTACTTTTGACACAGTTGACCTTACTCATCTCATATACACACACAACAATCCCTAGGTCGTAAAGAGACAGCCCTTTCTTGATTCTCATACTACCCATCTAACCACTCTTTCAGTGATAATTCCACCTGCTGTTTATTGCTTCTATTAGTTGGAAGTATCTCAGGGCTCAGTCTTGGGTCCTCTGCTTTTCTCCATCTATGCCAGGGGTTTCCAATCTTTTTTGAATCAAGGCACCCCATTAAGTAGGCTGGGTTTATATGCAATTATTAAGGTCAGTTATGTGGTAAAGGCAGAACTTGCTTCTGTTTGTACACATTTTATGTTTGGCAGCCATCAGAACTGGTTTTGCCCATAAATAATTAACCATAAATAATTTGAATCCATCTTGGACCACCAACCCGGGGCACCCCTGCAAGTGTCCCGAGCACGCCAGGGAGCCACGGCACACAGTTTAGGAACCGCTGATCTATGCCACATTTCTAGGCAAACTAATCAGATCTTTTGAATTTCAGCCACCTCAAACTTAATATACAGTATGTAGAATGCCTTCTGACTTCGGGCGTGCTACATATATACACATTTTGGATTGATTCCTGAGGAAGGCAAAAAAGCAGTTTAAAACACTGCAAACATTAGCCAAATTTATTTTAACATCATGTACTCCATGCAAAAGGATATACCTGGTTACCTGTGTGATCAGGTATAGATTTGAATATATTGTATGCACCGTAATCTTACCTTGGCTCCCCTGAATCGTTTTCTTCCTCCTCTTCTTCGCTTCCACTATACTCATACTCCGTTTCATCTGTAAAGAAAAGGTAAACTTGGTTTAGAAGTTCTTTAATATACCACATCAATGCTTCATTACTTACAAACTATGATAAATGATCAACAAAGATTAAAATTAGTATTTAAATATAATTTATCACAGGGATGCTATGCAAGCACCAGCTGGCAGTATAGCACATGCTTAGAGTGCCCTTGCCTGGCAAGGCATCCAGCAACAAATTTCCAGTTATGTCTGACCCTTTGTGGAAGGCAAGGTATGATCATCCTGGAAAAACAAATCTACGAGGATGGTATTTAATACAAGAAAAGTGGTTTGCAGCAGGATAAATCTCTTGTATGCCAGGGTTATCTCTTTAATAAATTGTATAAAGATCTGCAATTGCCATTCTCCAAAGAAGGCTAGAATTTGCTCTAGCATTTTGGCAGATAGCAGATTAAAAGCAGGTGGGGTATTGCGGGCTGGCAGTCGGGATTCCGACTGTCAGTATACAGACATCGGAATCCCGACTGCCGGTACTACTACGAGGACAGGGGGAATGAAGCTCCTTGAAGGTATGCTGCGGGCTCGCCACAGGTTCTATTCTCCCTCTATGGGGGTCGGGGACCTTCACGAGGGAGAATAGCCCCTTGTCTGTCAGGATCCCGACTGTCCGGCATTTAAACAGTCGGGATTCCAATGTCTGACTGACTGCTGGAACCCAGACTGTCAGGCCACTATCCGGTACCCCTAAAAAGCATAGACAGACCCCACTATCTGATCTTGAGGATCTGAAACTGCTACATACATTTGTTATTTGGTTATCTTTTAAATAGACAACTTATTTTTAGATTGAGAGATTGGTTAAGGAAGATGGCTAATCTTTAACACTGTGCACCGGTCTATATGTATGATTTAGGTCATAGGTTGCATGTGCTTTATGCCTAAGTTAATTTTTATCATCTAAATTTGGGTATTAAATGATAAATTGGGTATCAACTAATATGTTTCTAATTAACTTATTCTTGGCCTCAACCCTATTATATAAGTTTAATTATCTTATAGAGATAACTGTATAAAATAGAAAAATCTGAATATTTAAAAATCATAATAGAAATCATGCTTAAAAAAAAACCAAATAAAAACACTGATACGAAGAGGGGCATTCAATATCGGCCGCTATTTCCACTGGGGGAAATAGCTGCTGCCACCTATTCAATGCTGCCGTTTTCTACAGCATTGAAGGAGGATTCTGACAAAACCACATCAGACTGTTAATCAAGTCGAATCTGTTTTGTTGGAAACGGCCGTGCATTATTGAATTCATGGCCATTTTTGGCCGACATGCCCTCTTTCTGACACTCGGCAGCCAGGATTCCGACTGTCGGGACATTTCAACAATCAGAATCCCATATTGAATACACCCCAAAGTGAACATAATACATAAAAACACATTTTTATTTTAATTATTAGTACACCATGAAGTCACACACAAAAAAAAAGGATTTTAATAACTACTGGTAAATCCTTTTCACAGAGTTCATATGGTATACTGGGTTCTCAATAAATTGGGGAAGAAGAGGTCCTCCGCAGGAGACAGGCACATAGAACTATTTACAGTGGGTGAACTGGCTCCTCCCCCTCTACTTCCTCCTCCACATCCTCAGTCAAAGGAAAAACGTTGCCCGAGGAGAATGAACGTATGTGAGGTAAGGATATAAGTATATGTGAGTACGGTGAGATTCATACCAGCATACTCTTAAACATTTATAACTAGTAAATAAAACAGTTAACTTGTAGAACACTACAAGCAAACCTCATGTAAGTGTCAACATAGGCAACAAGCCAAAATATGTCACACCTTGAAGTGACAACCAGATGCAGTAGAACTCCACATAGAGGCCGGTTCCCAGTATACCATATGAACTTTGTGAAAAGGATTTACTGGTAGGTATTAACATCCTATTTTAACTATCATTCATATGGTATACTGGGTTCTCAATACAATGGGGATGTCCCAAAGCTTCCAGAAAGGGGGAGCAAGTGCGTAGACTGCTGCAGCACTGCCTATCCAAACTGGGTATCCTTTTTGGCTAGGGCGTCAAATTTGTAAAACTTTACAAAAGTGTGTTGAGCCGACCAAGTAGCAGCTCTGCATAATTGCAGAGCCGACACACCCCGAGCAGCCGCCCAGGATGCGCCCACCGCTTTTGTGAAATGAGCCTTCGCAGAAGGTGGAACCGGTAAGTCAACCTCTCCATAAGCCTGATTAATGGTAGCACAAATCCAACATGCAATAGATTATTTTGAGGCCGGCAAACCTTTTTTCTGGGCATCATAAAGCACAAAAAGACAATCAGTCTTGTATAGCCTAGCCGTTCTACCAACATAGGCTTTAAGCACTCGAACCACATCCAGGGATTCCGGAATCCCAGAGTGACCAACACTAGATGGAACCACAATAGCCTGGTTCAGATGGAAAGCCGAAACAACCTTCAAAAAGAACTGCTGTTCTGTGTTCTGCCTTATCTGCGTAAAACACCAGATAAGGACTCTTGCAAGATAAAGCACCTAACTCTGACACGTGTCTAGCTGACGGCAGAGCCAGAAGCACCACAGTCTTCCATGTGAGGTACTTTAAATCAGTTGACGCCAGTGGTTCAAACCAAGACGACTGCAGGAACTGTAAGACCACATCAAGGTCCCAGGGACCCGTAGGTGGCACAAAGGGGGGTTGAATCCTCAAAACCTTCTGGAAAAAGGCCTGTACCTCTGGAATATTAGCCAATTTTCTCTGAAAGAAAATGGAAAGAGATGAAATCTGTACCTTTAAGGAATCTAGCCGTAGGCCCGGGTCCAAGGCTGACTGCAGAAATCGTAGAAACGGTTCAGTTTAAAATCTGCAGGTGGAAACAAATTAGTTTCACACCAGGCTACAGTACATACTTTCTCCAGATCTTATGGTAATGGGAAGCTGTCACTGGTTTCCTAGCCTGGGTCATGGTGGAAATGACAGAAGCATGAAGACCTTTTCTGGCTAAAATCTGCCTCTCAACCTGATAGTGAAATAATATATGGATACAGATTAGCTGTAATTGATCCAACTAAGATTACACTAAATTCCTGATATGATCATTTAAAATGATACCCTGACATTATTTTATTGCATAAGTTAATTCCATGACCAATACACCTACCTTTCTCCCCTCTTTTCTTTTTTGTTCGGTCAATGTGATCCTTAAGCTGGATTCGAACTTGTCTCTCATTTGGTTGATCCCTTATGAACGGATGCTTCATAAGCTGCTCGGTTGTGGGCCGTTGGCTGTGGTTCTTGACGAGACAACTCTCAATGAATGACTGAAACTTTTTAGACCTAGATATAAAACAAACGGCAATAACAATGAAATGAAAAACAGAATACTACAAGAGTTAGAATTTGCCGTATATAAACCACATCTACAAACAGTGACAAGCTGAACCAATTTTCATGAGAATGCAGCCAATTAGATTAAAAATGGAGAAGGAAACTACCAGGCAACCAGCTCTCAATTGCCCCTAATGTGATATAAAAGGACATGTACTGTATGTCAAGATCCACAAACAAAGCTTAATATCCACAAAGAAAACTAGATATGCATATAATTTGTGCTAAAGGAACAAGTATTCAAATGCATGTATTACTTATAAGATATATGGGAAATATATAATTTTGAAACATTTATTTTCCCATCCCATTTAGTACAGAGAAAGCTTGGGGGGTGAGGATAGGTTTAAACACCACTACCAGTCACATCACATCTACTTGTCCCCCAAATCATGCCTGAACCCTCAAATTTCAACAAAACTACTTTCCATCCTGTCCTAACTTTTGTTATCACTATCACCCCCAAAACTCCTTGTTCCATAGACTAATATATTTCTCAATTATTCATCACAAAGTCATTAATCCTGTGCGTTTTTTAGTTAAAACGGTCATGTGGCGAGCAGGTGAGGACCAGGCATCTCCCAGACTGTGCCAAAGACACTGTCACATAGGGACAACATGGCAGTGAATCAGAGTGTACCTAATTGCTTCCAATGAATGTCCTGCAGTAAAACCAGGGCAATGATAGAGGAACATGGACAGATAGGTACATGGGGTTCAGAATTACTAGTACAGAAATACTATTAGCAGAGAAACCCAGTGAAGAAATAATGCATGCTATAGGTGGTAAAACACCAGGGGGTAAAATGGTCCATTTGTGACTATCAATGGCAGAAAAGAAGCCAGGCGGTATCAATGTTGGCTTTAGCCTGTTCGATGCATGACCCATTTTCATGTATAGCTGTAAATGCTGACCACACAGGTTTTGTGTTTGAACAGATTCTTTAAACATAGGTACAAATAACTGAACCTGAAAACCCGCAACATTAGTTCAGCACAGTCAGTGATCTATTGAATGGGAAATATAAATGGCATAACAAAAAAATACTATCGCAAAATAATTCCACAGCTCAAGAACATGGTGTTGTGTTGTCAAATAACCCTTTATCAATATCCAAAATCTGCAAAACAGAATAGCTCTAGATAGAGGTGCTTTTTATTCATGAATAATGTCTGTCCTATCTGCTTGTGATGGGCCATAAATTACGCTGTGTTAGACAGCAGTGTGCTAGGAGGGTTGTAGTTAGCCACTAATGGAATGCCTGGCACGGCATTCGTCTGTTGACAGGAAGTGTCAGTGACAGAAGCCTGAGATGCACCTTGCAGTACAGGTGAAACATCTTAGCAGTAAAGCACACAAGAAATACTGCAAATAGTTTGGTTTTCATAGTCTATGTTACGCCCTTGCTTATTATTGGAAAGGTTTTACCAGTGTTCCACAAAATACTGGAACGTCATTAACAAAACAAATGTATATCCCCACTGTAGTTTTCACTTTCAGAACTTAAGGCACAAAAGGATTAGGATGTTTATTTACTAAGCAAGAGAGAGAAAGTGAATGAAGACAAAATGCGGGATGCAATGAAGTCAGAGTCTGGCAGGTGTGCGGGATGACTGCCGAACTCATGACTTTTTAAAGGGGCAATCAAAAAAAAAAAGTCAGTTCAGCCAGCATCCCACATGGCCACGGAACTCTGAATTCATTACATCCTGCCTAGAGAATCAACCAACCAGGTCCTGTCATTTTTCAAATAATGGGGCAGATGTATTAAGCCTTAACAAGAGATAAATGCAAGGGTGATAAAGAGAGATAAACGTCCAGCCAATCAGCTCCTTACTGGGGGTATTTTGGTTCACTCTGTCTGACAAATTCCTTCTTAGATTAACAAAACCATGTGCTCTGCAGGTGGGGCAGATGTAACTTGTGCAGAGAGAGTTAGATTTGGGTGGGGTTTTACTTCAAAGTGAGATCTATATTGCAGTGTAAAAATAAAGCAGTCAGTATTTACCCTGCACAGAAACAAAATAACTCACCAAATCTAATTCTCTCTGCACATATTACATCTGCCCCCCTGCAGTGCACAGGGTTTTGTCCATCTAAGAAGGAATTTGTCAGAAAGAATGATCTAGAATAACCCCCACAGCCTGTAACATGGCACTAAGGAGCTGATTGGCTGGAGGTTTATTGCTCTTTATCACCCTTGCATTTATCTATTGTTAAGGCTTAATACATCTGCCCCACAACCTGTAATGGGGCAGTTAGGGGCTGATATGTTTGGGACTTTATCTCAGTCCAGCTTAATAAATAGAGCCCAAAGGTTTTTTCAAGGCTTTATAGAGAGCTCTCAATATATTAGAGCTAATCATAGCAGACAAGAGCGATTAGTAATAATTGAACTAGAGTGGGGCTGTGCTCTGAGGGGATGTGCTGTGCCTTGATGATGGGAGGATGCCATAATGGGTAAGGGGTGCTGTGCTATGAGGGGAAAGCGGTTCTGCAATGGGTGGGGGGTGTTCTGCTGTGAGAGGAGTTGTGACGTTTGCTTTTCAATAATGAGCAAAAGGTGCTTTGCTGTGAGGGCTGCTGAGAGAGGTGCTGTGATGTGTGAGGAGTGCTGCACTGTTAGGGAGAGAGGCAGGGAGGGAGGACAAATTACATCCTTAAGAAATCAAGGAAAAAATGGCCAAGAAAGGAGGCCAGGTGGGACAAAGAAGAGGAGGTGACATTGACTAGGACTCATCAGCAGCCAATACATTAAGTGGAGGACAGGAGATGGCTACATTGGAGGAAAGGAAAATCGCTAAATGGAGCTCACCGTTTATATATTACAAGGGTTGTTGGACACTAGGTGCAGTTAGGCCTCAATCCTGTGGTACATGTTAGGTGGGCAGAGAATATATCCCTGGTAGGAGGCCATATCATTATTTCTGGAAGTGTGGGTATGGAAATTACCTCTTAGTAGGGGGGATTTACACGCTGTTACAATGCCAAAAATAAAAAAAAGCTAATGGTATTAACTCGATAAGAAATTTGTCACTATACAGTTGCTCTAACAACTGCAAACAGTACATTACACAAAGCTACAAGTGACAATTGTTAATGAAATTTCTTCTCTGTTCTGCATATCGTCCAAGTATCACAAGTTACAAGGCAAGGTCCTGATTTCAGTCCTACCACCACCAACAGTTGGAATTGTGGGAGGTATGTCCTGTTCCCAATGGACATTGCTTAGCTTTGACGGAGTATGGGTGTTTAGCAGGTTGCTTTAAAAATGAGGCAGAAAGTTGAAAGCATCGAAGTCATGACAAATTCAGCTTCACTCTAGCCAACAACCAGCCAAAATACTGGCAAGACATGCCAGAAATGCATATAGAGCACACACAACTGAAAAATATAATCTTTATGCAAGCAATTCCATCACAAATGTTATTCCCAATCCCATTCTGGTGATATCAGCAAGGTCACGCCATGTGTTATCGTTTCTTCCTAAACCACATGCACGCCAGGTGCTTTTCTCAGTGGAAATGGGAACTTTCTGTTCAGATGACTGAGCTGGCATCTTTCCTTCGTGATGAAAAAGCAGAAAGTTGAATGCTCTAGTCAAGCAGAGAATGAGAGAGGACAAAAAACCCTCAGCAAAATACAGAGGAAAAACCTAACAAAAAATTTGCTGCGGATGATAAAAAGAGAAAATACTAACAGGGATGAAAAACAAAAACAAGTTGACATTAAAGATAATAGAAAAACAGAAACGTAGACGAGGAATAAAGCTGGAGATTATATTCACAACATAAAAAGGGAATATTGTTGCCAGATTACAATTTAAATATATATTTTGGTCATCCCACATATGGGTCTTTTCAAACCAATTAGTAAAAACATGGTTTAAATACATTTCTGAAGCAGAGTGTGTATTTACAGTATTATCCTCCTTTAATTATAGGACACCAAATGGTTCTACAGCACCTAAGAAAGGGCTTAATTCATCAGGGATCCCTAAATAGAGAATATGCTAATTATACAATGACTGTGCATACATGCCATACGCAACGTGGATGCGCAAAGGGAATTAACAACAAAAATGCGTAGGGTCTGATCCTGGAAATATTTTTCAGATGGCAATGGCAGGACTATAGGGCACACTTATACTTGCATTTGCAAAGCAACCTGGGTACAATATTAGCTACTTTTAACAACAAAAGGTGAGTCATAGGTGATCACACATCACACATTTGACGATGTTGTATTTTTAAATATCACTTACAAGGATGGTTTAAGGCAGGGGTTCCCAATTTTTTTTCCGGCACCCTAGAGTATCAGAAATTTTTCACAGCACCCCTAGGCCCCCAAAAATGTATACAAAATTAAGATTAGAAAATTAGATTGTGTTTAAATGTGCTTCTTTCAGGTTCAGGCTTCTGGTGGACCTGGTGGGAATAGCCCCCAGAAGCCTCAATCGGTTCACCTGCTGAAAGTGAACTCATAAACACCTCACTGTCTAGTCACACCATAACCCTTTGCACATAATCTAACACGGTCTCCTCGGAATAACTTTCTGTATGACTGTACATGTTCCCCCACCTGTTTATATTGTTTATACTGTTTACATGTTACCCACCTGGCAGCTGCACAGCAAACTGAAAACAAATTGCTACTATACACAAGTATACCTGGCCAATAAAGCTGATTCTGAGGGTCAGTTATGTGGTAAAGGGCAGGATTTGCTTCTGTTTGTACACATAGTCTATGATTGGCAGCCACCAGCACTGGTTTTGTCCATAAATAATTTATCATAAAATCATAAATAACTTGAATTGGTCCTGGACCACCAACCCGTGGCACCCCTGCAAGTGTCCTGAGGCACCCCAGGGAGCCATGGCACACAGTTTGGGAACCACTGGTTTAAGGTAAAAGGTATGTACACAATTGTAAGACATAAAACACATATAGCCAATGGCAGTAGGTCACAATCACAAAGGATCTCCAGTAGCGTCCCCAAAATATAAAGCGAGTAGCTCATCTATTTTGGTGCTGCGGTGGGATTTTCAGAAAGCGCTTGTTCCAAAGTGCATCTGCCATTCATGTGACATTCGTCCACACACAACGGTGGTACATCATTCATTGGTTACTGCACCAGATTTTTTTTTACAATGATATAAACTACCAGGATGACATTGCAGAATGCGATCATATATCTGGTGTATGTATAAACTGGCAGAAGCGGGGACAGGGGTTCTCTGCAATGCAATTAGTGTGATGCCAGGACTGCTGCCTATGCGCAGTCAGGATGATACCATGCAAAGACCTACATCCTGGAATATGCTACCACAATGAAGAGACTGTGGTAGCTGCAAAGGCCCAATATTGTGCAAGATTTGCATTCCCAATATTGGTACATTTCTCAGCATCGCATCCCCCATAGAAATCTAAGGGGGAGTGCGGCTGCAGGTGGCAATTTAGGTATTGAAGTCTGTCTCTGAGAGATCGGCTGCGATCCGTCATTCTTACATTGCAGGAATACACAAACATTTGCAGCTAACCACCAAACACATATGACTATTGCAAATATTGGGGCAGATATATTAAGCCTGGCAAAGAGAAAAGCTGGAGATAAAGTGGAAGGAGATAACGCACCAGCCAATCAACTTCCAAACGCACCAGCCAATCAACTCCCAACTGTCATATTTCAAACACAGCTGATTGGCTGGTGCGTTATCTCCTTCCACTTTATCTCCAGTTTATCTGTTTCCCAGGCTTAATACATCTGCCTCATTGTTTGATAAATGGGCTTCTACCAGTGGTACTGAATTTGTGGATTAAAGGAGAGTGAGGAGTCAAGGATAACCCCAGGACAGCGTACTCAGGTTTTAGAGGAGATTACGGTTACCATCAATATATACCATCAATGTATACCAAGATGATCAGCTCAGTCATACAAATATTAGGTTAAAGAAAACGCTGACATCTAAGAAGTAGCAGCAACACGAGTGAGGAGAGTGGGGAAGGGGTCATGAGAAATGAAATGAGTGAAGAACCAGATGAAAGCCATGACTTGCTTTCCAGATACAGGAGAAAAGGAAGTCAGGGTTGGTGAGTAAAGAAGAAACAAAAGCATAAATATATGTAATGACACTAAAGGGCTATATTTCGTATAGTGCAGGTTTATAGGGCAGAACGGGTGGTGTAATGGTTAGCATTACTAACCCATGATCTCACAGCACTGAGGTCATGGGTTCCATTCCCACCATGGCTCTAACTGTGTGGATTTTGTATATTCTTCCCGTACTTGCATGAGTTTCCCCCATGTACTCCCGTTTCCTCCCACATTCCAAAAATATACTGGTAGGTTAATTGGCTCCCAACAAATTAACCCTAGAATGTCTGTATGTGCGTGTACATGTGGTAGGGAATATAGATTGTAGGCTCCACTGGGGCAGGGACTGATGTGAGTGTACAAATATTCTCTCTGTAAACGCTGTGGAATATGTGCGCGCTATATAAGAAACTTAATAAAAACAATATAGAAGTGGAGGTGTAGCCCAAAGCATTGAATCAAATTCTACTAATTTATCTAGAACCTTAACAAAAATAGAAACTGAATGGTTCACATGGACAAACATCTCTACTTCTATAAACATGTACTTTGTTAAATATACCCCTAGTACTCATATTCCCATGGCTGTTATATCCCAGCCACTTGATCAGTGAAAGAAAAACAAACAATTAAAAAAAAATTCTTCCTCTTAGGGTAGAATTAATTTAGCCACTGCTATTTAACATTTGACTAATTGATCCAAAAGGGCAGGGATGGCCAACCTGTGGTTTTCAAGCTGCTGTAAAACTACACATACCAGCATGCTCTGCCACAGTTTTAGCATACCCTAATAACAGCTGGGGAGCCACTGGTTTGTCAGGCCTACACCAGGGCTATTCCATTGGCCCCAGTCAGCATCATTTGTCAGGATACTTTTACTCCTAAATAGTCTAAAAAAATCCTTTATAACCAAGGGGTTAACGGGTACTGTGACCCTGGAAACACATGTATCCGTGAGTGTAGGCCTATTAACATCTTAATTTAAACAGTCATTAAACAGGATCTTTAGTAGTAATGGTGAGTCGTGAGCCTCACCATTTTGACGGCAGCACTCGCCATTTCCACCTCACTTTTTAGAAACAGAGATGGAACAGCGAGTGAAGGGGGTGCGTTGAATACCGAGGATAGGCTATGATGACGAGTAGGCACTGCTCGCCTGAACGGCATTAAATATACCCCAATGTGCACAAATTGTTTCTGAGAAAAGCAACAAAAACACAGAAAACCTAAGTTAAAAAGTTAAATCTTCACAACAAGAAGTGGTTACAAAATGATTAAAGAACAAGATAATTCTGCTACTCTATCAGCAATAAAATAATCACATACAAAAATGTAAATTACTTAAAATATTTTGGCACTTGTGAGTGGGGCACGTAGCAGGCATGCTATGTGACCCTCACCACCCTCCAAGGCATTGACTACAGGGCGAGAGTTTGCCACCCCCTAGTGTTTGGCCTGATAGAGCTTTTGGCAACCCACCACATAACATGTAAAAACATTTACACACATATTACAGCAATAAAGATTAGGTCTTGCACTATATTAAGAATTTCTAGACCCAATCAGAATATAAAAATGAAACCTTCAAAACGCAAACAAAACTAAAGTCTTCAGCCCAAATGTTCCCATATTTTGTCTATTAAAGACATAAATTATACAAAAAGGAAATAATTAGGAGATAAACATATAGAGAAATGTAAAATAGCTAAGTGGTTATATCCTAAGGTGGAAGTACAGTAGGTTTCTTTCATATGGATGATTTTCCAGCAGAACCTCCAAGGACTGTAATAAGTGGGAAGGCACTAAACTCATCAGTAAGCACTCCTCTGCCAATACACAGGCAGTGCAGTAGCACTTTTATTACAATTTGTAATAAAGTAAAAAAAAAAAAAAAGTCTTGCTAATATCAATGATATGGATTACGCTGAAAAACAATAAAAATAACATACAGTAAAAAAAAAATGGTAAAATTAATCTGGTTTTGCATAATTTGCTATTTTTTTCCAGCAGGGCTTTGCAGCAAGCGTACAACGTATGTTATGTTACATCATGCCCCGGTTCTCTTAGGAATTTCTTTAAGTGATATGAAAAGCCCAGACACAGTCTTCATGCAATTCAGGCTGATGTATTCCTAATCCTTCAAATAAAAAAACCCTATGCCTCAAGAATGACAAGTTGTTTTTCCTGAGAATTACGCTATGCTACAGGCAGGGAAACTGCCAAGTCAAGTTTCAACCAGTAAAATCAAGTCTGGATTGCAGACAGGACAAACAGGAATAAAAAATTGTTTTTCGAAGTATGTTTACCATTGTACCGAGTACCCTTTCTCTCAGTGTACAGGTACAGTACTGTACATCATGAGTATAATCCATTTGTAGATACAGGCAGTACCAATACAGAGCTTTCATCTCACATTTATACTGGGAATTCATTCTCAGCAATGACTCACCATTTCTTAGATTTCAATCTAGGAGCTGGATTCCGGGGGATTAGAAACAAGGCTCTCATGGGATGCATGTCACAGAGTGCTGAAGGTTACAAACAAATATATCAGAAACTGCAATCGATAGACAACATTTTTTACTATATAGATAAGAAAAGTAAAAATGGATCTTTTTGGCTTAACCCTTTGAGCACCAAGTGAATTTGTCAAAATTGGTGTAAAAACTGGCAAGCAAACATTTGTATTCATTATAATGACCTGTAAGGTTTACCTTTTATAGAAAATATAATCTGACATTAACATATAACATGACATTCAACCAATTGCTCCCAAATGCTGAAAAAGAAACCAAACCGTGCTCATCCAGAAACATTGGTTAGATCCGTGTGATAATTTTTTTTTTTTTTTTTATGTTTTTTTTCCAGTGTTTGGGAACAAATAGTGGATTGTTATATGCTCCCATACATCGCCAGATTTCTGTTCCCACCAGACAAATTGGACAGATAAATCATTAGGTGTGTGCTCCATCTTATTAAAGTGGCAAAAAAATCCACCCGTTACTAAAATCTTATACTGATGCTAGACCTTTTCACACTGATGCACAGAAATTGAGTCCTTAATTCTTTATGCCATAAGTACTAATTTTGAAGTATACAGATGAGCCCTCACACTATTGCTGTAGTCATGTCAGACAGCCCTTTTTGGAGCGATTTCACTAGCACCAAGCATTTTATTTGCTTGAATGTGCGTCTTAGTGGCACAAATTAAACAATACGATACAAGAGAGACTGTTTCATTTGATTTGCGCCATGTGTGCAACTCTTTGAATCTGTATATAAAGTGCTATGATGTAGCAGCCACTAATTTTTTCCGTTGCTTCAGTTGTGACTTTGAACACATTTAAAACTAATAATATCAGTGCAGCTAAAACAGCAACCCAGCATCTCTGCTGCAAACTGAGTGGTATTTAGCTATGTATGTGGTGCAAATTAGAGATACATATGTAAATAAAAAGAACGGTACTTGTTTCCTAGCACTGCGCCCACGATATTCAGTCGTATGGCATTGTATTCAATTTAAAATTGTATACCATTGCTTATGGCATACAATGCAATTTTAAATTGTATAAGCACCCTAATGGGTTTTCTAAATGTTAAATGGTCCCCCTATACGATTTTTAATTGTATAAGCACCTTAATAGGTGCTTACAATGTTAAATGCACCCCCACGCCACTATCAACGCCAACCCGAAGCGTGGCGGTACGCATCCTCCGACCTTTTCATACCCCCACTATCCATGTCAGCGTGGAGTTGACTTTATATAGTGTGGCGAGCGCAGCGAGCCACCGAGCCCGAAGCATGGCGAGCGCAGCGAGCCCCGCGAGGGTACTCTCATTACTTCACATGTATTCCGCGTCCCCTCGCAGGGCTCGCTGTGCTCGGCACACTATATAAAGTCAACTCCACGCCAACGTGGATAGTGGGGGTATGAAAAGGTCGGAGGACGCGTACCGCCGCCCCTCGCGGGCTCGCTGTGCTCTCCACGCTTCGGGTTGGCGTTGATAGTACGGGTGGCGTGGGGGTGCTTTTAACATTGTAAGCACCTATTACGGTGCTTATACAATTATTTATCTTATAGGGGGCACATTTAACATTGAAAACACCCATTAGGGTGCTTATACAATTTAAAATCGTATACCATTGTATATGCCATACAATTCGATGTTATACAATTTACAATTGTATAACATCGGCTAACATCGCATCGCATACAATCATATGCCTTATGGTATGTGATGCGATGGGTAAGTTACAATTTACTGAAGTTCTAGTGGACTGATAAAAAGTAGTATCATTTTTTTTTTTTTTTCCAAATATGTTTTATTGATCCTCACATATTGCAGTTGTTACAAACAGTAGTGATAACAGACGTAAAGGTATTAAATGAGGAGCAATCCTCCATTTTCTAATTTTCCACAAACATATACAGTAGTATCATTTTTTAATTATTGTGTATAAAAAATAGAATTAAATGTGTTGGATTATATTGTGTTTCCTAGTAGTATTCTACAATCTGAGGGGAATCCAGGACACAGGCAGAACAGGATTCCTCCTGAAAACGGACATTTCAATAATAAAAACACACCGTAAAAAGCGCAATGGAATCTGCTGCGCTATATAAGAAACTGTAAATAAATAATAGTATTACAATTAAATGAATTAAGGGACACTTAATTATATTTAAACTTACAAAGTATCTTATACATGTTACTTCGACAGTAGTGTATTGGATTGATTATTTTTGTGTCGTGTTAGTACTACATTACATAGATTTAATGATGCCATAAACTTCAGTAAGTCAGAAAAGTTCTACCTGTATATGACATATATATATACATATACTGTATATCTCAACATAAACAATGCACAGAACGTAACTAAAAGTTCTAGGAGCAAATGGTAGCACTGATTTGTGACAGAAAGAGTAGTGGTGGATGTGTATATATAATCATTTAAATATAAAGATTTGCTATCCAGCCCTTCATTATCCTGGACACTGTGGAGATCACAGAGGAAACACGTAGTCTCAGGAAACAAGACTATACATGGCATTAATTAAAATACAGTATACAAATATTGCACCAACTCTAAAGCCCTGTACACCTGCTTAGATTTGATGTTCAATTCGATATTGTTTTAGATCTGGCATTAGATCATCCCATTCAATTTGGCATTAGATCTGTACTTTTGCATTCGATTCAATTTCACAATGTAGGCACAATGGACTCATTCGATTTACTGGATCGAATTCGAGATTTCCATGGCTGCACAGTAGATTTTTCTATTAGATTTTGAGAAAACGGGAGAGCGCATCGAATCGAATGCAGATCAAAAGTGTCCTAAAAACCATTCGATGTGGATTCGATTTTGCTCCTATAAGCAAAATCGAATCGAAAACAGGGAAAAATCAGCATATAGACTGAGTGGATAGGAAGTCCAAGTGGTTTACTTAGTGCAAGCTGTAAGCTATATCCCCATTAACACAGGTGCAGCTATGAGGTTTAGAGCAACAGAGGTTTGACCATGCTGGATGGAAGAGGATGTGACCATGCAGAGAGCCCAAGGATGAGGTGAAAAGCATAGCTGGTGAGCAAGAGCTATAGGTAATGAAAACAAATGAAGAGGGCAATAAGTCAGTTTAGATGGCAAGGAAAGATTGAGGAGGATGAAAAAGAGTGAGGTAAACTACAAGATGAAACTGTTATGTGGAGGGCTGGTTTACTTTTAAAAAACAGGTGGGTTTTCAATAACCATTTGATATAATGAGAAAGAGCATTCCAGTGGTGTGGGCAGCACGGGAGACATCTTAGATTTGGGAATAAAATGAGTTTACCAGAGGGAAGAAACGGTGATGTCATTGGACGACTGGTGAGTGCAGGAAGGAGTATGTATGGAGAGGAGGTTAAAAAATAGGGAGGAGTTAAATTGGAGTGGGTATTGTATATGTAAGGCTTGGCATAGAAGGGAGGCAGAAAGGAGAGAGTTTTGCTGCAACATTAATTGAGTATTCAATCTGGCAATATGACTGTCAGAACGTCACGACAGTCGGAACCCTGGCCATTTTCTGACACTAACTCACCAGTCAGAATTCAATGTTCCGACTGTTGAGTGTTAGAAAGTCCGTGGATCAGAGAAAATGGCCATAGAATCAACAGTCCATGGCCATTTCAGACAAAAAAGTTTCATCTTTAAAACAAAACGACAAAATCTACAACAACTAGGTGGACAAGCATTTGGTCGACACCACTAGGTCGACATGCAGCAAGGTCGACATGACATTAGGTGGACATGGGATAGGTTGACAGTCAAAAGGTCAACATGGGGTTTTTCACTTTTTTCCCCCCGAATGTTGACACAATCGACATGGGCACAGATTGAAGTGCACCGCATCCCCTCGCAATGCTTTGGGCATGGTGCCTCACTATGCTCGGCACACTATTTTGTTCTCCCACCACGCCCTAGTGGATGGTAGGGCAACAAATACTGCCTGTTGGCACATGTCGGCTCAAAAAACTGTGAAAAACCCCATGTCGACCTAATGCCCATATCCCAACTGACAGCCCTCAATACTGTCCGTAATGGCACCATTGAATAGATGAGCATCGATATTTCCCCCTGTTGAAATTTTCGGCACAGATATGGACAGGATGAATATTGTCCTAAGTATAAATTGGAGAGAAGCAAGATGGGATTGGGTGAGGCCTCTAAGGAGAAGACTGCAAGAGTCCAAATGCAAAATGAAGAGAGTACAATATTTTTAGTGGAATCTTAGGAGAGGAAGGGTCTTCTATGCGCAATGCTACAGAGCTGTACGCAAAAGGATTGGACAAGGGAATGAATCAGGGTGAAGAATGACACCTAGGCATCGGAGTTGGTGTTATTGTGGGCAGTGACGGGGGGGGGGGGGCAATGACTTTGGTTCTTACCATGTTTGAGTAAGCAGGAGGTACATGTAAAGTTATTGTAGGTAGGTAAAAAATTTTAAATTCTCTGGATTTCTACAGAGTACAGGAGGACCAAAATGATGAAAAATTAATATGCAATAAAACTAAATTGGTGATATATCCACTGCCTGCTAAAAAACAAAATTAAGAGGTCCTGCTGAAATTATAACTTAAAAAAGGTCTTATTTTGTGATGGTGGGAGTAAATTAAAGATCACAAGTAGAATAAATAATATATGGGATGATTCTAGAACATAAATCATAAGAAATACAGGGGCAGATGTATTAAGCCTTTACAAGAGATAAATGCAAGTGTGATAAGGTGAGGATAAATGTCCAGCCAATCAGCTGCTAACTGCCATGTTACAGCCTGTGTTTGAATAAAGTCAGTAAGGAGCTGATTGGCCGGACGTTTCTCTCTCCTTATCACACTTGAATTTATCTCTTGTTAAGGCTTAATACATCTGCCCCATAATTTGTTAACCATTGTAACAAATTGTATGGATTTGAGAATGAGTGGATGAAAGATTGAAACATTCAAATCACATTTTGAACTACCTGGTCCTAACATTATAGGGGCCCATAACAGTTAAAAAAATAATGCATATATGACGTGTATAAAACCTTGTTAAGCTGGCGATAATAGGATTTCACTATATAACAAGTAATTAAAAAAAGAAAAATAATTCAACCAGTTTTGATACCAAAGTCGGAACGTAAATATCTATGTAAATATGGCAGTACTGCAGATTGCTGTTTTTGAGATAGGGAAAACTCAGGTGGTGTGATTTTGGTACCAGTGTGTAGGGAAGCCAATCCCGGGGCATTTTTTTCAATCCCGGGATTGAAAAATGCTCAATCCCGGGATTGGCTTTCCTAATAAAAAAACGCCCTGGCCGCCCCGCATTTACTTACATTTGCAGGGGCGGCCGGTGGCCGGGTTGATGGGTGGGAGCCGGGATGCCGGGTGGGCAGCTTCATCCGGCCAGCGGCAGGGTGGGAGCCGGGATACCGGATGGGCAGCTTCCTACTTCGGGAGCCGGGTTGGCTTGCTGACTAGGTGGGCGGGCGGGCTACTTCATAATGCGGAGTTGCTTGCTTGCTGGATGGGCTGGCTAGGTGGACGGGCGGCTTCATCTCTGCCTGCCTGCGCAGCGTGACCTCTCGTCACGCTGAGAGGTCATGCTGCGCAGGGTTGCTCTGCCGGGTATGGGAGTATCCGGGCAGCGGCTGAGCGAGTGCTCAGCCGCTGCCCGGCATTAGACTGCGCATGCGCAGTCTAATCCCGAAAATCCCAAGATTGGAAACTCCAATTGAAATCCCGGCGTTTTGGGGGCCAAATCCCGGGATCCCGCCGATCCCGAGATTGGCCACCCTACCAGTGTGCCTATTCAAGGGGTATATTTACTGTGCGTGTTCACAAAAGTAGACATGTTGCCTATAGTAACCAATCAGCTTTTAGCTATTATATTCAAAGAGGTGCTAGATAAATGAAAAGTAGATGATAATACTGTAAATATAAGCATAAGGGGGCCATACATATGTTGAGATTTTTGCATGTTTTCTAAGATTGCTAAGAAATTAAGCACAAATCGCTCCGTGTGTACACCCCATAGCGATGGGGGTTATGGTATTTTAGATTTACAATGTCTACGTCTACAGTCATAAGGTCAACCACTATAGGTTGACAGGGTCAAAAGATTGACAGTTTTTCACAATTTTTTTGGTGTCGACACCAAAAAAAAAACTTTCTAAGTCAGGCATGTCAAAACTATGGCCCTCCAGATGTTGTGAAACTACAAGTCCCAGCATGCCTTGCCACAGTTTGCTATTAGGGAATGCTAAAATGATTGCAAGGCATGCTGGGATGTGTAGTTTCACAACATCTGGAGGGCCATAGTTTTGACATGCCTGGTCTAAGTGCTTCGGACATGGTGCCTCACTGTTCTCTGCACACTATTATATTCTCCCTCCATGCCGTAGTGGATGGTAGGACATGAAATACCGCCTCGCAGCACATGTTGGCTCAAAATAAAAAAAATTTAAATTGTGTCGACCTTTTGACCCTGTCGATCAATAGTGGTCGACCTTAAAACGGTTGACCTAGAGTCAATCTGTCACGAGTCCGGATACCACTGATGGGTATACACGGCCCTGTGTGTAGCTATTCTCAGCTCAGCTCGTGTGTGTATGCCGGCACAATCTAGTTAGATCGCTTAGCAAGGGTGTTTTTTTTTTTTGCTTCACACAAAAGGCTTACCACACATCGCTGTGTGTGTATGGGTGATCTAGACACTGAGAAAATCAAGAGAAATCCAGCAACTTCTGACTGAATTCTAGTAGTACCCTATGAGTTATTGTTGAAGTAAGCCCAGCACTGTTGTGCCAATTAACCTTTTTTGCCAACCAATTAAATAATTCTTAAGGAGACTTTTCAAGACTTCTACAGGACACCTAACGCTTTTCTGTCCCCTGACTATTCAAGAACAGTGTTGGTTGTTGCCACTAGAAACTTAAAACTCTAGTTTTAAGTTTTTTGTAAAAGTTTTTTTGTAAAAAGCGCACCTAATACATTGTGGGATGTATGCCATACTAGATCATTTTATAGCCAACCCTAAACATTGTTGTATTGTGCCCACACACAATGGAATTACAGTGTGCGATTTGATCTTTTAGTTCACATTGCTCAGGTTTTATTTTCCCCTGGGATGCGATGCCACTCCCGCATAGTCAATATCTCAAGGCAAAATAGTATGTGCATACAGGTATTTTTGTACTACATGCTATTGTATTACATACAATTGTATACATAATATGTGTAAGGTGCATTATGGTGTGTGTCATATAGTGTAAGGTGCATTACTGTATATAGTGTAGGGGGCAGGAACTTTTTTAGCTGGTGGGAGAAAATTTTATAGATAAGCCACTTACAGCAACTCAATCCCTGTGCCCCTAATTGAACTGACCTCACAGCAATGCAAGCCATGTAGTTTTACTTCTTTACTGCCCACTAAAAAACATTAAACTCAAGAGCAGACAGATCCTAAAAAGAAATCCTAATACAGATTAGATTTTACTTACGGGGAGCTCCTTCTGCCATCTCTATGGCTGTTATTCCCAAGGACCACAAATCACTCTGGAAAATAATAAAATAAAGGAAAATGATTCAACAGAGAACATTTTCAAAATCATCCAGAATGTATGAATGATTCAGAGCTGCTTATGTTACAGGATATTCTATCATCAATTTCTGTTTTCTGGACAGAAATGTTATTTGGAATGAAAAATAATGAACAAGTAAGGACACTGTCACTCTATATTGATGGGAATGCTTTCCCAAATAGTGATGGGCTGCGGCTTTCAACCCTGATGAACAACGACAATGAACAAGATGAATTGTTTGTCGCCCGCTGCCTCGGCTGGTGCTCACTTCTTATTTTATTTTTCTTTCCCAGTGAAACGAAATGAGGCTTGAAGTGGGACAGCTGTGTAGAATCACAGCAATCGTCAGGCTTTACGCCCAGCCTGAGAAATTCTGTACCACATTACCGGGAGAGAAAAATAATCCAGAATAATAAAAGGAAAGAAAACCTCTGAAAATACAGTTATACTATCTGATAAATACATGTGTGCCATAACCTGTGACCTTTTTATCATCTTCCTGTCATTTTTGGCAAGTCAACAATATAGAAAATAGATTCATTTATTTTTCGTGGGTAACAAAAGAAGGTACTTCCTCATCTTAGCGGTCACCGCTTACGCTACGGAATCTACCGTGAGGGGACGATGATGCTATTCTGAAAGTGGCTAACGTAACTGGCGTAACCTGTGGCCTCAAAATTGAGAAGTACCCAAAAAATAGTTTGGAAAAGAACTAGAAAAGCACACCGAAATAAAGCAGATATTATGGCCCTTATTCAGATCTGATCGCAGTACAAATATGTTCTCAAAATGGGCAAAACCATGTGCACTGCAGGCGGGGTAGATGCATCATTTATAGAGAGAGTTAGATTTGGGTGAGTTATTTTGTTTGTGTGCAGGATAAATACTGGCTGCATTATTTTTACACTGCAATTTAGATTTTAGTTTCAACACACCCCACCCAAATCTAACTCTCTGCACGTGTTACATCTGCCCAACCTGCAGTGCACATAGTTTTGAGAACATATTTGTACTGCGATCAGATGTGAATAAGGGGCTCTGATTGGCTCATGAACATAGCCAAACTCTGATTAGATAAACCACCACCCCCCCCCCCCCCCCAATAATAGGGTTACTACAAGGCAAGGCCGTCCTACAATGCAAACGGAAAAATGTTTAGCGTGCTTGCACTATACCAGCTGCCCCTGCCTGCTCAGCCTAGCCTCAAAGCCAGACACAGGCCACCATGCAGCCGCTACCACCACCCCCAGCCCCCTGAATGCACGCCTGCGTTGTTGGCCCATGGCCCAGAAGTTGTCAGGCACCCCTCCAAAACACTCGGTCGCCACATCCCTCCCCCCCTCCCCCCCGGTTGCTCTGTAGGCTGCAGTTGCATATGTTTGCAGATCTGTAGACTAGATCGGTTTGTGAAAAACGTGGAAAGCTACATATACAGTTATTCTATTAGCAATGAAAAAATATGGTAATATATTCAAGATCCATTAACCAAAGAATTGCAGATAAAACTCCTATTCAGAAAACACACTTATGTGTAATGCTGTATTTTCAAGTTCGCTGAATAAATTAAATACTCACAAGAACAATTAAACAATTGTTTTGGCCATTAAAAATAATATATTAGCAGGAGGTATGTTAACTACTGAATCATTATTTGCTAGAAGTGAGGTCTTTCTTTTCCTATAAATGGTGATTAGACTATCCATACATAAAAGGTTATTTAAAGTATTGCAATAGGGATTTAAGCTTGTAATAGGATTAAACATCATAGTAATAGAATTGAAGAACAACTCAAGAATTTCTTATCAGACCAGATAGCGAACCGCCAGCCTTGCATTGTTTGTGAATTATTTGCTTAATTTTTGAATAGAAAGTGATTTAAAAAAAAACTTAAAAATTATGAGTTTTCCAAGAAAGCTGAAAATTGAGTGTCTGGGAGGTCATGCTCATAGGTAATAGGGACCAAAACGAGACCTGCATATATCAGTTATACTTCAGGCATAAAATCAATGCAGCTTTTCTGAAAAATTGCATCATTTGACTTCAAATTGCAAATGAATAAAAAAAAAAAGGATTTGCTGAAACTTTTGCCGGAGGCATTTCGTAATTTGAATGAGGTCTCTGTATCAAGATATACTACATAGAACATTTAAATCAATACAAAAATAACAGCTACTGTAGATACATTAGCACCACAAGTCAATAACATACCTTAAAGTCATAGGTTGCATCTGGATTTTCATCACAGGCAATTACCTCAGGAGCCATCCAATACGGGGTGCCAATGAAGGTATTTCTCCTTCCTACTGTCCGGTCTAACTGGGCGCTGACACCAAAATCCACTGTTGTGATGCAAAAAAAAAAAGCAAGAGATCAGTGCACTGTAGACAAATAACATATAAACAATTTTAAAAAGTCACTTTCACCCCTCATATTTGAAGGCTTAATTGCACAATGGTACAGCTGAATGTTGCTAGAAACAGAGTATGTTTACATACAGTAAAAGAAGCATGGGATTAAGCTGTTATATCGCACCCATTCACCAAACTAAGTGAAGGGAGATCTAGGGGCTAATGTACATTCAATTGATCTATTTTTCTGCACATATCTCACTAATTATGGTCAGGATTATCCACGCATCTGCACATTTCATCTCACCACCAGGGGCAGTGAGCTGAAAGGCTAGTGAAAAACAATTGAATACCGCCCTTTGAGTTTACCATAAAGCTTTTATTCGCCTTCCATCATTGATGCTTCTTAACCAGCAGCAGTTGAGTCCAAAACTAGCAGAGGGGAGCAGGATAACGGAAGCCCTTTACAATGTATTTAATAATTAAATCAATTAAGAATAACACAATATACACTACTATATTAAAACATGGTATAGTGATAAGAAACCCACTTCCACACTATAGCAGCAATACTTGGAGAGTCCACTCCTAGTAGGCCCAAACAGTTAAGTGTAGATGGAGAAATGGTTACTACTCCTAGCTGAATATAAGGAATAGGCTGATGGAAATGTCCATAGGATCCAAGTGGTCGGCCACATTCCATCACTGGGCACCACATATTCTTCAAACCATTGCTTTACAGGCACCACTTCATCTGGCCAATCGGGATCTACTTACCAACTGTCCTCTCAACATCTATCCAGTGGACTTCCTTAATTTTTGCCAAACTTAGGGCCGACCACTTGGACCCTATGGACATTACAATCAGCCTATTCCGTATATTCAGCCAGGAGTGTTAACTGTTTCTCCCATCTACACTTAACTTTTTGGGCCTACTAGGAATGGGCACTCCAAGTATTGCTGCTATAGTGTGGAAGTGCCATGACCATATCCTCTATGTAGCATGCACTAAGGAGGAAATATACTAAGCCAGGCTCTCATTCTCTAATCACGCAATTTTGTAAATTATTTATTCTACAATCTCAATTGAACTGCATGGGTCTGCTTACCTAGCTTGACTTCTGCATTCTCTGTAAGCAAGACATTTTGACCCTTAATGTCTCGATGAATCACCTTATGCTGATGCAGATGACTCAGGCCCTAGAGAGATTGATGAACAATAGTAGACTATAATATGTGTCTCATGGCAATTCAATGAGTTAACAGAGCACTGCATATTTGTCACCTGAAAATAGATTTTTATTTTAAACCTAACATGTTTGGCTATTTAAAACAGTTTTCTGCATTGTAAGTGCAGTGCTCGTTCATCATGACCTGTATGAAGATATACATCTTATTTGAACTATAAGCAAACAAAATGCAGGAGCTATGGAACAATTAACACATACTAAAACATCTGCAAATTTCAAAATTCAAATGTCAGAAAGACCAGCAAATAGAAAGACCAGCAAAACAAACGAACAAGTAATAGACAAAAGTTAATTCACTACAATATCAAATAACATAAGGCCATGCACCACCACTTTGGTATGGTGTAGAAGGCAACACCATTCTCCCACATAGTGCTATACTATGCAAACCAACAGTTATGGATAATTACTTGGTGTACTGAGTAGTACATTTCAGCAGATTCCAACACGAACTGTATATGCACCAATGTCTGAGGTATTTGGCAAACCCATTGAAAGAAGTTTAGCACAATCTGTCCCAGTCTCAGGTTGGTTTCAAGTAGAATGTTTGTTTTGATAGGAAAAAGTTCCTGCGCTGTCAGCTGTAGCAACTCTGCTGTCTGATGTCTTGTGAGTGAACATTGATACCCCTTTCACACTGCAGCTCTTAAAATGGTATATTGTCGTTTTTTTTAGCCTTTTAAAACAGTTAGAGCTGCAGTGTGAAAGCACCAGTTTTAAATTACCGGTTCAAGAAAAACGGTAATTCAAAACGGGTAAAAAGAAGGCTCCTACCCGGTTCAGACCCGCTATTTGTGCAGTGTGAACGGGTCTGAACCAATATATTGGATCCTACACCGCTACCCCCCCTCCCATGGTACTTGCCAGCTCGTATGCCTGCTTCCCACCCCCTCCTCTGGTACTTGGAAGCTAATACGCCAGCTCACCCCCCCCCTACCCCCTCCCTGGTACTTGGTAGACGTACCTCTGCTCCCCCCCAGTACTTGGCAGCTAACACGCCTGCTCCCCCGGTACTTGGCAGAAATACCTCTCCTCCCCCCTCCCCTGTTACTTGGCAGCTAACACGCCCGCCCCCCCCCCCCCCCCTTGGTACTTGGCAGGCGTACCTCTACTCCCACCCCCTAGCCTGGTATTTGCCAGCTAACACACCCGCTTCTCTGCCTGCCTAACCTAGGACACTCTCCCTCCTGTCTGACCTGGGAAGTGTGCTCTCCCTCCATACCAACGATGTACATTCTACCAAAAACCCAGTTTCACCTCCTGGTAGCTCAATTGTATCAGGCTGCAACAGTTTGACTTCAAACTTGTCTGCCCTAATAGATTTTTATTTAGAGCCATTAGTGCAAGGGACAAAAGCATTCCTTAAAGACACAGGCGATGTACTGCGGAAAATTAACAACCATAAATGGGAAAGAGGAATGTTTATGTGCAGTGCAGACGTAAGCACTTTGTACACCATTATTGATATAGAACATGGCCTAAGCAGTGTCATTTTTTCTAGAAAAACTGATCTTGGAATGCCCTTACAAAATTTTATTTTAGATGGTATTAAACTGATTTAAAACAATAATTATTTTATTTTTGATGGAACTTTTTACTTACAAATTGTTGGGACTGCTATGGGTACTAGGTTCGCCCCCAGTTACACCAATCTATTAATGGCGTATTGGGATTAGCAGCAGATATAGCAGGATGGTGCACAGGGGGCGGGCCTGGTATCCTGGCAACGTTTTATCGATGACGTTTTATTCTTTTGGGACAAGGATTTGGATGCACTGGACACTTTTGGTCATCAATTAAATCTAAACAAGATGTCTATTAAATTAACATTTTGTAAGAGTCAAGCAGAAATTTCTTTTCTTGACCTTCTAATTTATGTTGATAACGTCAAACTTGAGACCAAAACGTTTAGAAATAAAACCGATAGTAATACTTTTATTGAGCATACCAGTATGCACCACCACAATTGGTTGGACGGTATTCCATTCAGCCTATTCACCCGTATAAAAATAAATTTTAGTACGATCTTGGCATGTGAACAGCAGCTGGAAGAAGTTTCTAGTAGACTATCCAATAAAGGTTATAAACAGGAGAATCTGGTAAAAGCAAAATCCCGGATTGAAGCAATAGATAGCGCAGAGCTTCTAAAAGGTTAAAGACAAAAAGACCTCGAATGACAAGGCACAATGGTCTATTATCTCCCATTTTAATTCCAATTTTAAAAAGGTATAGAAAAAGTTTTTAAATCAAATTGGAAAATTGTATTACAAGATCCTGTGTTAGCTACGGTCATTCCGCCCCAACCTTCTTTTATATATAAGAAAGCGCCTTCCTAAAGGAATAAACTTGTACACAACAGTGTGGAACCAGAAATCAGACAAAGTATTCGTACTAAGGGTTTTCACCGCTGTGGTATGTGTTTAATGTGTAAAACGGTTAAGAGCTCTGTAAGTAAAACGACTAATTTTGTGGTTAACGGACATACTTACCCCATTAAAGATTACATGTAACTCTAGGAATATTGTTTATTTTATTGAATGTTCGTGCCATTTGTTTTATGTAGGGAAAACCAGTAGAAATGCCAAAACTCGATGGGCCGAATAAATTTACAATATCAGAAAAGGTGTCGACACACATTCTGTGTCAGCACATTTTAAGGTCATTCACAATAAAAAGGAGTGTTCTATAATACATTTTGCTGGGATCCAACAAATACTGCCAAAGACTAGAAGTAGAGATTTAGAAAATAGATTATCCCAAGCAGAGATTAAATGGATATATGAGCCCAAATCACTTATCCCTAATGGCCTTAATAATGATTTTGAGTTAAAATGATTTTTAACCTAAATTATTCATTCCTACAGCTCTTCTCAGTTTTTATTTATGTACTTATGTATTCTATTTATTCTGTAAACGAATTTCTATACTTTTGCCTATTTTGCACATTTTTTAGAAACACTCCCCCAGACAGACCGACATGTATCGATATGTTGATACATATGTATGTTCCAAACGGTGGAACGCAAATTGGACTTCCGTGAAGATGTAGAAAATAACCAGACCAGATATCTCTGTTCACACTCAAATGACACGCAGATGCGGACTCCTTATACGGGAAATGACGTACTTCCGCTTCCGGAACACGGCATCCATAGTCGCGGTGGAATTGTTTGCCGTGGGAAACCTGGAAACCGTCTTCAAACCGGATATGGCTATTTTATGTCGGAAGGTATAAATATGTGATTTAGTGGACTATACACACACACTTCTGAAGAAGGACACCATTGTCCAAAACGCGTTAAGTGTGTGAAGGTCCCGGTTGGTGTTTGTTTGGTGATCCCTCTCCCTGGATATCTGGACCCTCGAGCCGGCACTTGGTCTCCAGTGATCTCCCTCCACTCCAGCGTTGGTGAGAAACCAGGTCTTGAGGAATTGCCCAGTAGTGATTGCCTTTGGGATATTTCTTATGCTTTTATTATTCCCTTCATATGATTTGAGGACGACCCTCATGGAACAAGATATTTGTTCAATTTTAAGTTATGTATATTATTCCATGCTAAATCTTATGGTGTTGGTATATACATCTCAATCTGAGGTAGCGCTTATGGGGTTTTGAATGAGTCTTATTTATACAACTCTTCCTCCACCTGCCTGAGCCTGTAGAACACATCTTTCACTGGATTCTGATCCTGGCTGCAATTGTTTGGTACTTACATAAGAGAAAGTTAAACCAATTTATAATTCAATTTTATTTTTTCTCACTGCTGTTACTGTACAATGGGCATCTCTGTGTGGGCCTTCTGTACAATGGGCATCTCTGTGTGGGCCTTCTGTACAATGGGCATCTCTGTGTGGGCCTTCTGTACAATGGGCATCTCTGTGTGGGCCTTCTGTACAATGGGCATCTCTGTGTGGGCCTTCTGTACAATGGGCATCTCTGTGTGGGCCTTCTGTACAATGGGCATCTCTGTGTGGGCCTTCTGTACAATGGGCATCCCTGTGTGGGCCTTCTGTACAATGGGCATCTCTGTGTGGGCCTTCTGTACAATGGGCATCCCTGTGTGGGCCTTCTGTACAATGGGCATCCCTGTGTGGGCCTTCTGTACAATGGGCATCTCTGTGTGGGCCTTCTGTACAATGGGCATCTCTGTGTGGGCCTTCTGTACAATGGGCATCTCTGTGTGGGCCTTCTGTACAATGGGCATCTCTGTGTGGGCCTTCTGTACAATGGGCATCTCTGTGTGGGCCTTCTGTACAATGGGCATCTCTGTGTGGGCCTTCTGTACAATGGGCATCTCTGTGTGGGCCTTCTGTACAATGGGCATCTCTGTGTGGGCCTTCTGTACAATGGGCATCTCTGTGTGGGCCTTCTGTACAATGGGCATCTCTGTGTGGGCCTTATGTATAATGAGCATCACTGTGTGTGGCATATGTATAATAAGCGTTACGGAGTGGGCCTTATGTATAATGGGCATATCTGTGAGTGGCATATATATAATGGGCATCACGGTGTGTGGCATATGTATAATGGACATCTGTGTGTGTGGCATATGTATAATGGACATCTGTGTGTGTGGTATATGTATAATGGGCATCTGTGTGGCATATGTATAATGGGCATCTGTGTGGCATATGTATAATGGGCATCACTGTGTGGCATATGTATAATGGGAATCTGTGTGTGGGATATGTATAATGGACATCTCTGTCTGTGGGATATGTATAATGGACATCTGTGTGTGGCATATGTATAATGGGAACCTCTGTGCGGCATATGTATAATGGGCATCACGTACAGCACTATTGGGGTCATATGAGTATTACACCCCTATTTTCATTGGCCAAGCCCCATGTGTCCATGCCCATTTTTTGGAATGTTCACAGTAGCACTAGGTATTTTTTTAGACACTACTGGCTGGGGACATTGTTTATCTGGCATTACTGGGGTTATTGGGGGCATTGTTTAATTGGCATTTCCCTACAAAAATAGCAATGCGCAGAGGCCCAAATGAGGATGTTACATACTAATGCTGAGTAGTGTCAAAACTCTATTGAGTCCTTAATGTACAGTTTTCGTTTAAGTGGATTCATTTTTTCTATTGATTGTCAATAATTAAAGAAACCTTCATTGTAATTTTCTATAAAATCAAAGCAACATTCCTTTTTGATCTGTTGTCGCAGGGTCTCTAAAATGTGCTGTGCCTACTCTGCCTATTTGTTAATCCAGCAAGGTTTCTCACTGGATGCCTTTATTTTAAATGCTAGTTAAAGGCCCATAAAAATTACAGTTTCTGCAATGTACTTTCACTTTGAGCTGTGACAGTTTTTAGTCCCTATCTGCTCCTACCTCCAATCTCTGTCTTCACTGCTCCCTTTTTCCACATCCAGCAAAATATCAGTGTCCAGGCAAAAATAGCTTTCACTCCCTGCTATGACATCTTTTAGCATACAAAGGAGTAATTTGTACCGCCAAGCCTCTAGTGGTCTGTAGTGATACTTCACCTTATAGAGGTGAGGAGTAGATAGCTGGACAGATAGATAAGATTGGTTACTTCAAATTCTGTAGGTTTTGCTGGCAGGATTGTGGGCACAAATATCTTAGTTATGGCCATTAGTTAGCATCTACATTTCGGTCAACAAAATCTGCTTAGCCTAGCCTATTTTGTCAAATAAAATTTAATATGGCAGATCATAACCGTAAAGACCATGTTATATACAAAATGAGTGTATTTGCTAAAAATAACAAAGCAGTTATTACATGGCAAACTTATATAGCGCAGGAGCTTCCGTTGCACTTTACAATTGTAGACAGTGATAAAACAAACTGGGTAACAGACAGACTTGGAGGGAAGAGGGAAACACAAGGACAGGCACCAGTAATAGCATAGAAGTCCCACCAAGTTGCAAGTCCAGAAGGGAAGCTATATAATACATAAGTGCCTCAGAGGGTTATGCCTATGGAACTTAGTTTTCAGGGAACACTTGAAAGTTTGGAGGCTAGTGGAGAGTCTTATTGTGCATGGAAGGGCATTCCATAGGGTGGGGGCAGCCCGATGAAAGTTCTGTAATAGTGAATGGGAACTGGTGATCCATGCAGAAGAGATGCAGATCTTGTGCAGAGTTGGGAGATATTTTGAGATAAGTAAAGCGATATATGCCTCTGGGAACTTGGAGGGGTGCCATGGATTGGTGGTCCATGACTAATTCAAATTATTTACAGTATGGACAATATAATAAGCAAATTGTGGACAAATAGAAATTAATCCTGCCCATTACCCTATTACTGACCCTAAGCAGGAGATACAAATACAATTTACTTAACTTAATTTATGTTTCGGACTTTCTCAATGAGAAACTTTTGGCCTACAGGTGCCATAAAATATATTCTGATACTCTGGGGTGCCTTGATTCCATAAAGTTTGGGAACCACTGCCCTAACTGTATACGGTCGCTAGGTCGACAAGAGGAAGGTTGACGTGCTTGAAGGTCGACATGCCTGAAGGATGACATGGGGTTAGGTTGACAGGGTCATTAGGTAGACATGAGAAAGGTAGACATGGGCTTTTTTTGAGCTATGTGCCGACAGGTGGTATTTCATGCCATTCTAACCACTAAGGCATATAGTGTTATATATAGTGCAGCGAGCCATGCAAGTGGACACGGTGCACTTTTTCAGTGTCCTTATCGACTGTGTCAACATTCGGGATAAAAAAAGTGGAACACCTCATGTCGACCTTCCCCATAATGCCCTAATCCATGTCGACCTAATGACCCCGTTGACCTAACTTCATTTTGACCTTCAGACATGTCGACTATCGTGCATGTCGACCTTCCTCTTGTCGACCCTATGACCCATACCCGCTCTAACTGCTTATTAGCTGCTGAGTTATCGCTCTCCAAGCTTTGATACAAATTCCCCATAATGAGATGTTGGATATAATGGTTATGAATGAACTCCGCAAGAAGATGGTAAGAAACATGTGCTAGGACAGAACACATTTATCATGTGTACAACAGAAGTATTTAGAGCAAGCACCCCAAATCCTTATCAAGCACAAATACTACTTTGTCTAATATAATATGCAAATGCACTCTCAAAGAGAGATTTTTTTTTTTCAAAGGAAAAATAAATAGATTTTGTCCCAGTGCTTGGTTAGTTCTTTATTAAAAAAAAAAAAAAATCATGTTCAGTGTTATTTCAGGATCTAAGGCAGTGGTTCCCAACCTGGGGTACTAGTACCCCTGGGGGTACTCCGCAGACCAGTTGGGGGTACTTGAAAATAATATTAGTAATGGCGGACGATGAAAAGGTATTTTGATGGCTGAAGAAGACCCATTGCCATGGAGACAAACCATGTTGTGTCATATGCCTGACCAGCAATCCACTGGGAGCTTCCCATGCTGCCCTCAGACATCAGCAGTCATCTGCCCAGCACTGACAAAGGTGGAGGAAGCAACGGCATTAATCCTACCAGTGTTAGCGGGAATCTTTGAGATAATACGCATCCAGTGTCTAGACACCGAAGGGCATGATTCCTGGCTGTATACTACTCCTCCACTCCTCCTTGATATAAGGACATGCATAAGGATCCGCATACCACTAAGTACTGTCCATATTTCAAAATGAGAGGAGGGGTACTTATCAATGAAAAGCCTAATCAAGGGGTACGGGAGAGAAAAAAGGTTGGGAACCACTGATCTAAGGGATGAAACACTTGTGTGCAGCGTGCACTCCTTGCAATGCGCTCTTCTGTTCGAGGCTCACTAAGCACAGCAACGGTACTATGTCCGCCTGTGTAAGAGATAGTAACTGATTTCATCAGCAGCAGCAAATCTGCAAGCCTCACGGATCGTAAATGACTAGGTTTGGTAAGAAAGTCCTAGAAGGCACATTGTTATTTTTAGCAGCAGTGACCCAGTTTACTTACAGTATTAACAATGTCACAGTCTGGTGCAATATCCAATAATAGTCAAATCAAAAGGGAAGTATGTATATTATTGGCTAGAGGCCGCACCAAATCCCCTCCCCCATCCAAAAAAAAAAAAAATCAGAACTAGCATAGTGCAGGATACTAAAAGGTCATAAATTGTACATGATGAACAGATAGGGATGGTCAATAGTAACAGATCATGAAAAAATAGTTACAGGTAGTTACATTTTATCATGTTTATTTTCAGGGGCATATACACAATGGCAATCTGAGGGTTAACTAGGTAAAAAGGAAAAAAAAAAAAAACTCAAATATCAATTAGCACACTACCTTTTAAATCCATAGGCAGTTCGAATTCAGCACCATAGATGGAAAGTAAACATAATAGAAATCTGTTTATTTAGGTCTCTGGGTTTTTTCATCCCTATTGACAATGTGAAATAAGTACATTGAAACAATGGATCGATCTTGCTGCCTGCTTATATTACTCTAAAAACCTGAGTGCCATCTATCTCATGCTGTATTAGTCCCCAGGCAAAATACTGCACCAATGTGTGTTTGTCTCTCTCACATTTGCCTACCTTCTATTTTTATTTTTCAGGAGGTGTGGTGGCTGTGATGGGAGTGATTTAGTTGCATCATTAGGCCGGTCTTTGTGGGAAATTTGCCATGATTGGCTCAAGCATGAATAGGAGCGGGACTAAAATGCTGCATTTCCATAGAGATGCATTGCTAAGCCCCAACCCTCAACTCGAGGACACCAGGCTACCTTCATTAACCCCTTCCCGACATTTGACGTATATATACGTCATGGCCGGGATGTACTTCCCGACACATGACGTATATATACACGTCATGACTTTAAACTGTCCCCGCGTCTATAGACGCGGTGACAGTTTAAACATGTCTGCTGTCCCTGACAGCAGACATGTCCCTGCATGCCCAGGGGGGGTGGCGATGCCTCCCCCCCGTCGGCGATCGCTGTGATTGGCTGTTCAATGTGAACAGCCAGTCGCAGCGTTTTCCTGTGTTACCGGCGAATCAGACGCTCGGTAACACAGGTGTCAATCACCGCCGGGTGTGAGGGGGCGTGAGGGGGTCACCGGTGATGACCACACCTCACCCCACCTCACCCCACCTGCCCCCAAGGCTGTGATTGGTCCGTCGGACCGACGGACCAATCACAGCCAAGGCGCGTCATTTAAACTAACGGTGACTGCCCTGCAGACGCCATTCCGGTCTGGAATTGCGTGCAGAGCGGTCACCGGCCACTCTGTCGTGCTATACATACCTGAACCTTGCCTGATACTTACCTGATCACCGCTGATCACCGCTGGTAGCGTGCTGCCAGCAGCTGGATGCTTCCTGGATCTTGTGACTTCCTGTGTGCTGCTGCTGCAGTGTCATAGAGTCACAGATAGTGAGAGATAGTGACAGAGTGCTATATTTTGTGTCTGCTGCACCCCTTTTGTGCTGATCAGTATATCTGTGCTGATCAGCAACTTTTTTTTTTTTTTTTTTTTTATATATATATACCTGTCAGTTGCACCAAAGGTTGTGCTGCCTGTGCAACCGACTGCTGCCCCCCCTTTTGTGCTGATCAGTTTAAATTAATTAAGTGATCAGCAACTTTTTGGGGGTCCAGGTTTTTTTTTTTTATATATACCCTGTCAGGTTGCACCCACAGTTGTGTGCCTGCTGCCCCTCACTGCTAATCAGTGTTGCATCACTGCATCACTGATCTGCAGTTTTTTTTTTTGAGAGTGCAGTGGGGTTTTGTTTTCACACCCACGTTGCTTTTGTGGGTGTCCTGTGGCCGCTGATCAGTGACGTACATCACTGAACAGCATTTTTGGCACAGGGTTGATATTTTTTTTCTGCAGTTTTTTTAAATTGTTTTTTTTTTGGAGAGTGCTGTGGTTTATTACACCCACGTTGCTTTTGTGGGTGTCCTGTGGCCGCTGATCAGTGACGTACATCACTGAACAGCATTTTTGGCACAGGGTTGATATAATTTTTTTTCTGCAGTTTTTTTAAATTGTTTTTTTTTGGAGAGTGCTGTGGTTTATTTTTTTTTTAAATTGTTTTTACACCCACGTTGCTTTTGTGGGTGTCCTGTTGCCTTTGAGCGCTGTTCAGTGACGGACGTTACTGACCAACATCTGTGCTCAATTTTTGGCGCAGGACCTTTTTTTTTTTTTTTTTAACCCCTTCAATTTTTTTTTTTTTTTATTGGGATCAAATTCCTGTATAAAGTATTTTTTTTTTCTGCACTACATACACACTACACACTACATACCCCCCGTGTTGAAATAAAGTTTGTACCCCCCCTACACTATACACGTGTTGAAACATTACACTTACAGAAACACAAAAATAAAAATGGCATCCCAAATGTCATCCCAGTCATCCAGAAGAATGTATTCAGCGGAGGAAGCATATGCCATGCTTGCCTCTGACTCTGACACAGCCAGTGATGCAAGCGGGGAATTTGAAGGATTCGTCTTAAGCTCCTCTTCCTCCTCTAGTGATGAGGGACCCCCTCAAAGACGCCCCCGTAGAGCAGCTGAGACCCCCGCCCAAATGATTGATCCCGTATGGACCCCACCACTAGGGTGGCCAATCCCGGGATCGGGATCGGCGGGATCCCGGGATTTGGCCCCTAAAACTCCGGGATTTCAATCCCGGGATTGGAGTTTCCAATCCCGGGATTTCGGGATTAGACTGCGCATGCGCAGTCTAATGCCGGGCAGCGTCTGAGCTAGTGCTCAGACGCTGCCCGGCTTCTCCCGTCCCGGGCAGTGCAGCTCTGCGCAGCGTGACGACGTCAGAGGTCACGCTGCGCAGGGCACACAACAGCCGCCGCCTCCTCATCTCACTCCTGCGCTGACCTCCCGCCGCCCGCCGCCTCCTCATCTCACTCCTGCGCTGACCTCCCGCCGCCCGCCCTCCTTCCCACCCAGCCTGCATTCTCATCACCCGCCCGGCCGCACCGCACCGCACCTGTAAGTAAATATGCGGGCGGCCGGGGCGGGTTTTTGTATTAGGGAAGCCAATCCCGGGATCGGGCATTTTTCAATCCCGAATTCCGGGATTGAAAAAATGCCCCGGGATTGGCAACCCTACCCACCACCAGACAATTTTGAGCCCCAGGTTCCTGAGTTTTTGGCCATCCCAGGAATCCAATTTGATTCAACAGGTCTCAGAGAAATTGACTTTCAAATTATTTTTCTCTGATGATTTTATAAATTTAATGGTGGACCAAAGTAATTTATATGCCCAGCAGTTTATTGCTCAAAACCCCACGTCATCATTTGCTAGGTGGACCCCTGTAGATGCAGTAGAGATGATGACGTTTTGGGGTCTGGTGTTACATATGGGCATAGTAAAAAAGCCAGAAATTAGGCAATATTGGAGTACAGATGTTCTGTACAGCACCCCATTTTACCGTATGGCCATGACTCGGACTCGTTTTGAGACAATCCTTACATTTTTACATTACACCGATAATGCACAGTGCCCACCCAGAGATGATCCCACCTTTGACCGGCTATTCAAAGTCAGGCCGGTCATTGATCATTTCAGTGCCAAATTTGCAGAGATGTACATCCCTGAAAAATGTATTTGTATCGACGAGTCTCTTATACATTTTAAAGGAAGGGTTAAATTCCGCCAGTACCTTCCCAGTAAGAGGGCAAGGTATGGCATAAAAATGTATAAACTGTGTGAAAGCACCTCAGGGTACACCCACAGGTTTAGGGTATATGAAGGGAAGGATTCAAGAATTGAACCGGCAGAATGCCCCCCCTCCCTCGTAGGTGTTAGTGGAAAAATTGTCTGGGATTTAGTGCACCCCTTCCTGGATAAAGGTTATCACCTCTATGTGGATAACTTTTACACTAGCATCCCCCTGTTTAAGGCCCTTGGTTCAAGAGGTACAGCAGCTTGCGGTACTGTGCGCAAGAACCAAAGAGGCCTCCCAAAAACGCACATTGCCCAAGTACTGAGAAGGGGTGAAAGCAGGGCACAATCCACCGAAAATATGTTGTTGGTCAAATATAAGGACAAGAGGGATGTCCTTATACTGACAACAATTCATGGAGACAGTACCACCTCCATCCCTGTACGAGGTACCAGTACCCACACCTCAAAACCTAATTGTATCCTAGATTACAATAAGTACATGGGCGGAGTGGATCTTTCAGATCAGGTACTGAAGCCGTACAGTCCCCTGCGGAAAACAAAAATCTGGTACAAGAAGCTGGCCGTGTATATCATCCAGATGGCACTGTATAACGCTTACGTGCTATTCCGTTCTACCAGCCAGAGGGGGACATTTATGCACTTTCAAGAGGAAGTCATAAAGGGCCTAATATTTGGGAACCAGCAGGCAGAGGGCCCCAGTACTTCTAGTACTGGCCCCCGTATTGTACCAGGGCAGCATTTTCCTAACGAAATCCCCTCCACTGCAAGAAAGGGCAGGACACAAAAAAGGTGCAAAGTTTGCTATAAAAAGGGAATAAGAAAGGATACTATTTTTCACTGTGAAACTTGCCCCGACAAACCCGGCTTATGTATAAAGGAGTGTTTTAAAATATACCACACATCTATGGATTATTAGGTTCATCATTTCACCGTGCTTCGGGGGTCTTGCTAATGCCACATAGCACCCACCATTCATTCCACCAGAATCTGAGCTGCAAAATCCAAAAATCACTCCTTCCCTTCTGAGTCCTGCCATGCACCCAACTGGTATTTTTTGGTCACATATGAGGCATTGCCATACTCGGGAGAAATTGGGGCACAGATTTTGGGGTGCTTTGTCTCCTTCATTCCTTGTGAAAATGAAAAATTGAGCCAGAACTGCATTTTTGTGTAAAAAATGTAATTTTTCATTTGCACAGCCCAGTTGTACCACAATTGGTGAAACCCCTGGGGGTTTGAAATGTACACTATACCCCTAGATGAATTCCCTGAGGGGTGTAGTTTGCAAAATGGGGTCACTTGTGGGGGGGTTCCTAACTTGTAGCATCTTATGGTGCCTAGAAACCTACATGGTGCCTAAAAAATAATCTCATAAAAAGGAGGCTCCAAAATCAAGTAGGTGCTCCTATTATGAAGCCTGTGGTTTGGTCAACGTGCACACTAGGGCCACATATAGGATATTTATGAAAACAAAAGAATTGGGGGAATCAATTTTTAGTCACATTTCTCTAGTAAAATCTACTGTGTTCCTTAGAAAAATGTATTAAAATTGCAAATCTGAAAAAAAAATGAAATTTTGAAATTTCACCTACACTTTGTTTTAATTCCTGTGAAACACCTAAAGGGTTAACAAACTTCCAAAATGCTGTTTTGAATACTGTGAGGGGTGCAGTTTTTTAAATGGTATAATTTATGGGGGTGTCTCACATACAAGTCCCTCAAAGTCACATCAGAACTGAACTGGTCCCTAAAAAAATCAGTGTTTGAAATTTTCTTGAAAATTTGAGAATTTGCTATTCATATTTTAAGCCTCCTAGTGTCCAAAAAAATTAAAAGGAGGCTGAAATAATGATGGAAACATAAAGTAGACATATGGTCTATGTTAGTTATTAACTATTTTGAGTGGTATGATTATTTGTCTCACAAGCAGAAAATTTAACATTTTGAAAATTGCTAAATTTTCCATTTTTTTACGACATTTTGGTATTTTTCACAAAAAAACACAGACTGTATCGACCCAAATTTACCACTAACTTGAAGTACAATGTGTCACGAGAAAACAATCTCAAAATCACTGGGATAAGTAATAGCAAAAAAAGTTATCCCCACTTAAGTGATACATGTCAGATTTGAAAAAAAGGGCTCTGTCAGGAAGGCAAAAACATGCTGCGTCAGGAAGGGGTTAATCTCCCACATAGAGAAAGCATGCAGATGCACTATTCACACTTTATACATAATACATTCGGCAATTGAAATGGTTTTGTTTTGCATAATCTTAGCCAAACTGATGGTTTACCCACATCTAGGTAGCCTCATTCATGCGGTAATTTCCTAACATTCTTAGTGTTCAAGTCTGGGTGTGACTTGAATAACAGCCCAGCTTGCAAGTGAAGTTTTAGAGTGTTAGATAAGTTGGAGCAGCTACTATATACATATTAGGAGAGTTACAAGGGTGGGGAAAGTAGTAAACATATTACATAGATTTAAAAACAAAATTAAAACAAGGTGTTCTTAAGTGCTGAAGTACAGATTATGCCAGCCTCCCTCTTGCTGGCGAATCGCCAGATTGTCTCCGCTGGCGAGGCGCTCCATCTGTCTGAGACGCGCGTGCGCCTCACACGCACACGCGTCTCAGTTTCCGGGCGGCGGGACGGGAACCCTGTCCGTCTGCGCTTCAGGGAGACGGACAGGGTTAGGTGGGAGAGTGGGGAGGTGGTGGGGACCCCAGGTGACTGCTGGCAAGCCGGCGGGGACCCGGGGAAGCGCCGTCGGAAGGGGACGCACGCATCTCCCCTTAGAAGATCGGATGGCGGCTGGCGATTCTTCCGCCATCCCCTGCAAGAGCGAGGCCCGCTCCATCTGTACATGTTACATTGTGATGCCCAGAATAATGACTAGCAAAATCAATGCAGGGGCCCCCTGCTCAGAAACTCACCCCGCTATATACACCTATAGAGGTCATTACTTCTCATAATGTCTAGATTAATATGAAGTCAGAAATGCCATGATCTTACTTAAAACCAATCAGGGACAGGTAGGAGGGATGCTACTCAAGGTTACGGAGTCACTTCCCTTCAGGTGTACTTCTAAACACACAGTATAGAATTGCACACTATATGTAATGAGAGGTTCTACCTTACTGAGATTTGGAGTGCCACACATACTGTGTTAATCATACCATTTTGCGCACTTCAGTGGGAAAGGGCAGGGTGCAGGAGAGGTGCCTAATCTTCTGGGGCCGTGAGGAACTAGCTGAAAAACGATGGGTCTTCCTGCAGGATCCGGGAGAGTATGCAAGTAGGGTGGATGTGCACACCTCCAAGCAAACACATAATTTAGTCGGTGCTCGTCAAAGTTTAGGTCACAAATAGCCGTATACATAAACAATGTATGTATATTCATACACACACATGTGATCCAGACATCCAGGGGTGAAACACCTCCAATATCCAGAAGGGACCAGCACTCCACTTTAAATTTGTAAAGTTTTTAATGAAACTCACGGTTCAGCAAGAAAACGTCATGTCAATTTCAAACAGCAGCTGAAGACAGCGAATGCATAACAGTACCAAGTGCCCTGACAGGCCGTTTTGGTGCTACTCACACCTTTCACACCCATGAATCAGAAGACCACCTCTTACAGTAGCTTTAATCAATGTGAACAACAAAAATGAATTAATAATGGTGTACTCAAACATGCAATCACAAAGCATTGACCACAGCATATTGGCTCAGGCAGCCTCGATCGCCATGTCAGTGCATGAAGGGATAACCATGGATATTACGCTTGTAAGGGTAACATTTTGACTATAAGATTACTTTTGCCTGGCTAACAGCATTTTAAGTCAAAACAAAAACATATTTTAAACCCATTTTTTTTTTTGGGGGGGGGGGGGGGTGTAAATATAAGAAGTCTCAATATTAAATGATAATTTACATTAAGGATCTAGTGCAGAATACATTTGAATATGCTGAAAATATGACTGCAGAATTTGGTGCTTCTAATATTGTACTCTTTGTTTGAATTGTTTGCAGACCACGTCAAAAAATGACTAGCTCTGAGCCTTACACAATTAACAGCATGTCATCAAAAGGCCTTTAGTGAAAAGCAACATCAAACTATGCACATCTATTTACATAATGATCCAACACAAGCTGACTCACTGCTAGCTAGTTGCTGAAACAATATCTTCATTTATCAGCTGTAATGCCCAAATATCAATCACTCTGTTACTCAGTGACTGTGTGTGTGTGTGTGTGTGTGTGTGTGTGTGTGTGTGTGTGTGTGTGTGTGTGTGTGTGTGTGTGTCACACACATTGTACTATGAATATAAAAATTGCTGCACATACAGCATTTTACTTGACCACAATGAAAGAAAGTGCCCAATGTACTCTGCATTAAGTTTACCAGAAATATTGCTAGGAGCAATCATTGGGTGATTTATTGAGGTTTTTTTTTTTTTTTTTAATCTTCCAAACTACTGTATTCCTTCTTATCGCAGTGAAAATTAAATAGGAGACTTTGGGGGTAATGTATCAAGCACTAAAAACAGTGTAGAAGAGAATCAGTGGAGAAGTTGTTCATGACAATCACCCTGGGGAATTATTTGTTAAATACATGCTATATATAAAAGGTAGGAAGAGAGGTAGCAACCCCTTTGACACATTGTAAAATAATACGACTATGAAATAAAACCATACAAACAGAAAAATTACACATTTTATGTTTCAAATTGGCCATTAAAATCCTGTGATCTTTTTTGATTTTACTTTATAATAATCATGTTTGTATTGCATACTAAAAAAAAAAAAGTCACAGATGCACCTCACTCATATGCTGCAGACCCAATACTGATGCATACCTGCCAACATTTGGAAGCTTGAAGTGGGCACTTGGAGCCGATAACCGGATTGGGAACCTAATGGTCCATTTCCACATACTGTACTAAGATCTAAGACCAAACAGTTGTGTACTACATTGGCGATGCCAATACAAATCCAACCACTTCTATCCATAATGGGCTAATACTCTCGTGAAATAGATCTGGTCTTTAAGAATGCACAAATTTCTTTCCTCTTCAAAAAAGCAAAACAAAAAAAACACTACTTTAGTTTTACACAGTAACTGAAAAGGGGGAGTCAATATTTTATCGGAATATGTAAAAGTTATTTTAGAAGGCAAGAGAAATGTGTGTCCAACAGGTAAAAGTGAAAGTGCTTCCAGAGGATTTGTAGGTATCAACATATACTCTGCTGGTCCACCTATCAAAGCTACATGTCCTTAAGCCAGTGGTTCCCAAACTTTTTCAGTCCAAGGAACCCCCTTTTGGTTGACATGACTTTTCAAACACCCTTTTTGAAGGACACAGGAGTGTCCGAAACGCGTTGGGGTGGCTGTCTTTTGGAACTCTGAGTGAAGGGTGGAACTCTCAACCTGTGCATGCAGTGGGACCTTTCCTGGGATTTTACCATTTATTTCCACCCATGCCTGTTTGAGAGCCTGCCTGGTTCTTCATCCCATCCAGTATTATCCATCCTTTCCCTTCCATGGGTTTTTACTTGTGTTAACTGTACTTGTGTTTATTAAATGGTGTTACACTATACATTTCTCCCTTCTTTTTGAGTCAATCGATTCTCATATGGGAGTAACATCTTGGGAGATTGATGAAGGCCTAGACTGGGAGTGTACCCCTGTTTTAAGCTATCCTTGTTGGGGAAGAGGAGTCGCCCTTTGACCCCAAGGGATGCACGGTATAGATTTTTGATGCAGCGCTGGTGTGAGGATTGATTTCCTGTGTGTCCTAGGATACCACCTTTTTCATTGATATCTATAAAGCGTGTAGCAAATCAGATGAGCATCCTTATTGCGGTCTGTTGCCTCATCCAGTTATAGTGCAAAATCTTTCCCTTTAATTTTTTTTAATTAACTGGTCATGTAGATCTTCAGCCATATGTTGGATTCTGCGGTATTGTTTGATAACCTTGATAAAGCACCTTGTGTGTGAAACGCGTTGGATTAAAAGAAGCCCCCAGCAGAAGAGGAGAAGCAACCCCCTGCCAGACGATACCGCAGAGCCGCAAACAAAGAAGCCGGCAGGTGACGTCACCAGCTGTACGCTCCGGAGTCCCGTAAGTCTGCAAAGCCGCAGCAAGCGGCATAGCCGTCATAATAGTGCAGGGCAAGCTTATTTAACCTCCCTTAAACCTGGACTGCTTCTACATACTCACAGAAGGAGTGTAAACAAATTTGGTCAACTTTTATTATATTTATTTTTATTTTATTTTTTATTTTTTATTTATTTTTATAATTATTTTTATTTATCTTTATTCATTTTTTATTTTTATTTAGTTCTATTTATTATTTTCTATTAGTAATAATCATTTTTATTTTTTTCATTTTTATTTAATTATTTGCATTTTTCATTTTTTCATCTGTTTCATTTCTTCTTCTCTTTATTTATAAACCTTCTCATTGAATCGCATTACCCCCTTTTTTTATATCTATCTTGTCGTCCCTATCTTGGAAACTAACCCCCCCACGTTATCCCTATCCCAATTGTCTTATGGTCTACCGCTTATTGTTTTCTTACCCCACCCCCCCTAGCGCCGGATCATTGCTGTGCATCTGCACAACTTTTATATCCAATTGATAACAGTACCTGCAAAAGCAGTTTTCCAATGGTGTGAGGCTTTTTACACATCACAACTATGTGCCTCCTTGTAGGATGCAAGCAAAGCATTGCTAGTAATGGATGCTTGTTTAAAAATGTGCCTTTTTGTTCTTTTAATTCTTTTAGCTTTCTGGTGAAAAAAATCACATGGTTTGGTCTCCAAATGGTGTCTTTGTTTGCTTGGAATCATGCTTCAGCCAAAGTACACACCGTGGAAGCTCTTCATGGTTGACATCTACAAAAACCAATGTCTAGTTAAGTATCATCATATCTGCAAATATTTCCTTTTCTTCCTTACTGTGCCACTGAGCTGTGGTTGTTCATCCTTTTCTTCAATACCAGACTTCTTTCCAATGTTCAAAAATCTATCCATTTTTTGTGCAACAAAATAATTTTGTACTGTGCAATCACAATAAATTGATTTAAGGTGAAGAAAAATCTTGTGCAGCTTCTTTATGGGAAGATCAACTGTGCTTCTAAAAGCAGCACCATAGAAACAGGGGAAACGCCAGAGGTTACAATTATAAAATCCATACACTTCTTACTGAAAATGTAATGTCACACAATTAAGGGTGGGCAATGGATCATACCCAGTTGATTAGCATACACATATGGATTAATAGGTGGCCCGTGTGAAAATTTCACAAGCGAATAAGATACGATTAATTTTATAGCGAGGTTGGTAATTTCTAATAGCCGAGCAAACCTGATCTTCTTTAAGGGGCCAACTTATGGGGAGATGTTGAAGCATTCTGATCGATGCTAGACTGCTCAGAACGCTTCAGCAAGCTAGCTCAGCACTCAGTGATGTGTCATTGATGTGTGCGGAATGATCTATCAGAGCCAATGTTCTATGGTGAGAACACTAGTCCTAAATGAGTCATATCCAGCTTAATCATTGGGTGATAGCGTAGGCCCCATTAGCGTGCCATATCTACACATTCAGCCAAAAGTCAAGTTTTAACTTCAATTTTTAAACAAACAATACAATGTTACAATGTGCAATTGAAAATAGACAATTTGTCAGAAGCTGAGAACTTTATCTTCACCAAAATCAATAAACAAGATACCATTTTAACTATGAAGGGAGAAAAGGGAATAGTCGCCAAAAATCTCTTTCTAGAAAAAATATATATGATTGGTATGAAAACTGGGTCATCCCTGTTAAGCCAATGGCACCCCCTTGCACGGTTGTGCCTACCTGACTAGGTATGGTTCCGTCTTGGTGGAACAGTACAATGATGAATGAACTCTAATTAAAACAGGGTTGAATAGGCTTTGGAAGCCTGTGCACTAAAGATGGTGGGGGGGGGGGGGGGTGATCTACTATTAAAAGGCATACATTGGGTGATTATTCACAGAAAAAGAATCTGAACATTGGTGCAGAAACTGCAAGCAAGCTTCCCTGCCCAACACCCAGCGGTAGCTCTGCCCCCTGAACCCCCTGCAGCATCCCAGGACCTCAAGCGCCAGCTGAATCCAACACTGCAGAGTGGAACTGCAAGAGAAAACACTGCCAATGGAGCCCGAGATACTGTACATCATCACATTGCCAGAAAGGAGAGTATAAATGAATTGCTACTTACCATAGTACTGTTTCACATTGAACCAATGCAATATACAGTGATAAGTAACAATTCATTTTACATAATCTACATGAATACAACCCTGTGTGGTATTGCAGGGCATACCTGGTCACCTGGACACATTGAAAAAAAACCCCACAAAAAACAGACCAGACTTTCTATGAAGGTCATGCAGACCTGCTCGCTGGATGTTTGCAGATGTGCGCACAGGGGGGGAAATATCACTCACTGTTCTCCCATCACCCACTAATCTCTCTGTCATATTCTTCCTCCCCTGCCTTTATGGTCACACACTGCCGTGTTGCATATTAGTAACTTGAGTTGAGGTGGCAGAGGCGGGCCTAAAATATGTTTTGAAACCTGGGGCCACAAGCTCTGCCACTGTCACAATGTAGATAGATGGACGCCCACCTTAAATGATTGTTTGCAGCATCATGTACTCTCTGTGAGCTGGCAACAGTTGTTTGTGTGGGAGACAGGAGGGGGATGGGGCCACTGAAGTCACTAGCTGATAGGGGGTATCGCAGATGCATCAACCTACGTGGATCTTCCCTCAGAGGGCTATGAGCAATCCACCCCTACTCAGGTCAAATATAAAGCTTGCAATGTCCCTTTATTCCACGGTGTTGCCATGGCTAGAATGGTTTCAGAATTACCAATATCCAATTACACAAGGTTTTACATACCTTGCTGTTAAATAAAGTAATATTAATGATTCCCAACAAGAAAGAAAAAGAGGAGGAGGGAAACCCAAACATGTACGGTAACAATTCTTCTGCGTTATGCCTCACGCATTTATTTAATTTATAGGAATGGTTAGGTTATTGTTACTGCTAATAAAACATTGTTCCAAACACTGTCTACACCATAATTTCCAACAGATGCAAGTTAACACATTGGAGAACTAATGTCCTATACACACTAGTCGATGTTGAGCTGAAAGTAGCTCACTTTTTGCCGTTTGAGCTGATTTAAGCTCAAAACCATCTAGTGTGTATGGTCGATCGGTAAGTGTTGATGCGCGCTCCCACCGTCCGGTTTGGCAGGACGAGTTAATGGATTCTCATACTCTCTTACCATGGAAAGTCGTTCACTGCAGTAAAAATCGCAACCGCCCCTTCCACCCCCCACTGCACCACCATACGAGCATCAACCCAACTGTGCAGGTTGGTCGAAGGCGGCCGCACAGCAGCCCTGCATATGTGCAGAGGCTTACCATCAGTCCACTATGAATACAGAATCAGGACCATTGAGCGATATGATGAAGGTCAGATCCGTCCTACCAGCTGGCATACTTTCCAGTGTGTATTTGGTTTTAGAGTCTACAAAAGGTCCAACAAATACTGTAGTAAACTATTCTAAAACTGGCTATACAAAAAATGTTTAACATCATATTCACTTTGTTTGGGTCTCATAGTGTAGTAGGGAAAGGATGGATACTTCTAGGATAGTGGTGTAACATTTAGAAATGTGAATTGTGGGGTTCGTATCGCGCAACATGAACCCCCCAAGGTCAAACCTGCATTGTATAGCTATTATTCCTTTGAGCCTCTAGAGCGTACACAGTAGGTAATGTTTTCCACAGGTGGAGGGAAATTGGGATTGAGCCTCAGGCGACTCTCACTGAAGCTTTTATTAACACAAGTTCATGTTCTATTTTTACCTTTACGACTTATCTGATACTTTCAATCATACGAGAGTGTATAAGGGCAGCTACCACAATTAGTACCGCATGTCACCAGAGGTTCTGCTCTCCCTGTTATTTAGACTGTACAGTATCAAGAGAAAGTAATGACTGACTACAGCTGGGGTACTTGCAATTTGTAATGCAAAACAAACATGTAGCCACGCTCATCTATCCTGTTTTCCCGACATCTTGCCTTCGCTGTCGGGCCATGAGAAATGTCCTGTGATGTCGCACAAGGCACACTATTTCCAAAGCACAAACAAAAACACATTCTTTATATACTGTAACTAAAGAGGCATTGCATACATACCCGTAGGATTTCTCTGCAAATATACGCTATCCACTCCTCTTTCAATGTATTGCCTTTGGTGTTCTTGATTAAGTCTGTAACTGATCCAGCACCACAAAATTCCATCACCAGCTGGGGAGTAAATGGCAGATTTAGGTATCGTGAATATAGCCAGATACAGTATTTAATAGTTAGGAGACACTGCTGGAGTATGAATATTGTGTAGCTTTGCATCTATGTTAACTTTTAGTCATGGTTAAATGCCAGGTAATGTAGTTGTACCTTACTCTAATATTACATCTATATAAGCCATAACACAAATATTTGGGGTACATTGATAGTTTTGGTGTTCTAGTAGTTGAAGTAGTTAGTACTACCCTTATGTATTTTATGGTGTACTCAATGATATAAGAATAAATGGCAACATAATCAAAATTCTGTTGTTTCTTCTTGTCCTGTGGTTGGAAGCACAGTTTGGATTCATCAGCTTTACTAAAAATGTGGTTGTTGTCCCTGCTGGTGCCTGACCAGCGTGGGTCTAAACAGTTGCGTCTCGCACACCCATGGCTAGTGATAACATCATTTTTAATTAAGGCTAGTATACCAGAGTTAAACATTCTTCCCTAGACTTGCATATCACTTTGTAGGTGTATTTGTGAGAGCTTTTCTACAGCCAGGTTGCCCTACTGAAAATGTTAGTCACTAATGCCTGGAGATCACAAGGCTGGCTGAACCACAAACCCATTCAAGTGGAGAAATTGCATGATGCTACAAGTTTAAACATTTTCATAAACTAACATCCAACCTTTAGAACACTTAAGCGATGTGCACTCAGATGAAAGGCCGTCCTGAAGGGCCAACTTATTGAACCATGTGTATGCACCAGAATGATGTAATACACTGCACGGCGCAGCAACCTTTATTGTCAAATTGACCATTCAGTGCAGCCAATTGCAGGAGAGCAAAGATTGGCCATACACACTGAATGATCTGGGCAATGTCATTCCAATTTCTCCAGACACAAAATATCAGGCCAAAATTGCTCTAGGGTGTTCAACTGTACAGAGAACCACTCAAACAAAATTCAGTGCTCAAGACCAAAAAAATCAAATGTGATGCAACACATGACAATACTTTTCGTTTGAATAGAGGGACACATTTATTCCATTGGAAAAAATAAGTTCCTGTCAACAGTAATAATTTATACAGAACACAGTCTTATTACATTGGAACCAGCCGAAGCCCCGATATGCAACTGTGTGTTTGTGAACTCTAGGCGGAACCAAGCATTAAACAAAATGTAAATCTTACCCATAACTGATCGTCCATTCCAGGAGGGTTCTTTTTTATAAATGCTCCATAATAAGTGGCAATATTTCTATGGTGAGAATATTTCTTAAGCATGTTAATCTCCTGCTTGATCTCCTCTTCTTCATCCTAGAGTCAGTAACAGAAAGAGATGGTCAGCATTCTCCAGCTTGGTTATAAGAAGGACTAAATGAGCAGAACCCAACCTCAAAATAATAACTCTAACATTGACTTATTTGCTCATTGTTAAATGAGATTCATCTTGAAGGATGTCTTGCCGCTCTAGATCAGTGGTTCTCAACCTCGGTCCTCAAGTACATGTGCAGGTTTTCCAGGTCTCCACACAGAATCACAAGTTAAATAATTAGCTCCACCTGTGATCTTTAAAAATGTGTCCGTGAGTAATGAACTCACGGACACATTTTTAGGCACCTGCTGGGTGACCTATAAAATGTGAACTGTTGGGAGGTACAGATGGGGCTTGTCCCATCTTTGCAGGGCTGGCATTTCTAACGCCAGCCCCGCCATCACGAGACGCTCGTGCGCCCCCTGGCAACGAAGCCTGCCTCCGGTCCCCGCAGGTACCCCTCACCGCCCCGAGCGCTCCCTAACCCTGCCCGTCTCCCTGAAGCGGAGACGGGCAGGGACACGCAGCAACCCCGCAGAGAGACTGGGACACGCGTGCGTGTGAGACGCACGCGCATCCCAGTTCAGTGTAGCCCCTGTCCAGCTTGCCAGCGGGGAGTGTCTGGCGAGCCCCGGCCAAGGATGGCAGGGGCTACATCTGTACTTGAGGACCGAGGTTGAGAACCACTGCTCTAGAGGACAAAGGGACCAGCCCCGGAAGTGCATGACCAGACATGTTATCGTGCATTACACCCCCACCTCCCAAATATAGCATACATTAAGTTAATGTGATGAATGCTCTTATTTAGAATTAATTGTATTACATTTAGGAGGTGATTGTTAGTTAGAGGGACGTTCATCAACTGTATTCTGATTAGATATAGTTGGTAGGTACTGTAAATGGCAGGTATTACAGAACTGTACATATTTTTTTTAGGGAAGGACACTAATGTATGTAGGCATGATTTAAATAAGCTATATAAAGTATTTTAGGTACTTGTGTGGTTTCACGGCGCCACGCTATGCTACGTTGTCAGCATAGGCCAACGGCAGCCCAGCGTAGTGTCCCCGCCCTGCGTAGTCAGCATAGTGTTCCCATCAGGCAGCATAGCTGCAGCTCTGTCCCCAGCGTCCCTGGCAAGCCTACTGAGCGCCTCACACAGCGCCGGTAACCACCAGATCCCCTGCGCTCGCGGACACTGGCGGAGAGCCGATAATGCTGGCGGAGAGGCGCTCCATCTGCCTGGGTCGCACGAGCGTCTGATACGCAAGTGTGTCTCACTAATTCGTGTGGCAGGGTACGGCAACCCTGCCCATGTCCGCTTCAGGGAGACTGTTAGGGGTTCGGTAGCACGTGCGTCTCGTGCACAAAGGGGGGCCGAGGTACGCATCCTCCCGACCTGTTCATACCCCCACTATCCATGTCAGAGTGGAGTTGACTTTATAAAGTGTGGCGAGCGCAGCAAACCACAAAGCCTGAAGCGTGACTAGCACAGTGAGCCCCGGGAGGGGACACTTAAAACGAGCCCGAAGCATGGCCCCCGCGGGTAAACGGAATTCAAGTCAGGTAATCCGCAGCACTTGCCACGCTTCGGCTCATTTTCCACATCCCCTCGCGCGCTTCGGGCTTGGTGGCTCACTGTGCTCGCCAAACTTTATCAAATCAACTCCACGCCGACCTGGATGAACAGGTTGGGAGGACGCGTACCACTGTGATCGCCATGCTTCGGGTTGACATGGATAGTGGGGGGTTTTCAGGAACACATTCACACCTGTCATGTCAGGCAGATTAAAAATGGTTTATGGTTCCCACACAATTTAATAAGCAGTGACACAACTAGTGGATGGCGAGTACGCTGGATGCGGGAACATGACGCTGATTCTAACAGGGACACTACTCTGACTACATAAGTGGCACCGTACACTACGCCGACTACGTAAGTGGCACAGTGAAACTACACAAGTACCGTATTTTACACCAAATCACATTTTGTATCATGGAAAACCTTTGCTGTACTTCTAAGGATGTATGGTTGTAAAGAGACATGTAAAACATCTGCTACAGCAATGTTACACAGCCTATTCTTTGCTCAACATAAAAATTCCAGTTCTCAGATGCTATGAGCAACTTCTGAGTCATTGTAGTATTATCCTAGCAAAACGGTTTGCTCTCATTTACAGTTACAACACTTTTTTTGTGATTAGTTCCACTTAAAAAAAGTGTTCCGCTTTTCTACGAAAGCACAGTATTATTCAATGCTGAATTGTGTGATGTAAGGAGATTATTATGAATAAATTACATACCATCAAATAAATATGCTTTGGGGACACAAAAGGAGATTTTCATATATAGATGGACATCCACCTTAATAGTCATAGGAGGCAATGTCCTGAAAACAACATCTCTTCTTTGGTGCAATACTTTAGATCTACATTTTATGTGCAGCACATATTTCCCAACTGACACAATGCCGGCCAGTGTTGCCGCATATTTTCCTCTTCACACAAATACAGCGTCCCTCACACAGTAACAATGCTTTTGTGGAATGTTCCATGTTAACATGTTTATTTTGGAACATTGGAATGACCTTAACAAGGGGTTTTTCCAGATAACACAAGGAAAGGATAAGAAAAACATGTTCATGTCAATGTTTAAGTGCAATAATCCAACCACTATCAACAAGATATCCTCCATTCAGACAATATTATTTTGGATGTACCTGTGTGCTGCAAGTAACAACTCTTTACTGCAGAATTGGAGACCTTTAGGCCATTCACAGAGCACTGGTTTTATGAAATTATAAAACTTTTCAGAGCAGATACCAAAGAGGACCCATATTAAAACTATCTACACAGAAAAAGATATCTAAAAATGTTCCTCTTTGGTATTTGTTAGGCTTTGTTGTACTTTCTTACATCAAATCAATCATCATGAAATCAAATTTGAAGAGACTTTTTCTAGTTATTAAGGAATAACATTTAATCTAAAAATATACAATAACACAATTTTAATCCTTTTAAATATAAGTACTTATATCCCACTTATCTTAATATTTGCATTAGAAGGACCTTTACCTGTAGGGCAGGCATTCCCAACCACGGTCCTCAAGGCACACCAACTGTTAAGGTTTTAGTGATATCCAGGCTTCAACACAGATGGTTTAATCAGAATCACTCAGGTACTAATTAAGTCACCTGTGCACAAGCCTGGATATGACTAAAACCTGCACTGTTGGTGTGCCTTGAGGACCGTGGTTGGGAATGCCTGCTGTAGGGTGTGTGGCACATATGGGCCTCTGGACCAAGGGGGTACTCATGCCACAAGACCCTCCACTCAGAATAGATTTCACTATATGTCAACCAGGGAAAGTCCCCCCATTCCTACAACCGGACATTGGGCCTGATTCTGGTTCACTTGCAAAAGCAAATTCTCTATCTAATGGACAAAACCATGCACACTGCAGGTAGGGCAGATGTAACATGTGCAGAGAGTTAGATTTGGGTGAGTTATTTTGTTTCTGTGCAGAGTAAATACGGGCTGCTTTATTTTTACACTGCAATATAGATATCAGTTTGAAGTAAAAATCCCACCCACATCTAACTCTCTCTGCACGTTACATCTGCCCCACCTGCAGTGCTAATGGTTTTGTCCACTAGAGGGAATTTGCTTTTGTGAGGGAAGCAGAATCAGGCCCTTTATGGGCACTGCAGAGGACTGCTAACAACCCTGGGGAGGAGGGTATATATAGAAGAACACAACCCATTGGCTGACCTTTGCTACATTCTGTGCAGGGATGTTTGGGCAGTCTCTGAGCTGGCTTCTTTAGTCTATGCTGCTATCGCTATCCAAAGGTCAGTCTTCATTTTGGAATGCCTAGATAGCTCAGTCTCATGGTAGCTTTAATAAGTCTACTGTATGTCATAAATAATATAACTAAGCGTAATCTCTCTCCATGGATGTATGAATGTGTAATACCATGCAGGAATGAGTCTACATTCTTGTAAATGTAAAATGGTAAGTAAATATTCGTATGCTCATCAGCAGACATTTGAGGAATAGTTTATGGTGTAAATTGATTCAATATAATGGATGTTTTTTTTGCTATGGGCAAAGCCAGTTTTTAATTAGCAAAGTAATGCACATAAAATGGATTTTTTTATACAAGCTATTAAATGTTCAATAAAGATATACAAAGAAAGGTAGATAAATACCAAAGGTAGTTTTACCAAATTCATTCCTAAACAAAGCAAGCACTTATTTTAACGTATAGTCAAGACGGAATAACAACAAGTTTGCATGGAAATTGCAATACTTCCCTAAATATGGATTTGTTTATGGAGAATCTAGTCTTTCTATGTAGACTGGATTAAATTGCTCATGCTTTCCAATCATTGTATATTTGTGTTTATCTGCTAAATCCAGAGACCCAGGGGACTGATTCAGAAGTGAATGTATTTGAGAGAATAGACCTTCGGAGCAGTAATCACTATTATTTTAGATGGCTATTGTAATCCATGGTCAGAGACTAGGCAGTAACCTAAATCACTAATAAAGAGGAGGTATGTTGGGCCTTTTATACATTTAAATAGGCTGCTTCTTAGCCATGTTTTATTTTAGCAATAATATTCATTCTTCTTCCAATCAAAATAAATAATTGCTACTTGTATAGCTCCAGTGATTCTATAAAGAATATAGCCTTTTATGGTCGTTACATGGACACTTAGGAGCACCTCTTAGGAGCGATCTTTAAAACACAGTTAGAAAAGTAATTTCCAGAATGCATTAGATATTCAAAAACCAACCTTATCATTTTATATCAGAAAGTAAATGAAAGCTACATTACCCCAGTGACATCCATGACCTTAATGGCTGCCAGCTGCCCCGTTTTAACATGACGACCCTGTAAGGAAATACAAAGAAAATGCACATTTAAAAAAACAATATATATGTCACACACATTGAGTGAGCAGTAATTTGTGATTGAGGCATTTATCTGGATAATGCACCACAAGTATAATTATTGCAGTGGTGGAGTAGCCTTTGATACTGCACAAAGTGTAAAATAAGCAGATATCGAACATTTTGACACAATAAGTGCTTTGAGTGCAAGGCCATGTACTGATGGGTGCCGGAGGACTCACCGGCAGTCGGGATTCCGACAGTCATGACCCTGACGTCAGAATCCTGACTGCTAAAAGCCTGAGACACGGGCAGCAGCTATTCTCCTTTGTGGGGATCCACGAACCCCACAGAGGAAGAATAAAACAGGTGGCGAGCATAGAGAGCCACTACGCCCACAGCGAGCCCGCAAGGGGCTTTGTTGCAATCGCCGAACTGAGTCTCCACAGTTGGGATTCTGACGTAGGGCTAATGACACACCCGCACTGATCCACAAGTCAGCCAGCCACTGTGTTCTACGTAAAGTGCAATATTGCAGTGGGTGTCCTGTGTTGGTGGTCCAAGACCAATTCAAATAATTTATGGTCATTTTAACAGGCAAACACCATTGCTTGTGGCTTCCAATTATAAAATAAGTTGACAACCAGAGGCAAATCTAGTCCCTCATCATATAGCTTAACCATAACACAAATTTATTATCTGCCCCAGTTTTTGAAACCACTGGTCTTAAGTATGACACAATCCAGCATTACATTGCAAAACAATTCAAGATTCAGTCTGTGGCCATTTAAGGTGACTGAAGAAATGTATGTGTTACCTTATATGTATCTTTTTCTACAATTTCAAACCTGCCCAAATACCTTTCACATAATCTTTTTAGCCAACACACATTTCTAACATCTACAGCATGAAGATTTTCCTATAATTTATAACAAGAAACTTGGAAGCTAAATTCATACTATAGCAGACTTACAGTGCCAATTAGGGTGGCCAATCCCGGGATTTGGCCCCTAAAATGCCGGGATTTCAATCCGGGGATTGGCGTTTCAAATACCGGGATTTCGGGATTAGACTGCCGGGCAGCGTCTGAGCTAGTGCTCAAACGCTGCCCGGCTTCTCCCGTCCCGGGCAGTGTGGCTCTGCACAGTGTGACGACATCAGAGGTCACGCTGCGCAGGCCACATAACAGCAGCCGCATCCTGCGTGCACCGCGGCCGCGCTGACCTCCTGCCGCCTTTATGATACCGCCCACCAACCCAGGCTGCCTGCCTGCCATCGCCTCTTCCCGGACCCCCATACCAGCGCCGGACGCCCACCCAACAGCAGCCTCATCCTTGTGTGCACCGCGGCCGCGCTGACCTCCTGCCGCCTCCATGATACCGCCCACCAACCCAGGCTGCCTGCTTGCCTGGCATCGCCTCTTCTCGGAACCCCATACCAGCGCCAGACGCCCGCCCACTCACCCAGGCTGTATTTTACTGCCTAATCCCCCAGCTCCATCGCCCACCCGCACCGCAACTGTAAGTAAATATTAGGGCGGCCGGGCCGGGTTTTTGCATAAAGGAAGCCAATCCCGGGATCGGGCATTTTTCAATCCCGAATTCCGGGATTGAAAAAATGCCCCGGGATTGGCTTCCCTAGTGCCAATCCGTTAATCAACAAGTAATGAAATGCATCACCATTGGTCAAATACAAGGTGGTCATATCTATATGGTGTTTCCAGCAGTAATTCCATTTTAACCCGACTACTACCTAAAGTTTAAAGTACTTTTTATAACTTTTTGCAAGTAGAGTTAGGACATAATATTCCTGATAATGTTAAGGACTCCAGGTACTGTAGTGACAAAGGATTGTGAATGTACTATTAGAGAGAGTGATCTCTTGCCCTTCTGAATTTCAAACAGGCAATCACCAAATAAGTGACAGATAAGCATAAGCTTGGATAAAACCAACAGAATGTAATTCATCATTCCATGAGAATATAGCATGCATCAACTTCTCCTCTGCCGCTACATGCACAAGGTGTTCAACTTGTACATACTTCTTAGCAAAAGGTGTGCATTAAAGCTAAAAAAAAAAAAAAGAAGGAGTATGGTGTATGTGGACAGAGGTGGAAATTTAACCCAGCGGAACACAGGCAAGTTGGAGTTTGGTGCCCCCCTCCCCTTAGAAGTGGTCACATTTGAATCTCACTGTGAGTCACACATGTATTGCCCTACAGAGTAATTGAACACCTAGGGAACAGTGACCACAACATGGTCTCACTGGAAATCAACTTCCGTAAACCACAATATAAAGGACCGGGTAAAGTACTACACTTCAGAAAAAGCTAATTTAAATTTAATCCGGGAAGCTCTAAAAGAAATAAGTGGGGAGAGTTATTCGAAGGGAAGAATGCAGAGGAAATGTGGGATACAGTACATTTAAAAATGTGCTAGAATCACTTACTATTAAATACATCCCAAAAGTCAATAAGGGTAAATTCAACAAAAAAAAGCCACCATGGTTGGACAAAAAAGTAAGGACAGCGATCAACAATAAAACAAAAGCGTTTAAATTCTATAAAAATAACGTAAATGAGGAGGCGTTCATTAAGTATAAAGAATCAAACAAAACTTGTAAAGAAGTAATAAAAGTAGCTAAAAGGGAAAATGAAGAGCGCATAGTCACAGAAAGCAAAACTAACCCCAAGAAGTTTATCAAGTACATAAACAGTAAGCGAATAATTAAAGAGAACATAGGCCCATTAACTGATATCAACGGTAAAAGTTTTGCAGAGGATAAAGGAAAAGCGGAACTGTTAAATAAGTTCTTCTCATCAGTGTTTACTAGGGGAGAGCAGATAGTGGAAAGCACAGATACCACAACTGGGTCAAACAAGCCGGATCTCAATATGGATCTCTCGACCGATGATATAATTTTGAGGCTCAGCAAAATAAAAACGAACAAATCACCAGGGCAAGATGGGATATATACTAGGGTACTAATGGAATTAAGGGAGGAACTAGCGACCCCTCTATATTGCATTTTTGAAAATTCACTATCAACAGGTATGGTACCAAAAGACTGGAGAATAGCAGAGGTAGTGCCAATATTCAAAAAAGGTAAAAGGGATGACCCTGCAAATTACAGGCCTGTGAGCTTAACATCAATAGTGGGTAAAATATTTGAAGGAATTTTAAGGGATAGTATCCTGGAATATTTAGACCTTCATAGTTTACTTAGTATTAACCAACATGGGTTTGTGAAAAATCGTTCCTGCCAGACAAATTTACTAGGCTTCTATGAGGATGTCAGCAAAAACCTTTTTAATGGAAACGCAGTAGATGTGGTCTTCCTTGATTTTGCAAAAGCTTTTGATACAGTACCACACAAGAGGTTGACAAATAAAATGGAGGACCTGGGATTAGGGGCAAATATCTCTAGATGGTTAGGGAACTGGCTGTGTAATAAAGAACAAAGAGTGGTCTTGAACAGTGCAGTATCAACTATGATACCAGTACTAAGGGGAGTGCCACAGGGTTCGGTACTGGGGCCCATCTTGTTTAACATATATCGGGATGGGGATTCTCAGCAATGTATCCATCTTTGCTGATGACACAAAACTGAGTAGAGATATTAAATCAACAGAGGATGTGAACGGACTTCAAAATGATCTTAACAAGCTAGATGAGTGGGCTAAAAAGTTGAAGATGAGGTTCAATGTGGATAAATGCAAGGTTATGCATCTCGGGAGACGTAACCAGTGTGCAAGTTACAACCTAAGTGGGGAGGCATTAGGTATTCAGCACTTGAAAAGGATCTAGGAGTCCATATAGATAATAAGCTGGGGTGCAGTGTTCAATGTCACATTGCAACAAAAAAGGCCAACAGAATTCTAGCATGTATTAAAAGGGGCATGGAAACTAGGTACTCAAAAGTAATTATGCCACTGTACAAGGCATTGGTTAGACCTCACCTTGAATATGGAGTACAGTTCTGGGCCCCACACTATAAAAAGGACATCATAGAATTGGAAAAAACCCAAAGAAGAGCAACAACGCTTATTAGGGGAATGGAGAATTTGAGCTACGAGGAGAGATTAAGCAAGCTGGGACTATTTACACTAGAGAAGAGACGTTTAAGGGGGGACATGCTCAACATGTACAAATATATCAGGGGCCAATATAAGGAACTCTCAAGCACCCTTTTTACTGCAAGAAAGGAATCTAGGACGCGAGGGCACGAATTTAGATTAAAGGAAAGAAAATTTTGTTCCCTCAAAAGAAGAAAAAAAAAGGTACTTGTTTCCTAGCACGGCCACACCGATTTACATCGGGGTGGTCGTGTCAGAAAAATCGGGTCGATCGCATCGCATGCGATTTGGTCGCATGCGATGCGATAGACGCGACCGACCCGATTTTTTGATTGAATGCAATGTAAATCGGGTCCCTGGGACCCGATTTTACATTGGATTCAATGTAAAATATTCCCTAGACCCCCAAATTTAACGACGTAAACCCCACCCCACGATAGATGCCAACCCGAAGCGTGGCGAGCGCAGCGAGCCCGCGAGGGGCGGCGGTGCGCGTCCTCCGACCTTTTCATTCCCCTACTATCCACGTCGGCGTGGAGCTGAGAATAGAATAGTGTGGCGAGCGCAGCGAGCCACCGAGCCCGAAGCGTGGCGAGCGCAGCGAGCCCCGCGAGGGGACACGTATACCTGTGAAGTTATACGCGTCCGCTCGCCACACTATTCTATTCTCAACTCCACGCCGACGTGGATAGTAGGGGAATGAAAAGGTCGGAGGACGCGCACCGCTGCGCTCGCCACGCTTCGGGTTGGCGTCTATCGTGGGGAGACGACGGGGACATCTATAATGTGAAATGGGTCATATTGTCCCATTTCACATTTTTCTAATTTTTTTAAAGGTGAGATCCTCACGATTTCAATGTTAAAAAATATTTTAACATTGAACCCTATGGGGAAATCGGGGGCATCGCGTCGGGACCAATGTTAATGGTCCCGACCGACGCGATGCCCCCGATTTTGTACCTTTGCCGGCAAAATGGACCTGATTTCAAAGGAAATCGGGTCCATCGTGTGGATCGTGTACCTTAACTTAAAGGTACACGATCCACAAGATTGTGGCCGTGCTAGGAAACAAGTACCAAAAAAAATTCTTTACAGTTAGAGCAGTCAAACTTTGGAACTCTCTTCCTGGAGAGGTGGTGTCGGCAGATACAATAAATACGTTCAAAATAAGGTTGGACAAGCATTTATTGGATAAAAACATCCAAGGGTACTAATAAGAATCATATTCTGTATTTTACAAGGGATAAGCTATTAAAACGTAGGTTGAACTCGATGGACGCAAGTCTTTATTCGGCCCTATCTACTATGTAACTATGTAATACATGAGGGTGTTCCTTTAGGACTTGGGAGCCCAGAACCAGGTGACTCCATTAGCTCTGGGAGTTAAGCCCTTGTTTATAGACTTTATTTACTGGTTGCTTTGGATATCTGTATGTTTGCTATGCTTTATAAACACAGACATATTCAGCAGATCATGTGGTTGTGTCTTAATGTTTTTAACCTGAAAGAGTAAGGCAAAAATCTATCTACTGACAGTGGAAATCGACAAATGCTGCAGAAACCAGCTTAAAGTCTTAGTAAATTTAAATACCCAGCGTAAGAACCAATATACATGCTCGCACCTGTGGAACTAAACTGCAATGTTTAATAACCAACATTACAGCATTGTATGTACCAAGCCAACCGTAATACAACATGGGCCTCCAGCTCTGGAATAAAGTCCCACCATGCCATGATGGTTTTAGTTCTGTGGTACCTCAGTTTGTAGAGCAAGACATGCCCAATATTCAGGGTCAAAGCTCCATAAACACCAAAATTCTGTTAATTCAAATCCCTCTGCAAAATAGTTGCCATAGTAACCAATTGTCAGTAATTTTACAGACCATTTTTAAGATTTTTTTTTAAAATATATAAAATATTTACACGTCAGACGGTAAAAAATATATCATTTTTTAAAAAATTGGATCCTACAGTGGAGGCATTCCCAGAGGCTTCAATAGTATCCCAATTGCTTACAATTCACAAATGCAAACTGCATTTAAACTGGGTGCATTCATAAGAGTTTTAATTGGACAAGCTGAACCAGATATTGTGACCATACACAGAGATATTTGCAGTGTATGGCCCTTATATCTGGGTTTCTCCCTTGGGTAACAAAACTTTTCCCTGTTCCTTTGAAGTGAAGGATTGGTGGCGGCAATAAACCATTCAATTATAGTCATAATCAGATGATTACTGGCTAAATCGGGTCAATAATTGGACAATCTATGCCCAACACTAATGCAGCAGATACTGTTGGAGCCTTTTTGCATGAGTCTTTTACATTGAAATCCCCAGCATATTTACCACTTCAGCAATTTACATCACAAATCTGAAAATATGTGCAACATACTTATTCTGTATATGTATAAATCCTGCTTACTATACTGTCATTCTGGCTGCGCACACAACTATGGTCATTTTGTCATTTACATTTTTTTTTTTTAAACTTTATCAATGGTGCTCCAGCTAAGCAGCTCCCCAAAGTCACGTGTTTGAAAAATGAGTTTGACATATAATGCAACTCCTTGAAAATTCGCAGAGTTTCCTTTAGCAATTATAATGCAAGGGTAGTTCAATAAGTAAAGTAACAAGAACTCTCACATATGTGATGTTCTATATTTCATCCTAATTTCCTGCCAGCCCAAATCAGGTAGATCACGGCTTCCAGTCATGGCCATTAAGCTGTGCTTTATATCAATCATACTGCACCAATATCAGTAAGATGGCAAGTCGGAAAAATATCTGAGGTGTGTAGGGTGATCAGATTTGTGTGTCTAACGGGCTCACCAGCAGTTGAAATTCATCTCATTCTCAAGGCGTACGTGATTAAGTTACGTCACAGAAACAGGATTGTTCACTGCCGGCCAAGTACATCTACCACAGGCAGTGCAACAAACCTTTTCTGTGACATGTTATCACTGTACACCTCAACAAGTTGGCAATGAATTTTAGCTACTAATGTGCCCTGTATACACAGAAATCTGACGTGTAAATCAAATTTAAAAATGTTGACAAAATGACATACTATTTTGGAATTTTCCATATATGGACAAATTCAAGAACCTTTTTGCACTAACATTTGCATTTCTGTAGGGCTAGTAAAATCAGCTGTGTAGTCATTCTCTCTCATCTGCAAAGAGCATGTTCATTTTATTTAAACAAAAAAACAGTAACTTAGATAAAATCCCATTCTATTTCAAATTAATTTGCGTAAAATATATTGTCCTGAAGTTGCTTTGATATTTTACACTCGCTGCAGAGTTGCCTTTCTATCATAAAGGTTTGAGAAACATTTGAAGTTAATTAGAAGCATGAACGCCGGTTTAAATTGTAGCACGCTCAGAAACAATGACAGCTCAGAGATTCATAGTGGAATATGTTTAAAACTCAGCTTTAGGTAACTAAATTAACCTTGAGAAAAAGCCTATGAAGGAGAATATCTGATGCATTTACTTAAAATGCAAATTGATTTCATAACATTTCTGCCACTTTTGCAAAGCATTTAAGGTGGTAAATGTGTATCAGAAATTCATAAATAAGTCTGCATTGTTTTGCAACACAGCTAAACGCAGCACAGGCAAATGCATACAATAAGTTAAGCATTGGTGAAATTAGTTAATGTAGTAGATATATACATTACAATGCAGACATTCAATGCAGCATGTAAAATCACACTTGGAAATATCCTCTATGGAAAGACCAGCAAAAGATTTGATCATAAAATGATGTAGAAGACCCTTTATAACCTTAGACCAATGTCTTTAAACCACTGTGCCACGGCACACTAGTGTACCTTGAGCGGTTCTCAAGTGTGCTACCAGAGCTAGAGATGCGCACACCAGTTTACAGCCAGCTCACCAGCTCAATTGATATTCACTGGTCTCTTCCTGCTCCAGTCCTGTATCCTAAGCATTTGAGACCACTCATCTGAGGTCAGTAGCTCTAGATCTGGCTGCTCCTCCTTGCCATCCACTCATCATCATTGGTTGGCAGTGATTTTTGTGGCTCCCTCTCCCACAATGATTGTGTCAGTGTAAATCCTGGTTCAAGAGCTTATTGGCTAAAAAGCTGCCCATAGACTGCATGGGACACAAATTTAGAGAAAACAATTCACAGGGAGCTAGAAGAGGCGCTGCTCAGGTGTTCTGCTGTTATACTGTCCACACTAGCTTCCTAGGGGAACATAATGGGGCACTACACACTGAACACAATTGGCATTGGCATAAGCTCTCTTCTATATTCTGCAAGCAGATGAGCCTGGCAAGGACTGTACAGAGTTCATCTTGGGGTCAGTGTGTTTTCTTTGTGTTCTATTAAGAACAATGCGATTGGTCCCCAAATAAAAAAAAAAAAACTATGTGATTTACCTGTGTGGACCAATGTGTGTTTCCCTGTGGGGGTCTGAAGGTGTGCCTTGGCAATTTTAAAATCTTTTCTTGTGTTGTTTCTGGTGAGTTAATAAAAAATGTTTCAAAATCACCATCTTAGTGATCTGAATAAAAAAAAAAAAAATTACGGTACTTATGTAATATCTGGGCTCCCGTTTTTCTTATGAGACCGTGTCCCCTTGCGGGGCTCGCTGCGCTCGCCACGCTTCGGGCACGGTGGCTCGCTGCGCTCGCCACACTATATAAAATCAACTCCATGCGTAGTTGGATAGTAGGGGTATGAAAAAATGGGGTGCATTTAACATGGGAGCCCAGATAATACATAAGTACCAAAATTACATACACGCCATTTTAGATGGTATGGCCGCCATTTTGGTTCGCAGAGTTGCGCAAATAAAGTATAATACCCAAGTTCTGTGTAGCGAAGCGATCCTTGAGCGCAGCCATACTAATACACATAAATTCATATCCCATACTTACACGACATAAAATATAGTTAAATGGAGGTTTAGTTCACAGCACATAGTTTAAACAATAATACACAACTGTTTCTGTACATGTTTAGTATCTTTATGTTCCATGTCTTATGCGCAGCACTCCAGTGGTAGCGAACAGTTCGCAAGTCCTAATGTCTGATAATTACGGACAAAGTCCATAATCTATGTACTTTTGCCATGTGAACTGAGGAAGACAAAGGATCAGGTTGTAACCAGTTCTTGTGGTTGATTTACGACCCCCTATGACGATGCCAGCTAACAAAGGACACAGAAGCACATTCCCTCTGCACCAATCCACTTAAAGGGCATCCCCTTTGCTCCAATCCACGAGGACCTGACATTTGAACTCTTGGACCAATGAAAACTACCTTTGACCTCTCTTTGTTTGGACCCTATAAAAGTAGCGATCCCTGGCTGGCTCAGTCACTTCTTCACTGCTCCCCCCCCCCCCCCCCTCCATCTTGACCGGACTAAGTTCTATTTGAACCTAGTGAGCTCGACCGGACCGCGCTGCGCTATTGATATGACGGTAACATTTGTATTCCTGTATGTAGTTATGCCTGATTATATTTTGTATCCGTTTCTTTTTCCCCTAGTAGTGTAAACATATTTACAGATGGAGCAGGTCTCATCCTGGCAGGGTATGGTGCTGGAGTCGCCAGCCGGCATCCCCCGCCAGCGCCATGGCGATGGCGAGAAGGGGACGCGCGTGTCCCCTTCCGACAGCGCTTCGATCCGTTCCCCCGGGTCCCCGCCGCCTGCCGCACCCCCCCTAACCCTGTCCGTCTCCCTGAGGCAGAGACGGACAGGGTTTCCGTCGCGCTGGCGACGGAGACTGAGACGCGTGTGCGCGTGAGACGCACGCGCGTCTCAGTATATTCACTGGCGAGGCTGCTGGCGGGTCGCCAGCGGGGACGTTCTGGCGATCCGCCAGCCAGGATGGGAAGTGCCCCATCTGTAGTATTGTTAATTCAACTGTTATCGTGTGTTATACTGTGTTCTTATTTCTGTAACCCCCTGTTGTCCCCTAGGGACTAAATACATTATTTGGAGACTTTTGGACCTTACTTTTGAGTTAAACCCTTGCTTTGACTGTTATTCGCATTTAGCGACAAAGGTGTAATACGGACATTGTCCTTAAAAGGTGTACCCAGTTTAGGTACTAAGTACTGCGAAGGAATACTAAATTATAAGTTTTGTTCGCACGTAGCTAGGAGTAAAAGGTATTAGTTTACAGAACTAGTACGTAAACTGCGCACTTCACTTATTGTCCATCAGGTTATATTTATATCGGTATTGATAATACCCTTAACATAACATGTGCAAAAGGGAATATGCTGAAACATTTTAGAAGGTACATCTGGCTCTCACAGCAGTGTAGTGGCCCAGGACAGCGCATCGGATCTGAAACGCACACGATTTCACCCAATCGGGTGAAATCAAGGCCAAATTGCAATAGTGTATGGCCACCTTAAGACATGTGAACGTTCGGTATGTTCACTCCATGATCACATACTTTCAAATTTTAATCCCCAGGACCCCACAGAATTAATGTTTTCCAGGTCACCTGAGGATTTTTCAAATGTAACAGTTCGTGAAACATAGTATATGAACAATATTGCATTAACTTCCAAAAAGATGGAAGATGTATACAATTGCAATTTATTGTGCTTTTAGAAGTACAATTAAATCTTAATGTCCCCATACATTAGTCCGACTTGTCCTAAGGGCTCACATATAATTGGCCTATGATCACATGTAAAACCGGGGAGCTGCAGCGGGTTGTGAGGAGAATCGGCGCGGGGGTGAGTGCTGCAGCAGGGGGTGAGTGCTGTAGCAGGCGGCGAGGAGCAGCGGGCGCTGAGCACTAGCAGGTGTTCAACAGGACAGGAAGCAGTGGGTATTAGAATTTTAAAATAGCCTGTCAAATGACTGGCCAGCCTATGATTGGCTGAAAGAGAGAGCACTCTCAGCCAATCAGCGGCCTCCCTTCTGAGCGGTCACTGAACGGCTGAGACAGCTCTCAGCCAACGAGAGGTCGGCTAGTGCCTCATAAAAGGGTATTAATAAAACTAGGTAATTTAGTGGTTAGGAGATAAAATTTGTAATTGGATTTTAAAAACTGGTTGCACAATCGGGGACAGAGAGTGATGGTAAGGTCCAATAGTAATGTAGTCCAGCAATATTCAATATTGGGACCCCCCTTGTTTAACATATTCATTAATGAAATAGGAAGTGACAGGGAGTAAAATTGCAATATTTACGAACAACACGAAATTGAGTAAAGAAATGAACTCAGGAGAGGATGTGGATACACTACAAAGTGACTTAATTAAACTGGAAAGGTGAGCGGAAAGGTTGAGAATACAGTTTAACATTGACAAATGTAAAGTAATTCATTATGGAAACAAAAATGAACAAGCTACTTATAGGCAAAATTGAGTTATTGCAGGGAATTCTGCTTTAGAGAAGGACTTGGGGGGTCATCATAAATGAAAAATTGGGTAATAGTGCACACTGCTCAAGTGCAGCAGCAAAAGCTAACCGGACACTGGCATGCATTAAAAAGGGGAATGGATTCAAGGGAGGCCAATGTGATAGCGCCTCTTTACAAGGCATTGGTGAGACCACACTTGGAATACTGTGTTCAGTTCTGGGCACATAAATGAATTTGAACAGGTGCAGAGAATGGCGCCTAAGCTAGTAAAAGGTCTCGAATCACTAGAATATAAAGATAGGTTAACTAGCCTGAATGTTTTCACTGGAAAAACGGAGGTTGAGAGGTGATATGGTTAGTATATTCAAATACAGGGAATATTGGGAATCATATGGAACTGGGAGATGATTTGTTCACTAACAGGCCTAAACTTACTTAGGACACGCGGCCATGTACTGAGGCTCGAGAAAAATAAATTCCGTACTGAATTAAAAAGAGGATTCTTCACCATTAGAGCAGTAAAATTCTGTAACTCATTTCTGGTGGGGGTGGTTACAGCAACTACTGTTAATGAATTTAAATCAAAACTGGATACAATTTTTGACCACTAAGGAAATTCTATAGATAGGACTTACCCAAGTCAGTGGTTACAAGTCAAATAGGGCCAAAAAAAGACGTTCGTCCATCGAGTTCAACCTAACTACTATGTGTAAAAAAAGGACAAATGTGGTCTATAAATACATTTTATAAGTCACTATTTTATTTTTTTATTTACAAACATCACGGTTACTTAAAAAAAATATTACCCAAGTGAAGCAGAGGCAGATCACTAGTGTTGTATAATAGAAATCTATACAGAAAAAAAAAAAACTGAATACACTGCTAGTCATTAAAAAGAAGGCATATCGCAGACAAAAATATGTACACGCGGACATTGTAAACCAGTTAAATAATGGATTCCCATGCTATAGAAAAATGGATGTATGAACGGAATGCTATATATTGCAAGTCTGGCAGCCATGCTGGATGAATTGAGGGGGGGGGGGGGTTGTTGTTGTTTTTTTTTTTAAAGGGGCAGACATGTACAGGGCATGGTTTTGCCCTATAAATGACTGCCCCTTTAAAAAAAAAAAAAAAACTCCAACTTCTGCAGACATCCTGCACGGCAGTTGAACTTGCAACGTATTACATCCTGTCCACTGTTTCAACAGAGAAACTTACTTACAATTTAGTGAGCCATCTTTCCAAAAAGGCAAGATAAAGCAGCACTAGATTTTTTTTAAACTTTTTGCAATTTGTAATTTCTATTCTAGAAATTCATCCAATGTCAAATATAGGTCAACATAAAATTATTTAGCAGTAAAGATAGAACCATGGTTTATACAGTACATTGTTTCACGGAGGAACAGATTTGAAGAAGTGACAGGGTGATTTCAGTAGTAGAGTTCAGGGTACTCAGGACTATATTTGGCTGCACAAATTGTAGAACACATTTCTCTGCAGGGAACAGCCAGTGGGCACTCTACCAGCAATTGATGCAGAACAGTTTTACTGATTTGTGAGGCCAAGTATAGCCATACATACTGAGCCTCTTAACGGTTGTTAAACTTTATATCAAACTTGGACAACTCCCTGAACCCCAACTGTAGCTATACATCACGGGGAAAAGGTAGCTATGCATAATGGAAAATGCAGTTCTACAACTGCATGTTGTCCATTTCCCCTGCCACCAAGTGTGTGTGCCTATAACCACCCTGCTTATCTGTACTTTGTCCATAATTTGGCAAGGTTGAAATCTAAGGTGTGCATCTGTGTCTCCAGTGTGTCTGTCTGTGCCTCTATTCTCTGATTTTGGGGAAATTTTATTAATTAAAAGTAACTACTGTATCTTCATATTTATCACCTTGATAGTAAGCTTATATTAACCGATATACTTCACATAGATTTGGCCTATTTTTTATTTGTTTTTCGTGGTTTTCTATTTTTGTGGGTTTTGAAAGATAACCTCAGTTAAACCAAACCAAGCATAGGCTTGGCAAGTTAAGCTCTCAATATTTCAGGCCAGCATCCATGGGACGTGTAAGGCCTATGGGCTTTAGTATAAAAATTTGACAGTCAATAAGGTAGTCACCAAAATGGTCAACATGCACAAGGTTGAAAGATAAAAAGTTGATATGGAATTGGTCGACACATGAAAAGGTCGACATGCATGTTTCAGGGTTTGAAGATTTTATCTTGTGGAAATCAAATTGATATATTTCTTTGCTCGCCATGCTTAGTGCAAGTGCCTTGCTTCTCTTCGTGGATCTTGCAATCTTTCACTGTGCATGCATCGTGAGTTACATACAGATGGAGCCATCCTCATCTGGCCCTTTGATAGGATTAAGTGAGTAATGGGATTACTCTGCTAATCCGCTACTGTATTGTTCTATGTATTGTATTGCAGCTAAGAACAATGGGCCTTGGGTAGCCATCATAAATTAAGCAGGTAAAAGGTCTGCAGTTGATTTCAGGTGTGATATTTGCATTTGGCATATTTTGCCGTCAACTCTCAATACGAGATCCAAAGAGCTGTCACTATCAGTGAAGTAAGCCATCATTAGGCTGAAAAATCAAAACAAACCATCATAGAGATAGCAAGAACATTAGGTCTGGCCAAATCAACTGTTTGAAACATTCTTAAAAAGTAAGAACGCACAGGAGAGCTCAGCAACACCAATAGACGCGGAAAACAACTGTTGTGGATGACAGAAGAATTATTTCCCTGGTGTAGAAAAACCCCTTTACAACAGTTGGTCAGATCAAGAACACTCAGGTGTTTGTCAAAGTCAACAATCAAGAGAAGACTTCACAAGAGTGCCTAAAGAGGGTTAACCACAAGATGTAAACTGTTGGTGAGCCTCAAATACAGGAAGAAGAGATTAGAGTTTGCCAAACAACATCTAAAAAAGCCTTTACAGTTCTGGAACAACATCCTATGGACAGATGACACAAATATCAACTTGTACCAGAGTGATGGGAAGAGAAGAGTATGGAAAAGGAAATGAACCGCTCATGATCCAAAACATGCCACCTCATCAGTAAAGCATGGTGGTGGTAGTGTCATGGCTGTGGAATGTATGGATGCCAATGAAACTGGTTCCCTTGTATTTTTTGATAATGTGACTGCTGACAAAAGCAGCAGGATAAATTCTGAAGGGTTGTGGGCAATATTATCTGCTCATTCAAATGCTTAAGAACTCATTGGACGGCGCTTTACAGTGCAGATGGACAATGACCCAACCATACTGTGAAAGCAACCAAAGAATTTTTTTTTTACGGCAAATAAGTGGAATGTTATGCAATAGCCATGTCAATCACTTGACCTGAATCCGATTGAGCATGCATTTCACTTGATGAGGACCATACTGAAGGGAAAATGCCCCAAATACAAGCAGGAACTGAAGACATTTGCAGTAGAGGCCTGGCAGAGCATCACCAGAGATGAAATCCAGAGTCTGGTAATGTCTATGCGTTCCAGACTTCAGACTGTAATTGACCGCAAAGGATTTGCAACAAAGTATTAAAAAGTTAAAGTTTCATTTAGGATTGTTTAGTCTGTCCCATTGCTTTTGGACCCTTAAAAAGTGGGAGGCACATATAGAAAATGTTGTAATTTCTACACCGTTCACCTTATTTGGATGTAAATACCCTCAAATTAAAGCTGAAAGTCTGCAGTTAAGCACATCTTGTTTGGTTCTTTTCAAATCCACACTGAGAATTGTGTCGATGTCCCAATATTTATGGACCCGATTGTATTATTGTGCCTCAGCAAAGACCAAATGAAAAGTTTACATACAGATAGTGGTAAGGAAATCATATTGGAGTTAGCAGCTAATCCATTCTGAAAGTTATTACCCCCGCAGAGGGTGATGCCATGAGTAGGCTGGATGAATATAACATTTATTTTGCATAGAGTGACCAGCGATTATCTAGAAGAGGTGATGAAATAGGCACATAGGTCCAATATATTTGACTAAACCTGTAAAACATTAAATAAATACTAATATCAAATATTTTTAATTAGCTATATGCAGATATATATAAAACAAGCATTAAACAAATAGTCCGCAATGGACTGTAAAGTGTGATGTAAGAGGGGTACATAAAAGAAGTGCATGAAAGATTAATCCTATATAAAGGCTTTGGTTATGATTAAATTCACTCAAGTGTGAGATTGAATTGCACTATACCTGACACTATAAAACCATTCCATCATGTTGAAGTACTAATGTGCTATTAATCATATCACCGTACAGTAGGATCACGTGAGACAATGTCATATCAGGCCACGGTTTCTACCAATACGTACTTGATACAGCTTTTAGTCTGATTGATTCCAGAAATCCTCTTGCTAGGGAAGCATTTTCGCATCTCATTTATGGGTATGATTTAGCAAATGATGATAATTATGGAACTAGTACTTGGAACCTATTTTGACAGGGCATGCTTTAATCCTCCCAATATTTAATGTTCATTTAAAACTGCAAAACATTTGTTGTACTGTCAAAAAATTATAATAAATTGTATTTTTTGACAATAATATACACTAGTCACTCCGTGTGATACTAAAATTCTCTTTACAGCTGGTGTATGAAGAAGCGTGGTGTTCATACACAGGAAATAACTGCTAACTCGCTCATATACTGTAGTTCATAAAGTCAAGCCTTTACCAAGTTATGAGCCCCATACATCAGCAATGAATTGTGACAATCCGCCGTTCTGGAGAGGATTGCAACAATTAATCTTTAATGTGTGGGCTCCCCCTTTTGGCAATCCCAATCAAAAATTAATAGGGATCGCCAATCGATTGCTGATCAAACATGTTTAAAAATCTGGTTTTAATTTTTTGTATGTGTGGGCATTCGGTACTTATATGTTAGTTGGGCGCCCACTAATCTATTTGCTTAGTTTTTCGCGTTCCCTCGCGGGGCTCGGTGGCTCGCGCACACTATATAAAATCAACTCCATGCCAACATGGATAGTGGGGGTATGAGCGTACTAACTATAGTAAGCACCCAACTAACATATAAGTACCGGGCAACAGGAAAAATAGGAATTTGGTACTCACCGTTAATTCCCTTTCTCCGAATCCGTAGGGGACACTGAAGTCTACGCTGGGGAATAGAGTGGTGTATCGGAGGACTCGGCACTTTAAGAAACTTGAACTGTGGTATGGCTCCTCCCCCTCTATTCCCCCCTCAGACCTCAGTCTTAGTTGACCGTGCCCGAGAGGAGAAAAGAGACCAGGGAATCCCAATAGAGAGAGAGAAAGAAATTAACAAACCAAAACGAACAACCATACTACTCAGTAGGCTATCAACAACACCCAGACGCATGCATAACCAAACATAACTGCATGCGCTCAAAATAAATCCCCCCCTTTAGGCCTGAACAGTGCCGGGAGGGTGTTCAGTGTCCCCTACGGATTCGGAGAAAGGGAATTAACGGTGAGTACCAAATTCCTATTTTCTCCTTCATCCTTGGGGACACTGAAGTCTACGCTGGGGACGTCCCAAAGCCATCCCCACGGGTGGGAAGGCACTGGGCATCCTGAAGCACCGCACGGCCGAAACTGGAGGCAGAGGCCGCAAAGGTGTCAAACCTATAAAACTTAACGAAAGTATTAGGGCCCGACCAAGTGGCCGCCCTACATAACTGTGTCAGGGAAACTCCCCTGGCAGCGGCCCAGGACGGCCCCACCGAACGGGTGGAATGGGCCGAGATCCTGACTGGCGGTGACTGTGAAGCATGAAGGTAAGCCTGCTTAATGGTGAGACAGATCCACCTAGCCAGAGTCTGTTTAGACGCTGGCCAACCTCGCTTTGCCGAAGAATAAAGGACAAAAAGTGAATCCGACCTTCTGAGATCCTTGGTCCTATTCACATACACCTGCAAGGCTCGGACCACGTTCAGCGAGGCGGAATCTCCCGTAAGAGCTGGAACCACGATTGGCTGATTTAGGTGATAAGATGAAACCACCTTAGGCAAATAATCCAACCTGGTCCGAAGCTCCGCCCTGTCCGGATGAAACACCAGGTAGGGTGACCGACATGAAAGAGCGCTAAGATCGGACACCCGGCGTGCCGATGCTAACGCGAGCAGTAACACCGTTTTCCAGGTTAACAACCGCAAATCAATAGAGTCTACGGGTTCAAAAACACTTGACTTAAGATAATCCAAAACTAAAGAAAGATCCCAAGGTTCCTCCGGAGCCCGCACTGGGGGCTGAAGGCGGAGAACCCCGCTCAGAAACGTCTGCACCTCAGGAATGACGGCAAGACGCCTATGAAAGAAAACTGACAATGCAGACACTTGTACCTTAAGGGACCCTAGGCGCAAACCCGCCTTAAATCCGGCTTGCAGAAACTGCAACAACCTAGACAAAGAAAATACAGCCGTGGGCAAGTTACGGCACTCGCACCACGCTACATAGGCCCTCCAAATACTATAATAATGCCGTGAAGTAACCTCCTTCCTGGCTCTTATCATAGTGGGAATCACTGACTTAGGAATTCCTCGTCTGCTCAACAGTGCGGCCTCAACAGCCATGCCGTCAAACGAAGTTGCCGTAAGCCTTGGTAGGCGAACGGCCCCTGCTGTAGAAGATCGTCCCTTAGAGGTAGTTGCCAAGGATGATCCATCAGGAGCCCCTGAAGGTCGGCATACCAAGGACGACGAGGCCAATTCGGTGCCACCAGGATGACTGTGGACCTCTCCCGCTTGATTCTTCTGAGTACCAGCTGAATCAAGGGCAACGGAGGGAACAGATAAATGAGGGAGTAGTTCCAACTCGCTGTCAGCGCGTCCGTCGCTACCGCCTCTGGATCCCGAGACCTGGAACAATACAGCCGCACCTTCCGATTGTTCCTGGAGGCCATCATGTCCACCTGAGGCATCCCCCATCGGTGGGCGATCTGGGCAAATACCTCCGGGTGTAAGGCCCACTCCCCAGGGTGAACATCCTGGCGACTCAGATAGTCCGCCTCCCAGTTGTCCACCCCAGGAATGAAGACCGCCGACAAGGCCAGAGCATGCCGCTCTGCCCATTGCAGAATTGGACGTACCTCCTGCATGGCTCCGCGACTGCGCGTTCCGCCCTGCCGGTTCACATAAGCCACGGCCGTGGCATTGTCCGACTGAATGCGAATCGCCTTCCCCCGGAGGATCCCATCCGCATAGGACAAGGCCAGACGAATCGCGCGAAGCTCCAAGATGTTTATAGGCAGCTTCGCCTCCTGAGACGACCAACGACCCTGGAAGTGCTGCCCCAACACAACAGCTCCCCAGCCCCGGAGGCTGGCATCGGTCGTGACTATCGTCCAATCCCAGATTCCGAAACGTCGGCCCTCCAACAAATTGGCCGACAGTAGCCACCACTGGAGAGAGAGACGGCTGCAGGGCGATAACACCACCATCTTGTACATGTGCAAGTGGGAGCCCGACCACTTCCTGAGCAGGTCTAATTGAAAGGTCCTTGAATGGAAACGCCCGAACTGCAGAGCCTCGAACGAGGCTACCATCTTGCCCAGCAATCGGATACATAAGTGCACCGACACTCTCCGAGGTCGAAGCACCTGCCGAACCAACTCCTGCAGGGACAACATCTTTTCCCGAGGCAGAAAAACTTTTTGAACCTCCGTGTCCAAAATCAACCCCAGGAATACAATCCTTCTTGAAGGATTCAGCTGAGATTTCTGGTAGTTGAGAATCCAGCCATGGTTCAATAACGTCTGGCAGGTTACCTGAATCGCCTGCGTCAACAGATCCCTGGATTCGGCCTTGATCAGTAAATCGTCCAAATAAGGAACGATTTTTACTCCCAGAGAATGAAGCAACTCTACCATCACTGCCATTACCTTGGTAAACAGACGTGGCGCCGATGAAAGGCCAAAAGGCAGAGCCCGAAACTGAAAATGGAGATCCCTTATCGCGAAGCGAAGAAACTTCTGATGCGGGACGTAAATGGGAATATGCAAATAAGCATCTTTGACATCCAAAGATGCTAAAAATTCCCCCGGCTCCAGCCCTGCAACCACAGAACGAAGAGACTCCATCTTGAATCTGTGGTACGTGATATATACGTTTAAAGCTTTTAAATTCAATATTGGTTGAACCGAACCGTCCGGTTTCGGAACCAGGAACAGGGGAGAATAAAAACCCTCTGTGCGTTGTTCGGCAGGAACCGGCATTATAACTCCTGCGGTCAACAGTTTCTGTACTGCTTGAAGAAGCAACTGACGGTTCAACTCCACGTGAGGCAAACCTATTGTAAAAAACTGGTGAGGGGGAGTACTGGAAAACTCCAGTCTGTACCCCTGCGCAATGACGGACAGAACCCACTTGTCCTTGCAAGACCCCTCCCAGGCCTGCCGGAAGTCCAACAGGCGAGCCCCTACTCTGGGATCCCCCAGGTAGGAGGGCCGGGAGTCATGCTGCGGGCTTTTCGGTTTGCTTGACATCTGCGCGCCGAGCAGCTGGTCCTGAGGCAGTGGTTGCTCCACCAAACCCTCTGCCTCTGCCACGAGAAGCGGTAAAGGATCCTCTGGACTTACCTCTGAACTTAGGTGCCCCCCGAAAGGAGCGAAAGGCCGGCCCTTGATAAGGCTTTTTGGGAGGCGGAGTCGCGGAAGGCAGGAAAGTTGATTTGCCTCCTGTGGCCAGAGAAATCAACTTGTCTAACTCCGGCCCAAACAAGACCTCTCCCGTAAACGGAAGAGCCTCTACCGCCCTTTTAATGTCCGCCTCCGCTTGCCAGGACTTAAGCCACAAAGACCTCCTGGCCGTAATGGACTGAGCCGAAATCCTTGCCACCAGAGCCGCAGAATCCCTTGCAGCCTCTCCAATATACATTGCAGATTCCCGCATCTGTTCTGCTAACTGAATGAACTCCTCAGAAGAACCCTGATCATTCAGACCCTTTGACAAATCCTCCGCCCATTTCTCCATGGCCCTACTGACCCAGGAGATCACGAGAATGGGCCGAAGTGACACACCTGCGGTTGAAAAAATCTGCTTAAGCCCCGCCTCCAGACGCCTATCTGGCGCCTCCTTGAGGGCCACTGCCCCAGGAATGGGAAGTGCCGCTTTCTTGGAAAGCTTTGACACAGACGCGTCTGCCAACGGCGGAGTCTCCCATTTTGCCCTAGCCTCCGGAGCAAATGGGTAAGAGGCCTTAAACCGCCTAGATAACTGAAACTTTTTTTCTGGAGACCTCCAAATATCCAGAAGAGGTTTCTCCAATTCCATAGACTCTGGGAAGGTGACCACTGCCTTAGCAGACCTCCCAAAAATAGAAACCTGCGTCGACGGCTCCTGCTCGCTAATATTGAGGGTAGATTTAATAGCCTGAATGAGAGCCTCTATACCCTGGGCCTCTTCCTGAGGAACGTCCTCTACAGGATCAATAGGATCCTCCTGAAACATATCCCCTTCCAAGGGGTCCCCCGGTTCATCCTCTGAAGTATCCCCCTGTAACAATAAAGGAACACCTCTTTTCCTCGGGGGAGGTGGAGCACTTGCGGACCCCGAAGGCACCGCAGCTGCTTGGGCCAACGCCTTCACTGATGTAATCAGTTCTCTGGCCCAGGTAGGCTCCGCAGCAGACAAGGAAGCCAATTGCACCTGCAATGACTCCCTGTCCCCGCGAGATGCAGCCATCTCTGATGCCAGAGTGGCTAACACACTGGTAACTCCCTCAGTGTTCAGAATAGGGACCTGACTCTGCCCAGCATCCCCTTTGAAGCAATCCTTACACAAGGATACACCCTTCACATGCTGCGTAAACTGTTGCTCACACTTAGTGCATACAAACAGCTTTGGAGAAGCTTTTGACTGAGACTTGGTTGTCATGCTGCACACACACACACCCCTTACACACACACAGGTGAAAGGAGGTGAAATAAGCCAGACAAAAGAGAGCCCCCAACAAGGACCCCACACCAAGAGCAAAAGCACCACACTAATAGGGGGAGAGGAGCGCACCTTCCCCGAATTAGGCCCACCTGATAACTCTCCAGCGGGGAAGTCTCACAAGAGAAAATCCCCTCCACTCACCCAGCGCAGTATTCAACAATATCCAGGCTGAAGAGGGAGAGAAAGCGTCCTGCTGTCCTGTTCCAGTGAACTGTAGAGGCACAGCCGACAAGGGAGCAGCGTGGCAGGCACCGGCGTCTGGCGCAGAGGACTGCAGCTAGGACGCGACCACTCACTGGTCCGCCCCTTCCTCTCATCAGAGCGCGCGCTGTATACAGCGGCGCTGATTGGCTGTCTGCTCCCTGCTGGACCAGCGAATTAACCCTGGTCCAGCCGTCACCCAGCGCTATGCGCTCGCACGCCCTGCTCTCTCCGGCGGGCGACTAGGTCACGGCCCCGTAACACAAGCCGCAGGCAGCTGTGGCGGGACCCAGACGCTGATGCGTCTGTGACCGGAGTCAGCCGCGTGCGCCGCAAGCGGTGCCGCTCTGACTCCCCGGAGAGCTGTCCCACGTTGCAGGCAGCCGGCACGCGCTGGCTGCCTGTGTAAAAAGTTCAAAAAACAAGAAAAACAAAAAGGCCCCAAACGGAGCCCTTGCCCAGGGATCCGACTCCTCCGGGCACTAAACTAAGACTGAGGTCTGAGGGGGGAATAGAGGGGGAGGAGCCATACCACAGTTCAAGTTTCTTAAAGTGCCGACTCCTCCGATACACCACTCTATTCCCCAGCGTAGACTTCAGTGTCCCCAAGGATGAAGGAGAAAATCTGCCAATCACCGAAACAAATCTGTAATGTGTGGGCAAGTCAAATAGATTGAAGAAAATTTATCTGGGAAAAAAAAAATTACTGGATCTGTGATTAATTGTGATTGCTGATGTATGGGGGCCATTAAGGTATTTGAAGATTGTAGACAATCCAGAAACATAAACAAAATACTCTGAGTGTGGAGAGGATGCTTCCTAGGCCATCTCTACTGGAACCTTGCAGACAATCATGTACCATCCCGAACAGAATAAATATTAAAATTAGGCACTTTAGCACTGTCCACCTTTTTCTTAACTGCTCCACAAAGTTGTTTTTCCTGGGGGAACAAGCTTGTCTGTTTTTACAATTATTATTAGGACCATTAGGCTAGTACTTTGTTGGGCCACCTTTTTGCTATTAACCCTTTAAGTGCCAACGTTGCTGTTCGAGATCCTCAAAATATCTGCTAAAAATACCAGCACCATTCACAGTGACACTGCATCTCCAGAACACTGCCTCCGCTAGCCATAGGAAAGAATGGTTCCATCTTACATCATCACAACTCTTCAGGCTGTCTCCATATCTTCTCCCTACCATCTACATAACTTAACTGAAAACATAACTGATCAGACCACATGGTTTCACCCTGTTTGCAGCATATAGCAATGGTGTAGCAGCCTTTTGCTACTGTAGCCTAGAACGCAAGCATGTGTTTGTTGAGAGGTCATTTTAACTAGGTCCCTGATCCCGATAATCCATAATATGATGCAGTGTTTTAGTTTGAGAGAATAATTTACACACATGCTATGTCATGGCAATATATAAAAAGATACACTGCCTTCAGTATCATGCACTGAGCGCTGTCAGTCTTTGTCAGACTATATTTCCTATCGACAGATTTGCAGCTTAGTTCTGTTCTATTTTTTGTAATTACTTTGGTAATCTTTTGTACAATCTGCTACCAGATAATGTCTGTTTTTCACGGAAATGTCATTTTCTCCTCACAAATTCCTTATGCTGATCAAATGGCGGTATCATATTAAACGCTTATAGATTAACGATACATTACAAAACATATTCAGACCGTGCTGTCAACAGTATGGTGTGTCATAGGAACACATTTGTTGTAAAAGTTGTAATCAAGCATACGCTTTATTTTTGGTACTTATGTATTAGCAGGGCGCCCGGCTACGCTGACAACGTACCTTAGGCTACGTTGTCAGTGTAGCCATTGCCGGGCGCCCTGCTAATATGTCACTTACTTGCGGCAGGGCTTCATCGGCGAGTGGGCAGAGGGGGGAGATCCCGGCGGGCTGAAGGGCAAGCGGCAGAGCTTCATCAGTGGCCGGGCGGAGGGGGAGATCCCAGTGGGCGGGCGACCAGAGGAGACGCGTCCTGGGGCGGCAGAAATGTATATAATTCTGTGAACTGCTGCTGGGGGAGCATCACATGGTTTCCCTGCTCCCCTAGCGGCACTACACTAAATGCGTACATTGCTGCCGGCGGAGACTGTCATGGCGGACGCCAGTGCAGGGAGGCGAGTGCCAGAGGAGGGGGAACGCTGACGCCAGGAACATCATTGATGCAAGTATAATGCACTACACACGCGTACACACACACACACACACACAACCCACTAACACAATCATATCCTCACTATCCACGTCATACCCCCATTATACACGTGGGCATGAAGTTAATTTTATAAAGTGTGGTGAGCACAGCGAGCCCGAAGCGCGGTGAGTGGACGCGTATCCGCTCGCCACGCTTCGGGCTCAGTGGCTCGCTGCGCTCGCCACACTTTATAAGATTAACTCCATGCCTACGTGGATATTGGGGGTATGACGTGGATAGTGAGGATATGAACCATTATGTATTAGCCCAGCTCCAGTTACGTAACTTACGTAGTTTACGTGAGTTACGTAGTTTACTTAGCCAGCATAGTGGTGTATTGGTATTCTCAATACACCACTACGCAAACTACGTAATGGGTGCCCTGCTAATACATAAGTACCTTATTTTCTTATTATAATGCAAAATATAATGGCAATAGACCATCCTCAGATAGAATTAGCCTAAAGGTTACAGTATCTCTGGCAAGTGATAGTCCTCTTGGGAAGCACTGTCCGGCTCCAAGAATTGTTAAACAATGCAAAACCGACTTATGTATATGTCAGAAGACAGAACGCAGATAAATATTGAATAGGCCTCATAAACTAATAGGAAATATAATAGCATCTGTAAATTGTATAATATGCTTAATATGAACAAGCCACAAAATCAGCATTGCTCTTTTGCCAATGATGCTACATATTAGTATTTTACATGCATATTGTAATGCAATCTAAACATATCAAGTGCAAATTAACTGTAAAATTAACTTGTAATCAAGAAGTCAAAAATTTATATATTTTTGATGGAACCGAAGGGATACAAAAGATTGCATTTGGACTTTGGTTCAAAAGACTAAAACCACTATCTGTAAGGTTTGCTGTAGAATAGATTAATTTAATGAGTTATGAAAGACAGACCATCATCATCATATGTTCCCCTCACATCCATTGGTTAGAAAGAAAGCACAAAGCTAACATGTCACTTTTAGGTGAAATAGTGAAGTTGGCACCAGTGCAGGAGATCCAAAAACTCTGGCACTGTGCTAGTTCCTTTGTACTATCCTTCTATGCATGCACCATCTTTAGAACAAATTATAGATAACTGTAGGCACGGGTATCGGCGAGGACATTAATACATGTGTTTTGGATCCTGATTTCTGATAGTAAGTGCAACTAAAAAAGGTCTGTTCATGAATCTGCACAGAATTAGTGGAAATGTATACTATTTCTGCGACTTTACAATAATAAAAATATTTGAGGTCGAACGGATATGCAAAATCAGTACTAGTGGCTGCTAAACAATGTGGACACCACATAACTGATCGGAAGGATGACGAGTGGGCACAATTTACTTAATATAAGGTTCTTGTGTAGTTTCACGGCGCCAGTATGGCGACGTGCTACTTCCGGGTTGTACGCTCGCCAAACTATCTAAAATAAAGTAACTTAACTCCGTGCCAACATGGATAGTTCATACCCCCACTATCCACGTTGGCATGGAGTTGATTTTAGATAGCGTGGTGAGCCACCGAGCCCGCAGCATGGGCGAGCGAAGCGAGCCCTGCAAGGGGACTCAGACGCATGGCGCTACGGTGGCGCCGTGAAACTACACAAGTACCTAATATAATATATATTTGATTAAATTTATCAAACATCCCATGGTGGCCATGAAAAAAAAAGCTTCTACTGTAGAGAGACGCAATTCAAGAATGGTTTGAGAACCATTATTCTAATCTTTTGCCGTAAAGAGATCATGCTGTCAGTAGCTGGACACTAACAAATATGCATAGGCATACCAAATTTGTAAAATAAAAGAGAAGAAGTCACTCACAGTAGTGATTTCATTCTTCATATATTAGAGAACTTCAGGTGTGCAGAGTAACACCTCCCATGTTAAATTTTTATAGTAAACCTAGTTGTACCTTTTATTATCCTGACATGATATTCCTAGTGAGGTCAAAAGCCTTAAGCGTGCGTCCACATCCAAGATGTGGAGCAACTTTATCCCAGACAGCACTAGATCAGTGGTTACCAACCTGGGGTACTCGTTCAATGGGGGAACTCTGCAGCCTGGCTGGAGGTATTTGAAAATAGTATTGGTAATGGCGGAATAAGTAGCCTCACATTGTCATAGAGATTAACCGGTACTTGTGAGTTATCCGGGCTGCCGATTTTGTCCTTAAGTTTAGTTAACTTAAGGACACCCGACCGACGCGATGCCCGCGATTTAGCCCGAAATCGGGGGCATCGCGTCGGTCGTGGCCGTTATAAGGAACCGCGACGCGATGCCCGCGATTTCCCATAGACAGTAATGTTAAAAGACGCGATGGACCCGATTTCCCATAGACAGCAATGTTAAAATAAAATGACAATGTGAAATTGGCCAATATGGCCATTTCACATTGGATATGTTTTAAAAAAAAAGGTTTCATGGCCCCCCACCAGCGTTAACGCTACCCCGCTATTGAGGCCAACCCGAAGCGAGGGGCGGCGGTACGCGTCCTCCGACCTTTTCATACCCCTACTATCCACTAGGGCGTGGAGTGAGAATAGAATAGTGTGGCGAGCGCAGCGAGCCACCGAGGCCCGAAGCGTGGCGAGCGCAGCGAGCCCCGCGAGGGGACGCGGATACCTTCACAGGTATCCGCATCCCCTTGCGGGCTTCACAGGTGTCCGCGTCCCCTCGCGGGGCTCGCCACGCTTCGGGCTCGGTGGCTCGCTGCGCTCGCCACACTATTCTATTCTCACTCCACGCCCTAGTGGATAGTAGGGGTATGAAAAGGTCGGAGGACGCGTACCTCCGCCCCTCGCGGGCTCGCTGCGCTCGCCACGCTTCGGGTTGGCGTCAATAGCGGGGTGGCGTTAACGGTGGTGGGGGGCCATGAAACCTTTTTTTTTAAAACATATCCAATGTGAAATGGCCATATTGGACAATTTCACATTGTCATTTTATTTTAACATTGCTGTCTATGGGAAATCGGGTCCATCGCGTCTTTTAACATTATTGTCTATGGGAAATCGCGGGCATCGCGTCGCGGCCCCTTATAACGGCCACGACTGACGCGATGCCCACGATTTCGGGCGCGATGAAAAAATCGGCAGCCCGGATAACTCACAAGTACCGATTAACCACATTGATTCACTTCCAGTTAAGTCTGCATGCATATCCGGCCTATTGCCGATGTCACACGCCCTACCCTAAAATGCTTTGCTACTTTTGCATGTAGCCCACAAATGTTAAAGGTCTGCAATTACACTGCAATTTCGATTTTAATTTGAAATATACTGTATCTGCCCCATCTGCAGTGCAATACGGGTTTTCCTAGTTGTGTGCTTTTTTCGGCTTTGCTTGCAACTCTGAATTAGGCTTCTTATAGAAAAATGACCTTCAACCTTTCATATTTATTATACACTCTCAATATGAAGTTTTATTGTACAAACAGCTAAGTCACATGAAGTAATTCAATGACACTTTCACGGAATGAATGATGTAAGCACATAAATCATAGCTGCCTACTGCCTCCGTTAATGGGAAAGACATTATGAGTGGACCGTCCTACAAATAAATACTTTTGCCTTTTGAATGTCAATCATGTCCATATCGACCTTAAGCTTGTGTCAACCTTCTCGCAACGTCGACCTATGGCATGTCGACCTAGTGATTGCCGACCTAGACATCAATCTCTTATAATGTAACTGATACAATATGATGAATTTTAATGATTATAGAAGCAAAAGGTATTGCCATTAAATAACCCTCACCTTAAAACGTATTGTTTAAATAAAGGCAGAGGTAGCCATGCTCGCCATGGCTACATCGCAGCCAGGAGAACCCATTTGGAGCAGCAAGTCACACCCACGGATTGGAGTGCCGGGCTGCCGGCTAAGGTACTTTCATTGAGTCTTGGGTGAGATGTTATGCCACGGATATCGCACCCGCAACATAGCGGACAACAGATGAGAGTGGCTACATCTGTATGTTTGTTAAACTTCTTGACAGAAGTCTTAGTATAGTATACAGATACACTGAATATTTGTGTGCACTTGGTGGTAATTTGTGGGCATATGCATTATTTCATGTATGATGTAGAAGCATTGTCCATTATTTCTCACACAATGTTCCAGTTATATCTCCTTTTTTAGTTTGACTGAGGCTTTGTTTACCATTTATTCACATTTATTCCAATAAATCTATGCTGACTTTGTTAATTGATGTTAACTCAAATTAATTCAGGCCTGGCTATTTTAGTGAAAAAAAATGTAATGATAACAGCACAACCAACAATGACATGAAGACAGGATAAAACGTATGTTTTATTCTTCATCAATTTGAGTGTGCATATTTTTTCTCAGTCATAGGAAATGCTTAGGCACATTCCGTAAAAGAAAAGAGCACTTGAACAGCTGTGGAGGGAACCTTTAGTGTCCTATCCTTATTGCTGCTTTCCCCTTTAATTGGAATTGCCCTAGTTACAGATGTCACTGCCTCTGGGTGTCTGGCCTCCCATCTGACACCCAGCATCCTTGATAAAGCTAGCGCTCGCATTATGACGTACTCCTCATGCAGTGTTCCATTGTTCATCCTGACCGTGGAAGGGGAGATATTGCCAGTATTACAGCAGGAGCGCCAGCTGGATTTGGAACATTAAACAAATGCTCAAACCCTGCACTCTTTTCTTCCTGAACCCACATAAGCAAGTAAAAGAAGAAATTATAAGCTTTCTAAGAAACATCATAAATAGGATTTCTTGTTGAGAAGAAACAGTATGACACCTCATTATTTTTAGTAAAGACCTATGGTTCGCAACATTAATTTTTGCTGGAAGCAAATGGAAATTTGTGTGCTGTGATTTATTCTAAATAATTTAGCTCAGGAAGATATGCTAGCAATATGCCACTATCCAGAGCCAAGAGGACGGGGGAATAAAAAAAAAAAAAAAGAGGAAGCTTTTGCGTTGCTTGCCAACTGAAATACTTTCCACATTTCTTCTAAAAATTTACATTATGCACATTCTGAAATCTACATAAGACAGATTGCATTTTTTCTTTTTCATTTTTTTGCAGATGCTCAAAGTTATTTAAGCAATGAGGATCTTGCCATAGAAACACTGGAGTCATCTCTTATTGTTGTGTTTTTCTTCAGTACCAGAGCAGAACGGGACCCAAACAACAACATAAGATGCAAACAGTATACTGTAAATGATAGCAACAAATAAGGTATTACACTTGATCAGCCTGGTGCATAAGACTAAACTGTTACCTGATTGGTTACTACAGATTAATGGACATTTGTGTTATTTACACCCCATCATTACAGTATATTTGTAACCAGTACGTAGCCTCATGAACAGACAAGCACCACCAGGTCAAACCTCCATTTTAAGTTGGAGGCAGCATAGCTTTTTCTTTTTACCTGTTTAATGCTGTGTACACACGGGGGCGATAGGGGCTATAATCGCTGGGAATATGCCAGTGATGGGAGTGTGCCCCAGCGATAAATTGCCGGGTGCGCGCTCCCGTTTTCTGGCCCATTGTAATCGCTGGACCAGCTAATTACCTCTGCGGCTCCCCCAGCAGAGGTTCCTTTTCATTAGCGACCATCTCTGGTCGCTGATGAAAAGGAGACACTGAGCAATATATTGCTCAGTAATATATTGCAAGCAATATATTGCTAGCAATATATCTCTCCCCCCCCCCCCCCCGTGTGTACGCACCTTAAGAAGTGATACTTTTGCTACATGTTTTTTATATATGCTTCATATACTGTATGTTGTGATTAAATAGGCGGCTTCCCTTTAATATACCAATACTTTCACATGCGTGCAAGACAATAAGGGTAAATGTGACAGTTTGTTTTTATATGCAAGAGGCATTTGTTGGGACCTGCATTTGGAGGGCATGCTGGTTCCTATAGTGCCACAAGGAGGATTTAGGGGTAACTTCTGATAGGCTGACTCTCAACTTAGATATATTGGTAAGTGCTATTATCATGTAGCCTTACAATAGACAATTATACGGCTCAGAATGGGTACTGTTATCATGCAGTGTAGGACTTCCGGTATCCGAGAAGCCTTGACGAGGCCCGGAAGCTTATCATATCTTTTGCAAAATATATGTAACTAAGATCTCTGAATTACCTTCTATTATGTTGGTTATTCGAATCTTATTACTAATGCCCTTTGGTGTGCTGGGGGTTGAATCCCCCTCCCTTGCAGCACCTGGGGGGCATTACTGATGTTTGTTTTTAAATGTGAACAGACCCAAACTGTACTACAGAAATACGATGGGAACAACTTCCAAAACCGGTGCTAATATGAATTTAAAATATTCAATAAAAATGGGTTCTATTTCTTTGAATCTCACTCGCAGCAGACACCCTGGTGTGTCTGTAGAAATGTATATAGACTGGAGAAACCCGCTTGGGTACTATGCCTAGTTTATTTATTTAAGAGTAGGTGCATTCATTAAAAATAAAATAAAAAAACCTCACAAACCATCTCAAATATATAAAATACTATTCATAAAAAACACAATTTTACAGCATGATAATTGACATGCTCAATACTATAAAGACACATCTTCACACAAGATCACATATTATATACATAAATATACTTAATAATATGCAACATATAACTTTTAAGCTGGATTCTGCTTAATTCATTCACCAGCTGTTATCATATAGGCTATGTAGATAAAACGTCCACTATTTCATTAAATGCCAGCAATGAAAGTCTGTACTGAAAGATCTCAATGGTAATGTTCACCACATATAATTTCATTAGGACAATAATAGGTACTTGTGTACTTTCACGGCTCTCATCGCATGCCATATGTAGTGGCATGCGATGCGATTTTCCCGTGTTTTTATGCATTTTTGATAAAATCGCATGCGATCTGATGCGATGCGATGTCATTTTTCACAGAAATAATGGACATGAGTTGACATCATGTAAAATGCACCCCAAATGTCATTTTCACACTACCACCCCCACTATCAACGCCAACCCGAAGCGTGGCGAGCGCAGCGAGACCGCGAGGGGCGGGGGTACGCGTCCTACGACCTTTTCATGCCCCCACTATCCACGACGGCGTGGAGTTGAGAATAGAAAGTGTGGCGAGCACAGCGAGCCACCAGCGTGGCGAGCGCAGCGTGGCGAGCGCAGCGAGCCCCGCGAGGGGACGCGGATACCTTCACAGGTATCCGTGTCCCCTCGCGGGCTTCACAGGTATCCGTGTCCCCTCCCGGGGCTCGCTGCGCTCGCCACGCTTCGGGCTCGGTGGCTCGCCACACTTTTTATTCTCAACTCCACGCCGACGTGGATAGTGGGGGTATGAAAAGGTCGTAGGACGCGTACCGCTTCGGGTTGGCGTTGATAGTGGGGGTGGTACAGTGTAAAAAAATGACATTTGGGGTGCATTTTACATGATTTCAACTCATGTCCATAATTTCTGTGAAAAATGACATGCAATGCGATTTTTCCCTGTACGATGCACATCGTGGGAGCCGTGAAAGTACACAAGTACCCAATAATATAACTGATCCTTGTGGAGATATAGATATACCCTGTATTCATTTTGTGGATAATCTAGCCAAGCAAAGGTACAGAATAGGTCAGATGTATTTTACCTGGCCATTTTGGCTCTGCCAATTCCTCTACAAGCACAAGGACCCTGCTGAGCTCTTTCAGTCATCCTCTTAGGAAGACTCTTTCATTTCTCTCATTGGCAGAACTGCGTATGTGTCCAAAGGATTTAATCGGCAGGGCAGGTGTTCAGTTGTGGGGACCCTTGTGATGTTAAGAGTGTTAAGGTGCTTGGCTCAGGCTTCATAGACTCCATGGATCAGTCTGAGTTAGTACCAGGGTGGGCATCTAATGCATTTCACTCAATCTAGAGCTTTTTTTCAAAAAGCAAAAAACACCCACAATTGAATACACAGGGATGAAAAATAACCTAGACAAAAAAACGAGATAAACTGACTCCCCCACAGCCTAAATACATAACTGCCAAAAGTCATAGTTTCCAGCTAGAAAAACATACCCACAGATAATACCTCAGACTTTTCATATCCAATGGCATTAAATGCTACCGCAAACCAATGTCCAGCAGAGAACACCAAAGCCTGGGTAGGTATGGAGGCCATAGTTTGTGAAATAAGTCTTTTCAATCAACCATGTATTGCTACAGACTATGCTAGTACTATAAAAATAAATCTAACAAACCTAAAAGCACACATTTGGTGGGTAATAAATATCTTAGATTATAGGGCTAACAATTTTATTGAACAACTCCAGATTCAGAAGTAGATTAGTTATTCCTTATTTTGCATAAGAAACTTGACATCTTAAATAAACGTTCAGGAATATGCAAACACTATATAATTGTATTCTTTCATACTAGTGTTATTTCGTTCCCATATCATATCTGTTTAACATATATGAATTACCAGCAATTCATCCCCAAAACTATTCTCCATCATTGCTCCTATTACATCTCTTAAAAAAAAAACATGGTCTTACAGAAGCCATGCATGGCACCTACTTCTTTGTCTTTTCTACTATCCCTGTGAGGATAGTTCAGCTGACAAAAGAGCCACCCATAGGAGAGGGGGATGGAGAATTAATTACCCAGGTTTCTTGGGGAGGCCAGCAGCTAACAGTGCCCCAGCTCCGGACTGTAGTGTGCCCTGAGGCCCGAGGTTGGGAAAGTCATGGGCAAGTATTTTGCTGTTAGGAGAGTTTATACAGTTTAGGCCAGTGGTAGCCAACCCTAGCCCTCGAGAGCTACCAACAGTTCACATTTTCCAGACAACCTAGCTGCTGCACTCATTAATCACTGACCCATTTTAAAAGATACACAGATGGAGCTAATTAGATCACTTGTGATTCTGTGAGGAGACCTGCAAAACATGCACTGTTGGTAGCTCTCGAGGACTAGGGTTGGCTACCCCAGGTTTAGGCGAAGGGAGTTGTTGAGGATTTGGGAATTTTATAGTAAACATTTGGAGACTGCTACAGGGGAAGAAAGGTCTAATGGGGGGGAATTATGTTACATCACATTAGCAAAACATTTAAAGGTAAAAGTCGTATATATTTTATATGTGGTTATAGAACAACTCATTGTGTAGGGAACAAATTAAGTCAAGAATGTATGTAAACAATAGTCATACGTGTGATTTACTATCCAAGGTCACAATGAAAAGTAAATATCACTTTTACTGCAAAAGGTATGAACAATGTTCATTGAAAAATTACCTACAAAAAAGACCCTTAGGGGTTTAAATTATATACCAAGTATCTGTGTTCATTTATTGCAACTACTAAACCTCCACTACAGTCATATGGGTACTTCAAAAGCAGGTTGCCCAGTGGACACCTCCTAAAAAGAAGTCAAAAACTTTAATAAAGGCTCTGCCAGCTTAACTGTAGGTATTCATATTTACATATACACATGTAAATGTCCTAAGAGTGCCCCCACAAAGAGTCGTCTTTCTCCATGTGACTTAACAGGAAACAGATCTACAAAAGCAATGTCTAGCATTGCGTGACCCAAAAGGTGTGAGCAGGTATCAGTTCTGTATAGTTTAAAAAAAAAAAGTCTAAACTTTACACCCCATCAAGTGCAGTCTTTTCACGCTCTTAATTTTCTATAGGTTCCTGAAGCAGCAGCACAGAATAGCATCTCCCACAACATAAATCTGCTGTTTATGCTAACTGTTTAATTGTTTGGCTTTCATAGCACAACTATTCACCAGGCTCTTCTCTTCATATGTCACCAGTTGAGTAACGCCCTTCTTAATGTATTCAATAAGTGGCAATTTTTCCGATCGCTTTTTTTTTTTTCCGGTCAAATCTACATTCAACTTATTAAATTAAAGTGACAAAAAAATCGCCACCGTCAGGAAACAAATGGATCGGCGAAAAAAATTTGCCTAGAGTTTTAGTTGAAATTGTGGCCATTTATCAATTTTCTGCCAATGCATTTTTACTAAAGCTTTACACACACACACCTTCAAAAATCACCACATTACAACAGATGCTTATACCTAGACCCACGTAAAATAGGTCATGCAGTAGTGCCCCTAACTGTGTTCCACACATTAGTGGTGTCCATTCAGAATATGACACACCGTATGGCCCAAATTCATATTATGCCACACACTACAACTTCAACTCCTTTTCCCCCTCAGCATGTCAAATCCCCATCAAATACTTAAAGGAAGCAGCATTCTGAGGTCTTTAACAATGGTGATGCTAATTGGACATGGAGCTAAATCATGACTGACCGCTTATGCGACCAGTCTGAGTTTCGAAATGGTTGGGAAACTGCGCGTGTGAAGAAGGGGTGCTGCGATCACATTGTAGCTTTGCGAACACCTCTGCCTGATTGACTTTCTCCTGACTGCAGTCGCAGAAATGCATCACAACCGATAGTCCCGATATTCCTTTAGAACTGCGATCACATTGACGTTTTCAGCTTTTGCAAATGTAGGCAGGAAGTGGTATGCAAGCAGGGGGCGGTATCCACCGCCTCCTGCATTCGTCTTGATATGTATCGCATATGCTAGTCTGCAGTAAGAAGCTTATCATAAAGCAATCCATTCTGAGCCGGTCCCCGTGTCCTCTCAGGACAGTGGTAAACATCTTCTGTAAGAAAATTAGGAACAATTCGAGCAATCAAAGAATCTGGCACTTTCAACTGAGACTAGGGATGGAGCTGCATTGGATCCATGTGTTGCTGTGAAAGTGAGAACTGAAATTTCCATAGTCCCAGACCAATATCAAATCCTGTTCCCGAGTGAGAATAGCACAGCAGAAGCCGGTGGAAGGACAACAATCATGTCACACTATATATTTGTGCATGAAGCATCCCTGGCAACTGTCTGACAACTTAGCCAACATGTCAGAGCTAGTACAGAGTCATTTGATATAAGTGAAAGCAAACCTTTCTACTGGCTTTTCAGGGACCAATGGATTATATACAGTACAAAATCACCTTAAACAATATCAGTAATAATTATTGTACATGTACAAGATGAAAGCTGTAGATCTGCCAACCTCTGTCATTGGTTGCTGATCAAATGACAATTCAACCCCAAGAAGAAACTGGACATGATAGCATGTGGAACACAAACATGATTACAGTGCATCAAGTTATGATGACTCTCCTTTGACTAGGGCTGCTCCTACTCTGTAACAGACAATGGCCAGTTCCCCCGGATCATGCTGCTTTTCACTACAGTATGTCAACAGAGTTGCAGCAGCAGGTAGAAAAACTGGACTCAACAACCCACTTGGTGATATTTTTCAGGCAACAGGGAGGAGGCTGAGCCACACTGACTGAATGTGGCAAGCACAAAAATTCCCACCCACTTCTGTACCAACCTTCGCTGGAGTAATTCTTCATAAAAGCTTTATATTTACCTGAAAATTGTAAAACCCAGTCACCAGAAATAAAATCATATACCCCTTTCACACGAGCAGCAAATTACTGGGAAAAAACTTTTCGACCCGGTAATCTGCTCAATAACATGGTTTTTCTTTGGTGTGAAAGTGTCAACCGGGTCTTAAATTCCGGGTCACCAACCCTCTTTAACAAGGCCGGCAACATGGGATTTAAGACCTGGGTTTACCCTTTCACAACAATAAAATACCCGTGTTATTAATCAAATTACTGGGTTGAAAAGTTTTAACCCGGTAATTTGCTGCTCATTGTAAAAGGGGGTCAAATTGCACCCGGCAAAATGACCTGGCACTTAAAATGCTGGGTCGCAGGTCTGAAAGGGGACCTGGTGACAGGGAATTTTCCAGCCCTGATTTCCAGTAAAATCATATTTATTCAACAACCTAAAGAAAATATAATGTGGTACAAACAAACAAAAAAGTTTCCATGTAATGGCAATACTGTATGTCACTTGTAAGGACAAGTTTTCAAAGCAGTTTTTCTTACCCCTAAATAGAATTTGCAATTGTATGTTCTTAAAGTCTGACATACATTATATACACAGCACACTATAAATAAATCTGAAATTCACATAACAGTGTTTACAGTATGTTATAGATGAGGGAATATACACCAGATACTGTGCTTGCCTTCATTACCTCTACTTGTGAATTGGGTACAGAGTTACTATAGGTTTAATAAACATAATGGTCTACCGCTGCCAAAAGGTCCCACTTTAAAAAAAAAAAACTACCAATATTATGCACTGTTTATGCAACATATGTTTCATGCAAATATACAAATGTAAATACACAAAAACCATAATTTTATTGAAAACATGCAAAGATGGAGTGGGCGAGATGGAAGTGAACCCATGGGGCCAAAAAAAAATGGAGACTATTATGGCTGCAGATGTGCCTTTTGCATAATAGGATTATAAGGGAATCTGACTATCACAATAAATAGCTATAACCCAGAGGTTCCCAAATGCGGTCCTCAAGGCACCCCAATGGTCCAGGTATTAAGTATATCCATGCTTGGCCACAGGTGACTTAATTAGTAACTCAGTCAGCCTGATTAAACCATCTGTGCTGAGCCATGGAAATACCTAAAACCTGGATCGATGGGGTGCCTTGAGGACCGCGTTTGAGAACCTCTGCTATAACCACTACTGCAGTAACAGCCACACTCCCACTCTGGTTCCATGAAAGCATCTTGAGGGCATGCTCATAGCACTCATTATCCCGACCTCCCACTAGTTGACCATCTGGGAGGCCATAAGTATTAAAACTTGGTTACTATTTTCCTTACACACACACAAAAAAATTTGTTTTACGCATAAGTGGATGAGTAATTTAAATTGGACTCTGGCACACTGCCTGTATAAGGATTTGCAGAGTGGTGCTGTAAATTATGGACTTGCAGTATTTTTATATAGACGATTGGAACAATGTACCACGACCTATTCTGAATAAGCAACGGGGAACTAGGAGATACGCAATAGAATATACAGTGACATCATTACTTTTATACTGATCTATTCATTCGGTTAGGGGGCAGAACCTAAAAATTATCTCTCCTTTCCTCAGGCTCTCCTTTAAATAAAGAACATCAATACATACATTTGTGGGACTACAAAACTACAAAATATAGGGTGTTTGAGGGTATAGGGTCTGCTTATAGATACAAGTTACTTCCCCAAAGATCAAAAGCTACTGTATCAAAAATATAATAAACCAAAACCATACCTTTCAGTTCACCATAAACTGATTAAAATATTGCACAACTGTGAGTTTAGAGTTTATCCAACCACAAAGAGAATCCATACAATGGCAGCACCTGCTATAGAGGCCACTCGAGGCTTAAAGAATTTTGACACCATTAAAGATTTTAATGGAAGTGACAGGAGAAACTTCATAGGACAATGGCAGCCCAGGCACTTAACCCATCTTCATGTGAGGGTGGTATAACAAAATACTGTACCGAGTTCGGCCTACCAGAAGAAATAGGAGACCCAAATACCAACTGAAGAAAGTTATTTAGGCTGTCCAGACTTAGTCACTTTTCATCCTTCACTTTAGACCAGATCATTACTGTACTTCATGAACACAACCCCCACCATAAAGCATATGCTGGAAGCATACGGTTATATGGATGCTTTATGGACTTGAACAGTTGTCAAGATAGGAATCACAGCTGCAGGGTTTTTCTTATTTAATCAAAGTGGAGAAAATGAGCCACTGTGATTTACTGCATCTTTTTTCTCAAAACCCCACAGCAGTCCTTTTAAGCTCCATATACACTATGCAATAAAGGCAACATATATGCACGATAATGATATTGTTAACAGTATCATGCATATCGTTCACTGTGTACGAATGATAACAATAAGTGCTCCTGTGGGAGTACATTTTTCATAAAACAAGACAATCACTGGTAAAGCAAATAATATATCTTTATTGTATATGAAATAGTTCTGCGTGTACTGTATTCACTATATGATTTATTCTGGAGCTATGGGGAGTTTTAAGGGAATTAGTTAACTATATCATTGACTAAGCATATTTGTCACATGTAACTTCATGAACTTCATCCACTCACTGGCCATCTCACGGCTGGACTACTTCAACATTCTTCTCACTGGTCTCACTCACTTTCCTATAATTTGTGATAACCTCTGAAGCAAGGCTTACCTCACCTGCCGCTCCACTTCTGCCAATCCCCTTCGACAAAATATGTTCTGCTCCCATTCCCCTACAGAATCCTCTTCAAACTTCTCACCCTCACATACAAGGCCATCTCTAATTCCACTAATCATTTACATCACCAAACCTCATCTCCGTTCATACTCCCTCCTGCCCTCTACAGTAGGCCAGTGACCATCACCTCTCCTCTACCGTGATCCCTACTTCCAATGCTCGAGTTCAAGATTTTGCCCGCGCTGCATCCCTTCAGTGGGACGCTCTCCCTGCTCCATTAGACTCTCACCAACCATGCAAAGATTCAAAGGGGCACTGGAACCCCACCTATTCATCAGAGCATACCCTTCCGCTGCATAATCTAGTACTGAGGCTGCTCATCCAACCCAATTCCATATGCCATGACCATCTCTGCTTTTGCTTACATCCTGCCATCAGACCACCACCCGCTTGCTTACACTTCATGTCATCTGTCGCCCCTTCCCACTAGAATGTTAGCACAACAGGGACCTCTTCTGTTTTGTTGTCACACCCCTGTTCTCCTCACCTATGCAGCGTCCATCTTTGCCTGTATACTCTCTCCATCTATGGCCGCCAGCCCCTAGTAGTGCACGGATTACTCCCTTGCTTCTTAAGCAGCCCATACATGCTGCGATGCGGGCTGTGCGTTCTGTGCTTTGAGGTGCGCGCTCCCGCGGCACCTCATCGCACAGTACAAAAAGTATGTGCTTGCACATACTTTTTGTACTTTGTTTTCATCACATTGCATCACATTGCATGCACAACGCATGCACAGGCAATGCAATGCAATGTGATCCGTACTTGTTAAGCACGGAACACACGCCCGTATCGGGCGTGTATGGGCAGCATTACATCTATACATCTATGTATCTATAGTAGGTATGAATGCAGCATGTTTGAAAATGTGACAGTTAGTAATTACTACAGCTGTGCAGCAGCTAGGTGATTTGGGAAAATTGGACCGTTGCTAGATAGATGACTGGTTTGGCCAGCCCTAATCTAAGCTGTAGTGTGTATTGAATTGTGGTGCTCTTTGTTACCTGTACTCAATTGTTTTTATGTACTGTAAAGTTCAGTTCTGTGTCCCTGTACTGTTCTATTGTATGCCCTTTGCACGGCACTGCAAAACGCATGTGGCGCCTTATAAATAAAAAGATTATAATCTTAAAAAAAATTAAACAAAAAGATGTCACTCAAAGTGGTGAGTTATTTTGTCTAAATAATCTGTTTTGAATCTGTATTTAAGAAATGTTTTTCTTTTTAGATTTAGAAGTTTTGTGTGAATCACTGATAAGAATCAGAACAAATAAAATTTAGATTCTATGATGTAAAACATAAGAATGTGAAAAATGGCAAAAGGAAGTGACTACTTTATAGAGCCACTAAGGCCAAAGGTAATATCCATTTCACTAGCCTATTTACCAGACAAAATACACCTTCATTTATAGTCAGCAACTCCCACACGTGTTCCCAGAGTGCAGGTGCAGAACATTTCCTTTTAATGTAGCATAAGCAGGGATTTAATTGCAGCCCTTCAGATGAGCAGAGCAGGAAAATATAATAATTAGAACTGTCGCTATGTACTTTCTTTCTCATGCAGTGCTGAAATAGGTCTATTAATAACTCCTCTGACTATCAGCACCTACTATTGTTTCCTGCAATACACTATCTACATTCAGCAGGAAATGAAAGGAATATACACTGGGTTTAGATAAATGTTTAAAAACACCAAGTAACACATGAAATCATTTCTAAATAACATAGATGAAAACAAATTAGAGTCAATTAAGTAGCACACGGTTTAGTCTAAATCCTATCCGCAGCTTTGTACTGTACATGATGTTCCTAATATTACACAAAGAAAACATATTTTACAGAATCTGGCCTTTCATTCTCACCAAGAATGCATTTATTTTCTTTACCTGGCTTTTTAAGGTTTCCTCCAGTAGAGGCAGGAAGCTATGCATGGCAAATTATTGGTTCCTCCCTCCTGCTTCCCTGTCTAATGATATGGTTTCCGATGGGTTCTGGGAGGCCAATCTACACTCAAAGACGACTTAGGAGTGTTGCCCAGATATTTTGTGAGGCTCAGAAGTTATGCAAGTATACAGAAGGGTAAAACCAATCACATTTTGTTCTAAAGAATGAATTATATACTTGTCATAACAAGCAACAACATCAACGAGAATGGTTTATGTTTTCCTGTAGTATAATACAGCAAAATAAAAAAAAAATGCTATTTGTAGTACCGAACTGTCCTAAATAAAAATATATTTTTTACATATGAATTATATATTTTAAGCTTAAATAGTTGGTAAAGACTGACTAATGCTGTAACAAATTACAGTACACGGAACAGAACCTTGCCTTATATAACCCTAGGATACAGGCACTTGAAAATATCATCAGAACTTATATACCTACAATTTCTACTTTGAAATTGTTTTCACCAAATTAATTAATTATTTCCCCCCATTGAATTATAAATCTTCTAATGGCACATTCAGTCAGTGAAGGGGGGGAGCCAAAACCTCTAATCTATGAAGCATTGGACAGTTTTAGAATATGACCTACTTTTCACTGTCTGGATTCACATGAATGACCAGAGCTTCAAGGAGCTGCTACTGTAGGGTATGTTAATTAAAATTTTCTCCATTCTTTATGGCTTTCAGCTTAGGGGGATGAAAACACACTTAACGTCTATATAGATTTCACTTAAAAGGTTTGGGTAATAAACCTAACACCACGCAACAAAAGAAAAAAAAAAAAACATATTAATGAAAGATAATACCTCAATTAGCAAACTCTTCAGAATTGTGGTTTTAAGAGTTATCCTGAAATGAAGAACCCATTCTTGACAAGTACCAAGTCAATTTATTCTTAATATTACACGTGACTAAGTCCTGACAAGGAGGAAATCAATTACAGGTGAAGGGTGAGTATTGCTGTCGCCACAGAGTTTAAATGCCGGCAACAGCACCCTCTAGCACAAATCTGGAATTCTTCCAAAATTGCTTGTACTCTATGTGCGGAAGCCCACTGCCATGCTGGTTCAGCTGGCAGACATCATTCACTGGCAATTGAATGCACCCAAATAACTGAACAGCCATGTTAGTGTTTATGACTTTACAGAAGAAGTAAACCATGGGCCTAAAAAGGATCACTTGAAGTTTAGGGGGAAAAAAAACAGTAAATACTACAACGGCTTTCTGTAGCATGTGGCAGCCGCCCAACATGCCAGGTCCCTCCCCATGATAGTGAAAATCTGCAATCATGAAAAAATGTTAACAGTCCTCTGTGTAGTGAAGCTCTGACATAAGTAGGGTTCCCTTGCCTGCACAGCCTAAGGCAAAGGCAGGCGCAGGGCTGCCATGTTTTGGGTCATAACGGCTGCACGTGATGCTAGACAGCCAACATAGCCTACCAAATGTTGCCCAGACCATGTATACCCAATGCCGTGTGGCCGCCCCCTACTGGCACTTTGACTGGTCGCATTTTCAGATTATTGAAGACCATCGAATAGTGGTGGTTTTCTCTAATCAGTGTTCAACGCTGAATGAGGGCCCATATACTGAAAGTCTTTATTCTCCAGCAAAACCATTATCGAAGCAGGCTGAAAACGTACACACTGTAGCCCTAATTCAGGTCTATTCTGTTCCCCACACATTCATATGGGGGGGGCAGATGGTTGTGCCCTGTGCATGTGCATGATTAGTTATGCGCATTTGCAGTGCATCTGTGTGAGCTCCCTCGCAGGCCTGCACTGTCAGTGTGTCACTCGCACAGTGGAGGGGGGGGGCGGAACGGTGGTGGCGATTGACACGTAAATAGCGTGTGCCCCCTGCCCAGTCTTCGGCCGGAAGCCCGCAAATATGGCAATCTCCACTGACTTATATTTGCGAGACCTGGAGAAAATCATTCGATTGTAGCAGACCATCCATTGAATTTTACGGCTGCAGGCACACGCGAGAGGTTATGGTGATGTTACTACTCAATTTTAATAATGCACAGTACTGCACATAGTTGACGAACCCCCTCCCATCCCCTGCACATGCAGGTCAATTTTGGCTATATAGCCAATGATGACACTGAACAATATCATTCATCGTGTTTTCACTTTTGGATGAATTCGCGAGCGTTTGACTGCTTCTGGATTTGTTAACACCCTAGCTAGCCGAATCACCCCCCCCCACAAAAAAAATCCAATATTTGTACTAATAAAGATGGAAGAAAAAAGCCTGCAACTGAATGCAGTAGGGCTGAATTATTGCAGTTTCTTCGGCTACCCGAAAAAACGTGCACTAATTGAATCCCTATAGATTGTAAACTTGCGAGCAGGGCCCTCCTACCTCCATGTCTGTTTGTATCTACCCAGTTTGTTTAATCACGGTTTCCAATTGTAAAGTGAAACGGAATATGCTGCGCTATATAAGAAACTGTAAATCAATAAAAATACCACCCAATGTTTCAGTTTCTCACTTAAGATCCAACATTTTTTATACAACTGAAGTCCATTAATTTGAAATGTTTTAATACTGTAAATCAATCCTGTTTGGTTTTAAACACAGACTCTGTGGTGGATCCAAACTCCAATATGCTTAATGGCTAATTTATACGGTTAACAAAATACACTGTACAACACAGTAATACTTTTAAACTTGTTTCCTTACTAAAGAAATAATGTATGTTGTGTTTGTACGGCATTGGCAGAAAATGGCTTGAGCTATATTGGCTAATTATGATAGGCAGAGTCCTGCTAATAAAGTTGTTGATAAACTGAGACTCGGAATAAAAAGGTCACATATATTGATGCAATTGAGAGAGGCTTGGCTCCATGAGTTTAATATGACTGTGCTATGACCGCGCTGATAGAATTGAAAAAGAGGCTTGGTTCTATCGGCTCAATATGACTGTGATATGGACGATTCGAAGAAGAGGCGTATAAGGCATGATAAAATGGCTGAAATTAGGAATAGAGGCGTGGAACGCATATTAAAAATGGCCATGGGAAGCTGTTAATATGAGAAACCAAAGTGAGGCCTGTAACGCAAACAAGGAAGCGCGGCACTAACAAACTGCGCGTATAGGATTGCTATAAACGCAGTAGACTGACAACATTACAGTTCAACTGACGAAGCCACTGATGTGGTCTACATAGGCGATGAAACGAGTTTTGAACTGTATCCGGTCCCTCTGTGTTATATTGCCGCGAGTACAACAGTTTGGCGGCACACAAAACTCCAATTGGCCACAGTTACCTCTCCATCAGCTGTCCGGAGCGCAACTCTGGTATCAAGGGGAACTGCATACCTGAACACTTATTCCTGAAAGGGAACCAGGATTACAAATAGCCAATGGAGGGAATATCTTGTGCGGGACTGGTAATTATAAGGATCTGCCTTTTACAAATTCATGCGTAAATATCAGAGCCATTTCTAGCCTCATTATCAGCCATTCATGCCAGAGTTATTATAGGTGACATAGGTTTGTTCTGTCTGTCTAAATTTATATTTATATAAAAATATGAAGTGAGCTTCAAATGATGCTTTATGAATTCCTATTTTAAATAAATCGATACATATGGTTAAGTATTGCTATTTGAATATTTATATATATTTTTCTCACTGAGCACAGCTGCGCCTCTAATCAGTGACTGTGAGCTGATGCCACAGACACTATCCATACCTGGACCTGGTTACCCTTCCATCCAATTCAACTATGACCCACAGGGCAAAAAAATTGTTCTCTGTGATTGTGGACACAGGTTGGCCGCATAGCTCCTCCTTTAACAAGGACCATCTCCCACAACAAGTTCTAGAAACCAATAAACAGTGGTTTATGGTGGTGCTTTATCCCCAAAATCCGCTTGCAGTCTTCCAAAGCTCTCCTAGTGTCATGGAAGGCTGTCCAGTGGTCTCTGTTGAGCTCCATAACAAGTTTTTCCAAGAAATGAACCTGATGAGTTGTGAGGTGTACAACGCGGCTTACTTTATACAAGGTTCTGAGCTTTGACATTTCACAAGAAGTTCAGTCAGAGATTACAGTCAGTCAAATTGTGTCTCATCTCTATTTATGCACTGCACTTCCGGAAAGGTTTTGCGCAACCCTCGCATAAGGTGTCCAACAGACAACTGATCAGTTTAAAGAATGTTAATAATCTGAGTCACAAAAACTTGCATCTCACTGCCTTGTTGTTTGTACTGTATATTGCAACTCCAGCCATAGATCTGCCTGAATGGTGGGGGGTTGTGTTTGAACAGAAATGGGGAAACAATGGTGGCCCTACAGTGTCTTATTAAATAATTCTGCATATATCAACTAGCTAGCATTAAAAAAATAGCCAAAATGAACTCCTGTACTACTACAGAACACTTTCAGATTCCGAGGAAATGGCAAACAAAATTTCAGTGGCTGCACATAAGTGAAACGTTTTTTGGAGCACAAATTTATTCCAGATTGAAAGAAACGGAGTTAAACCATTTTATGCCCTCTTTACAGTTTACTTGATTAGGGCTTGCACAAGCAAAGAGAATGACTTAGCACTGAGTGACAGGAATTTAGCCCTGATTATATTTAATCACTGACCAAGTGCCATTAATAAAACAGCTCAGAAAATGGCCAAAGGGCAGTGAACAAAATTAACGTCAAAGCGACAGATTATGTCTAACTGCAGATCTTCTGATGGAGGCAGACTTATACAAATGTTACATTGTCCAGCAATACACTGGCTAATGCCTAAAGGCTGTAAGATGTAGAAAGCACTAAAAATTAAAGCGAGGAAAAAAACAAACCTATATATGAATAGACTAGTATTTGTGGTTCTTCTTGGAATTAATTTGTAGTGAAGAACAAACAAATCTTGCATGATTAGTTGCCTTCAGTCGTGTGTTTTCATAAAGCAAGTTTCATAACCTATAATGCAAGTTTCATTACCTATATAAAAAGTTGGGTACTTGTGTACTAGCACGGTGCCCACGATATTTGGTCGCACAACATATAATCGCATTGCATGGCATACACCCGATGCACTGCGATGCAAAATTGTATAAGCCTCCTATACGATGTTTAATTGTATAAGCCCCCTAATGGGGGCTTACAATGTTAAATGCACCCCCACTATGAACGTGAACCCGAAGCGTGGCGAGCGCAACGAGCCCGCGAGGGGCGGCGGTACACATCCCACGACCTTTTCATACCCCCACTATCCACGTAGGCGTGGAGTTGATTTTATATAGTGTGGCGAGCACAGCGAGCCACCGAGCCCGAAGCGTGGCGAGCACAGCGTATTACTTTACATGTATTCCGCGTCCACTCGCCACACTATATAGAGTCAACTCCACGCCGACGTGGATAGTGGCGGTATGAAAAGGTCGTAGGACGCGTACCGCTGCGCTCGCCATGCTTCGGGTTGGCGTTGATAGTGGGGGTGCTTTTAACATAGTAAGCACCCAACACGTTTAATTAACTTATAGGGGCCACTTTTAACATGGGAAAACCCTTTAGGGTGCTTATACAATTTTAAATCGCATACCATTGTATATGCGATAGAATTGCATACAATTCGATGGTATACAATTTAAAATTGTACAACATCGGCTGCCATCGCATACCCTCGCATCCCTTATGGTCTGCGATGCGATGGGCGCCGTGCTAGTACACAAGTACCAAAAGTTGCTATTGCCCCCTCATTTTTATTTTACACCTGTACTATAATAAAGCATAAAAAGGTTAGTGTATTTAACTTCACGGGTGTCTTAAGATACACTACACTAGTAGGGGTTAAAAGAGTCAGACGTTTAAAGATGCAATGTCCTAAATGTGCACACAGTCTAGAAGGACCTAAAGGCTAGGGTAGAGACTGCTGGAGCATAATGATGCATTTCAGACAAATGCCACATGTGCTAAGTCCCGCGGGTATAACACTTGGATTATGAAAGATATAGGTCACTTAAAAGAGCCAACACACAGTCATACTCCCTACATGTTTTAATGGTGAGGATTTAAGAAAAATATGAAAAAAATATGTGCACCTATATAAAAACCCACTACATTATATAAAAAGCCATAATATTATTATTATTAATAAATATTAATGTAATGATAATCATCATTTGTGGACGCCAATACTGTACCTTAAAAACTAATACAAATAAAAGAAATGTTTGGGTAGTAATCTGCACAAGTATGTAGTAATAAGCCCCGAAGAGAAGATGTATCAAATCCCATTTACCTATCATTTTACAGCTGGAGGACCACTTATAGTCCACCCCTGATTTAGAATGTACTTGATAAAAGCTAGCTGGAAATGAATTGTTTGCTATGGCCAACTTTACCTCTTGTTTACTTCTTAGTAGGCTTTGGTACATCTTTCTCCCAGCGAGCTATGGCTTACGGTCATCTAGATAACAGTATAACCGATTCACCCACCACCGTGTTTAGCAAAATTTGAAAATGATCCAGTCACTTATGCTGGGCATACACTGTCCAGTTTGTGGCGCAGTTTTAGGGCCTATAATTGAGTAGTATATAGCAATATCTGCTTAGTAATTATTAGTCAGATAGACATTCAAAATCAAATAATTGGTTGTGTATGTGCTTCCTTAGCTGATCGTGCAATATTTTTTACCTCTTCCTTCACATCAGGAATGGGGAAAGGTTTCCTCCCCAATGAAGGAATGTTGATATCACAGCCATACACTAAACGATCTCAGGAGTACACCGCTATTTAGAATGGGTGTAAGCTTTTCAGATAAAATTTGAAATAAATCTGTTTTGTTTGCTGCATCTTCAATGGAGAGTTGGTTTTCTGGATTGACTCACACGTAATAAAACAAGTGCAGGAGAAGGGAAAACTGAATCTAGAAAAATACAAGTGTGAATGTCATGTTATGGAAACCATGTGATAAATGTACCATTCTGCATGCCCCATTTTTTGTTTGTGTGGACCCGATACACCAACAGATTGGAGTGAATCGGGTCCACATATAAATGGAATTTATCAGTTGAAGCCGATGTGGAAAGCATGTGATAATCTGAGCCCTCCCACTTTCAGCTATCCAGTTTGGCGCATCTGTTCCCATGGCAGAGGAGCTGGGACTACCTCTCCCAGGGGCCCCTTTGCCAGAGTGAGTTGTGCCTATGTATTTCTTTCTATGTAATGATATATAGATATATACACTACACTAGGAGTTGGAGGCGATACACGCGTAGGGTTTAGAGTATAATCTATGCTGTTAACCATCAAGTGAACTGCAAACAAACGGATGCCCCCAGAAATCAAGAACTTATATACTCAGAGAAAGTTAATGGCCATCCACAGGAGGTGGGCAGCCGTTCACAGAAAGGATTCCTTTTGGGAGGCACACTTTTAAATGGTAAAAGATGATGTTCAATGAGTGAGATAAAACTTAGCTTTTATTTCCAATTATCTAAAATAATGATAACTCTATGTTGTCATATGATACACAGGTTGCCATGAAGCGTTAAATAACAATCTAAACTTCAAAATTAGTGAACAAAGTTGGCCACTGAAAATTCCATATACAGTACTTGTATCTACACAGTAACAGTTAGTGGTGTTATTAATTAACCATATACTGTTGGTGTATGATTTAATTTAAGTCCTTAAATAGGACAGCTGGTGAAACACCCAGTATGTGTGACAATTGTGTATAGTTAATTAATAATAAAGTAAAAAAATCAGGAATAAACCCAATAAATCACAATAACTCATTGTACTTTTCTTTTCCCCATCTTCCCAAGGATACCTGTTATGCCATAACGTTTATATCAGTTGATATATAATTAATTAACGGCACTAACGGTATTATTGTGATTGATTGCGTTTATTCCTGATTTTTTGGGGGCTCCAATATACAAGTAGATGGCGGCAGCATCCGGGTGCCGCCGCCATCTACTTGTAATAATATATCTATATCGGGTCCCATACATCAGCAATTAATTGTGACAATCCTCCATTCTGGAGAGGATTCCCACAATTAATCTTTAATGTGTGGGCTCCCCCTTTTGGCAATATCAATCAAAAATCAATAGGTATCGCCAATCGATTGCTGAATCAGATTTTTAAACAGGTTTAAAAATCTGGTTTTATTGAAGTTTCATTTTTGTACGTGTGGGCATTCTAACAGGAAAAATCTGTCAATCACTGAAACATCTGTAATGTGTGGGCAAAACAAATAGATTGAAGAAACCATTTATTTGGGGGGAAAAAAAAAAATCACTGGATCTGAGAAACAATTAACTGTGATTGCTGATGTATGGGGGCCATATCTCTATCTCTATCAATAATCCAACATTCCATTATTTCTTAACTTTCCTGTAATATTCCAGTTCTTGTTCCTTTTTTAGCTATGGTACATATTGAGGATCATTCTTGCTATATACTTTAAGATTATTCTGCAGTGTGTTGCCCTGCAATGTGTTCACTGATCGAAAAATGCGGTTAAGAGGCCTCCAAATAGCAATGCACAACTCGTTTTGTCCATCCAGTAAGTATATAGAAAATCGTTCATCAGATCACTATTTTGATATCTGCTTAAAGTGCATTATTTCAATTTAATGTACAAGTTTTTATAGCCCCTGAAAATCTAATCACTCACAGCAGTCACTAGTCCCCACGGAGTTAATCTATGTCCCCTATATTTTATATATTCAAGGAAACGGGAGAATGACCAATTCAAAGAATGATGGAACTTGGTTGTCATGGATAAATGTATGAAATTATATTTAAAAAAAATAATATAAAAAGCATAAGACTTGTCCAAACCATCTACAAAGATTATTTTAAATGGTTGTATATAAAGCAAATAAAATTAGGACAGCAGTGACCTGTTCTGTTTTTAGTGCAAGGAATGCCTGGAGTGTACAAAACAGTGCTCAGCACGCCCTACAGAACTCCAGAGTAAGGGAGAGCCTGGGAAGTGAAGATATCATTCAGAGGAGAAATAAAGGGTGCATAGTGTCATGCAGCTAAGAAATACAACCCGTGAAAGCGTATACCGTGTAAACTGACATGCTTTTCAACTTTGCTAAAGACATCATTCCCAATATTTTTCTGAAATTGCATTTTCTAAAGAGATTACTACATAATAATGGGATGCTCATATGAATTAGAGTTATATACTGTTAAAATGTAGCTGCCAAAACAACTGGATATCCTATGGCAGTGTTTCACACCTCAATCATGGCCCACTAGAAAATCTTATTTTTCACAGCACCCCTAGACTTAAGAAATGATGACAAATGTATTAAATTGCGTTTATAGGTCCTTTTTAGATTAAATTATGTGGTGAGGGACATTATTTGCTTCTGTTTGTCCACAAAAGTTATTATTGAATTTCAGTTTCTTATATAGCGCAGCAGATTCCAATGCGCTTTACAATTGTAGACAGTGATAAAACAAACTGGGTAACACACAGACTTGGATGTAAGAGGGCCCTCCACAAGCACTGGTTTTGCTGATCATACTGACCATAAAAACTTGAACCACCAACCCAAGGCACCCCTGCAATGGTCCTGAGGCATCCCAGGATGCCACGGTGCAAGGGTTGAGAACAACTGTCTTATGGGTTAGCGATGCCAGCTTGCTGCCCTACTTGCGACCATAAACTGTAAGGGAAATTCAAAGCAGTACACGTTTATTTTAGGCTCAGACTAGTTTGGATTTAGCCGCCAGGGGGCAGGTATAGTAAGTGTAGTGAAGTGAAGTTACAGTATTTCAGGAGATTAATTTACTGATCTTGTAGGAGAGTGTGTCTGGTGTATACAGATAGTATGTGCATGGTACACGAGCAACATCTTGATAAGGAGATAGGCACAGCTACAGACTAAAGCTGTGTACACACGGGGGCGATAAGGGCTGAAATCGATGGGAATATGGTCGCTGGCGACCATATTGCCAGTGATGGGAGTGTGCCCCGGCGATAAATCGCCGGGTGCGCGCTCCCGTTTTCTGCCCCATTCTAATCGCTGTTCACAGGAGCTTGCTCCTGCTACCAGCTGATTACCTCTGCGGCACCGCCGGCTGAGGTTCCTTTTCATCAGCGACCATCTCTGGCCGCTGATGAAAAGGAGAAACTGAGCAATATATTGCTCAGCCATATATTGCTAGCAATATATGGCTGAGCAATATATCTCCCCCCGTGTGTACGGGGCTTAAGGGCCAGATGCAATAAGCTTCAAAAAAAGTGATAAAATGGAGAGTGACAAACAGCCAACCAATCAGCTCCTGCTTGACAGTTTTCAAACACAGTCTGTGACGTGACAGGTAGGAGCGGATTGGTTGGCTGTTTATCACTCTCCATTTTATCATTATTGAAGCTTAGTGCATATGGCCCTAAAAGCCTACTTTTTCCGATCACTTACCTTTGATTGTAAAAATACTCAGGTCCTAGAAATGCACGGAGTATGGTTATAGACTACAATCCAGCTATAATGCATGACAAGCGGTTACCATTTGGGCATCTCCAATTTTTATTTATTAATGCAATTTTAAAAGGCCATTTCACAAACTAGAGATCACAGATAATGTAATATGCTGCGACCAAGACCAGACCACAACCAGACCTCAGCTATTTTCACAAGTATAGTGTCATCTTGTATATGTGCAGTATAGGCCTATTCCACACTGTTGTCTATATTACTTCTCAAATGAGAAAAGCATCAAACCAATTAGCCACTGATGGGATTTTCTTCCCGCTTCTTATGTTTAATGTAATTACTGTAACTAGATTACAAAGTAATACCAGTTTGCCATTTCAATTTATTTAAAACAGGTTTGAACTTTATACCCATCTATATTCTGGCAATACTCAAGTAATGTGAGCGGACGCCACACATGTTGACCCATAACTGAAAGATCACATGAATATTATGTATAGTACTATGTAACCACGTATATTGTGGGAGTAAGGGATCAGCAAAGTCCCTAATAATTCTTGATACTTCCAATCATCCCAAGGTTAGATTATAGATCTCCTGACCAAAAACATGTCATTATAGGAGTCTGCAACAGTATAAACAAACAGTCTGCTGTATACAGGCAACTAATGAAGAAAAGCGAAATTACAGTGTTACTCGTTTAGTACATCCAACTTTCCAAGAACAGTTACTGAGGGCATGGGACATGTGGCATTTCGGAGAAATTCGAAACACGTTCGATTTTCTGTTTGATAATATTTATGGTGATGAACATTTGCTGTTGAAAACATAGCTCAATAAGAAGGCTAACGACCAAAATTAATGAGGAAAAACAATGTCCACTTTACTCACAATGGGGCAGATGTATTAATCCTTAACAAGAGATAAATCCAAGGGTGATAAGGAGAGATAAACGTCCAGCCAATCACCTGCTAACTGCCATGTTACAGGCTGTGTTTGAAAAAAGTCAGCAAGGAGCTGATTGGCTGGACGTTTATCTCTCCTTATCACCCTTGCATTTATCTCTGGTTAAGGATTAATACATCTGCCCCAATGTAAGAAATAGACCTCAGTTTAAATTCTGTACAACACATATTGAAGGAAATGGATATAGAAAATAAACTGGCTGTATCCAAATCAACACAGTAAAGAGAGTATCAGTGGAGACAAGAAAATGATGCATCATGTAGGATTACCTTAATATGTGAAAACAGTGTACAGAAAGTAGCACAATGGAATGCAAGTCAATTAAGTGCCAAGAAACTATGTTACCGTTTAAACTTGCCTTAAATGAAAGGTGATATTAGAAGAGGCATCCTGAAAGTAAACAGCAAACAATAAACCCTTCTCTATCTTCACAGAAATAAAAAGGTTTAGTTTATTTTGTAACAATAAAAAAAAAAAAAAATCAATGTAAATAAGAGCATGTCCTGCTATTGTGCTTGACTTCTAAAACTCCACCAATACTCATGATGGTCTACTGATTTTTATTTAGCATGCAAGTTACTAATTACATACATACAGTATTGAAACCAGCATTGGCTGCTAATACGGTCATAGGCAATCAAAGAATGTGAGATTATCAGCAGAGGGGGGATAACAAGCGTGCCTGTGCTTCCCATGCCACTAGTTCCATTTAGCAGAATAGCTCATAGCAATATCTAAAAATATATTGGTACATCAGGCAATGTGTACTGGTGATTACAGCTGGGCTGGCAAATTCAAATGTGCTCCCTGCTGGGTGTCTTGACTGGGTGTGGATAATTAGGCCGACAGGTTCTAGGTCGACATTCAATAGGTAAAAGGTCAACGCATCAAAAACAGACATCGACAAAAATTCAACATGAAAATGGTCGACACAGGAAAAGGTCAACAGAAATATTCCGGTTTTTTTGGTGTTAATGTTGGCACGGACCCCAAATTATTGTTAACGCTTAGCACGCTGTGATTTGGGCTTGGTACTTCGCTACACTAGTATAATCTCTTATCACTACATGGATAGAGAAGAACAAGCCTTAACCCTTTGAGTGCCAACATCTGTCAGAGAGGTTAAACATATCCACTAAAAATGCCAGCGCCGCTCACATTTGCTATATAAATGTCAAATAAAAAAATGTTGTGTTAAAAAAGATTTCCTAAACATTACAGGTCATTATGTTGAAGAAAAGGGTTTGCTTGGCATTTTTCACACCTATTTTGAGAAATGTGTTGCCCTATTGCCTGTCAACCTATCAACTAGTCCTGACCAACACTTTGAGCAGCCGATTGGTAAGTGTACGTACTGTATCTGAATCACATGATCTGTTGGATTGATCATTGGTCTGCCGATATATCGGTGTGGTGTGTACCCAGCTTACAGTGGGATTCATTGCAATGCTAAATATTAGAATATGTGGTCAATTTTCCCAAGTGAACATAGTAGAATTACACCAGACATGTTCCTTATATGCTATCAAGCTGCTGGGTGTGGATTGAAGGGTTGTCATTTACAAAAAGTCAACAAGAGTTTTTCACATTTTCTTTGGTGTCATTGTCGACACCTGAGAGTGTGGACCCCCAATAAGTGCAGCGATTCACTCGCCATGTTTCAGGCCACTTTACCATCTCCTATGGGATTACATGGGGAAGGACTAAAAGTCCCCAAAAAAAAAAATCATGAAAAAAAACCTCATGCTGACCTATCATCTGGATACCCATGTTGCCATAGAAAACAATATTGTTAACCGCCTTTAATTTATTTTGGATAATAACATGCGTTTTACATGAGTTTACTTTGCCTTCCACGTGGACATCCCTTAATTGAAACATGGCAAGCTTAGGGAACAATGGAAGGGTACATGGTGCAGTCATTGGTGGTGCACATGCTCTGGTGTTGTCCTTTACACCCAAAAATACAAAAAACGCATGTCAACCCTTTCATGTGTCAACATTTTACTTATGTCAACCTTTTACCAATGTATACTTTTTGGGATCAACCTAGAACCCGACTACCTAATTGCTGTTGACACTAAAAACCACACCTGGCTATAACCTACTATAGGTCTTATAAGGAGAACAGAGCATGTAGCGCCACCTCTCTCCATGACTTTGAAAGTCGCCAAGTTCTAGGTGTAGTGTCATGGCCCTGGGTGAAAATCTGGAAGATTTGAGGTTTTGCAGATACTGTATATGTGAGCAGGAGTACCAAAGAATAGCCACATTCACAGCCTTGTCAAATCATATACCCTATCCTAGAGTACTGCTTGCTACCATAGGCCTAGGAGACAGTCTTAATGATGACCAAAACTAACCAAAATAAAACCTCCATGCCCTAGTGGATGGTAGGGCATGAAATGCCGCCTGTTGGCTCAAAAGTGAAAATCCCATGTCGACTTTTTGACTGTCGACCTAGCCATTGTCGCCCTAATGCTTGTATCAACCTTCCAACCATGTCGACCTATTTCAGGTGTCAACCTAAACCGTGTTGACTCATCGACCAGCAATCTAGTGCTTGTAGCCATTATGATAGTGAAAATGGCAATTGCATACCACTGCTACTGTACTGAATTAGTGTTCATCCAAGTAAGGTGGTTAGTCATTGGCCACTTACATTTAAGGTTTGTTTTCAAGGTTTGTTTCCTCCAGTTGCAATGGAGAACACAATATAGCGTACCGGTGTTATGTCAATGCATTGCTGCCATCATTATGGGGGGATCCGATTACCCCTGATAAAACATCTGCAAACAATGTAACTTTAAAAAACCCAAAAAGGAAGAAAAAGACTAGCACAGACTATCTATTGACATATTCCACATTTTTTACCAACATACTCTATATAAGTGGACCTGCCACGTCCAAAATATGTTCCTGGTTGGTGGTGCTCCCGCGAGTCAAAAAACACTGTACTTACACAAAAAGAAAAAGGATGACACTCTTTGTCGGGGCACAACTTTTTATATAATTGGAAGTTTATAATGATATATATCACAAAAAAAGGACCCCACACTGGTCACCACACTATGGTCACTATTTTAGGAAGACGCTAATACAGACAGTAATTTTTATAATTTTTCTAATGCAATATTTGTGATTGGTACAAAAGAAAATGGTACTTAAATTTAGGCACCAAATTATGTGAATGTATCAGCCTTGATCAGAATGGTCTCAATATTGGGATATTCTCCCTTGAGGCATTAAGGTATCTTGGCTGAAAAAATTATTGGAGTGACATAAAAATATATATTTTTGTCTCTCTCATAAGGGAGAGAAAAAGGTGCTAAAGAAAGTGTTTTGTCAACACATACATATATTTGACAAGTGAGAAAAAAGTTAAAAAGGTTTGGCGAAATATATGGCTGTTATCAGGCGACTGTCACAGCGGGTTTACCACAGCATATAGTCCTGTGGTGCTTTGGGCAAAATTGCCTGCATTAGTATGGTGCTGGGTATATATATATATTTAATTATATTATCTGAAGAGAATCCCTAGAATTCACAAGACGGATACAAAGATTGGAATTTAGCTGATTTCCCTTAGTCTCCAATCATTCCTACTTTCTGGCCGTGTGTCATATAGACAGTGAACGGACCAGATGAGGGGGTGATTATAGTGGAGACCTATGGTCGGATCAGTGGAAGGAAGAAGAGCAGGGATCTGCTGTTGAGACCCAGGTCCAGTGTCACCCCTGTTGATATCACCAGCGCAGGAGATCAATCTGGTCCAGTGACCAATGAGAGTCCCTTATATAAAGAGATATAAATAGATGACAGTCCCTCAATAGGGAATTATGCTTGTAACTGGATCTTCTTACCTAATAGGTATAAACATAAGCCTATTTGTATCTGCCCCAGGTTCCACACAATTCATTCACTTACGATAGTTGCTCAAACTCTGTTGGTTGGGATACATCCCCTATGCACATACAGGGTTATTACATGTAGTGTTACAACCAATATGTAGAGCAAGTCAATTAAAATTCTACTTAGCGCCTGTTCCTGGACGCGCGTTTCGCCTGCGGGCTTGTTCACTGGTGAACAAGCCCGCAGGCGAAACGCGCGTCCAGGAACAGGCGAGACTGTCACGAAGGGGGCAATCGGGTGCTGGATAGAGGATCCATGGAATCCATATAACGCTAAGTAGAATTTCAATTGACTTGCTCTACATATTGGTTGTAACACTACATGTGATAACCCTGTATGTGCATAGGGGATGTATCCCAACCAACAGAGTTTGAGCAACTATCGTAAGTGAATGAATTGTGTGGAACCTGGGGCAGATACAAATAGGCTTATGTTTATACCTATTAGGTAAGAAGATCCAGTTACAAGCATAATTCCATATTGAGGGACTGTCATCTATTTATATCTCTTTATATAAGGGACTCTCATTGGTCACTGGACCAGATTGATCTCCTGCGCTGGTGATATCAACAGGGGTGACACTGGACCTGGGTCTCAACAGCAGATCCCTGCTCTTCTTCCTTCCACTGATCCGACCATAGGTCTCCACTATAATCACCCCCTCATCTGGTCCGTTCACTGTCTATATGACACACGACCAGAAAGTAGGAATGATTGGAGACTAAGGGAAATCAGCTAAATTCCAATCTTTGTATCCGTCTTGTGAATTCTAGGGATTCTCTTCAGATAATATAATTAAATATATATATATATATATACCCAGCACCATACTAATGCAGGCAATTTTGCCCAAAGCACCACAGGACTATATGCTGTGGTAAACCCGCTGTGACAGTCGCCTGATAACAGCCATATATTTCGCCGAACCTTTTTAACTTTTTTCTCACTTGTCAAATATATATATGTGTTGACAAAACACTTTCTTTAGCACCTTTTTCTCTCCCTTATGAGAGAGACAAAAATATATATTTTTATGTCACTCCAATAATTTTTTCAGCCAAGATACCTTAATGCCTCAAGGGAGAATATCCCAATATTGAGACCATTCTGATCAAGGCTGACACATTCACATAATTTGGTGCCTAAATTTAAGTACCATTTTCTTTTGTACCTTTTCAATACCCAATCACAAATATTGCATTAGAAAAATTATAAAAATTACTGTCTGTATTAGCGTCTTCCTAAAATAGTGACCATAGTGTGGTGACCAGTGTGGGGTCCTTTTTTTGCCATATATATCATTATAAACTTACAATTATATAAAAAGTTGTGCCCCGACAAAGAGTGTCATCCTTTTTCTTTTTGTGTAAGAACAATGTAACTTTCACAATGTTTTTTTTTTATCCCGCTATCCAATTAGATGGCCCGATAAACACATTTCACTGCAAAAACACACATACAGTGAAACTTGAATGATTTTGGCACTGTAGACCTTGTTTCTCTGAAAATGGCGCTTCTTTCGGTTATTTTGCTTTGCCTGATTTATCACGGCTAATTAGATAACCCTACTACCTATGATCAAAGTCAGGAATCCCATGCTGAAATTATAATAACATTTACTGAAACCCAATTGCAATTTGCGCAGACTTTAAATAAAAGTGCTGCAGCATTCTGATGAGACATTCTTTGTGCTCAGAACAAAATCAACACCGCAAGTCTTCCAAATTATATTGTCAACTCTGCTCTGTAAACCCCTCAGTTTGTCTTTAATATACACACACAAAGTGAACTATATATAAACTTGTTACATGATGTAACAGAATGCGATTTAGAAAAGAACTTTAAAAATAAATGTTTCAATTATTGTGAGAATGATCGTGTATTCTACCTGAAATATTTTAAGGGATATAACTTTAAGCATGTATTCAATAACTATAGGTGTAGCTTACTATAATTTTAGGAAATGCCAAGAAATATTACATACTGTATAACATTTTATTTGGCTGGACAGGTCAGAACACATGTTCCAGTAATTTGGCAATTAAAGAGTGTATAGATGATGGGAATTTTTCTAGTGGGGGTTAGGTGCAAGGTCATTGGTGAGGTTATTTTACTGTACGTTAATGGCCTGTTCTCTACCACACTGTTATAGTTGTGGGAAAGGGATACAGTCATTGAGTCTACAGCAAGTTGGTCGACAGGCATTGGGTCGACATGGAGATATGTCGACATGGTTCATGGTCGACACAAGCATTAGGTCGACAGTGTCTAGGATGACAGTCAAAAGGTCGACATTGGGTTATTCACTGTTTTTTGAGCCGACAGTCGGTATTTTATGCCCTACCATCCTCTAGGGCAGGGCTGGGCAATTGCAGCCCTCCAGATGTTGAGGAACTACACATCCCAGCATGCCTTGCATCCGTTTCAGCATGGCCACATAGCAAAACTAATGCAAAGCATCCTGGGATGTGTAGTTCCTCAACATCTGGAGGGCTGCAATTGCCCAGCCCTGCACTAGGGCATGTAGGAGAATAAAATAGTGTGCCAAGCACAGCGAGGCACCGTGCCCGAAGCATTGCGAGCGAAGCACTGTAAACTGTGTCCGAGTCGACTGTGTCATTCAGGACAAAAAAAGTGAAAACCCCCTAGAAAACCTTTGACTGTCGACCTAATGCTTGTGTCGACCTATTGACCTGTCGACCTAGCACCATGTCGACCAACTTGCTGTAGACAAAACGATCCAAACCCGTGGTAAAGATGGGTAGCAGTGGCAGTCTGGAGGTAGATCTTGTGGTGCTCTCCCCACCAATACATGGGTTACACAACTGCAACCTGTCCACGTGGCCTATGTGTGTGTCATTGGAAGGGAATTCTAGATACATTCAGTTGTTTGTAATGGGCTGGCAGGTGGTCCCCAACCTGGCATGTTTGGTTTGTGGATGCAGGCTGCTATACAGAGTCCTTAGTTATTATTATTATTATAATTTTATTTATAAGGCGCCACAAGTGTTTCGCAGCACCGTAGAGAGGAACAATACAGGGAGACAAAGCTTGGCATAACATTGAAATAAATAACAAAAATACAGTACAAATAAAGAGCGCCACAGATCAATACACATTACAGCTTAAATGTAAGTAGTGAGGACTTACATAGTTATAGTATTTAAGGCTGAATAAAGACTAACGTCCATCCAGTTCAACCTTGGTGTGTTAGCTTCAACCCTTTTTACACATAGTATATACTGATATATTTAATATTATTTCATAATCCTGTAACATTACAAGTTCAAGAAAACTGACTACATACCATCATTTATCCCTGTCTTGTTGTGTTAGGAAAGAAATGGTTTTTGTTGTTGTTTTAATCAGGCTGAGGTCAGCTGATTTAATCAGCTACTGTGACTGGGTAGGCTGAGGTCAGCTGATTTAATCAGAAAACGCTAAAAGTTAGAACATGCAAAGTCAGATGATCATATCAGTCCCTTCCTCTCACTTCACACCACAAAATGCATGCAGAAGTTGTTTACAGTGTTGACAAACACACCCTTATGGAAATTGTGGTCTACAAAAGATGGAATCAAAATATATAATGCCATTGTAAATCACGCTAGACGGTTTTGGCAGGGCAATGCAGCCTGTCTGATTTCTAAAAGGCAAAAGTGCCCTGCTAAAAACACACCACGTGAATAGATGCAGTGCCCATTGACATGGCACCTGCGTAGGTGCCGGGCACGCCTTCACCTATAATACTGGTGGCGGGCACACCCCCATCAGTGACATCAGCGAAAACACCCCATAATGATATGGTTGGCATCACCCCACCTACATTGAGGACATCGGCAGAGCAGTCCTGCCCACATGCTCTGCACTCATGCTGTCCCTGTACTCCTGCAACCTACCCTTCCCTAATCCTAGCGGGATCACTATTGGTCAGACATTTTACACCATCAATACAGAGAGAGACTGGTTACAATATTGTATAAAGACCAGGATACAGTATTTGGTAGCCATAAAGGCAAAAAAAATAAGCCTTTATTACTCAAGATTAAATTTTATACTAAAACACAATAGAATAAGTGTCTACATGTTGTATAAAATTACATAATTCAACTTTGTCATTGCAAAGTTAACTCTTTAGTATTTTGCTTTCACACCATTGTGTATCTGTTTATAAAAGGTTGTTACATTGTTCAGTAAAGATGAAGATTTTAAGAAAGGTGAAGATTTTACCTTAGCGCAGAGAATCTACCTTTACTATCAAACTACTTAAAAGGTTATAAAATGCAGAATTAGTGGATGCACTTAATTTTTCCATGCTGACATCACACCCAGCACAAAAACTGAAGAAAAAGTTTTTACACCTGCGCTGCTGAATATATATATTATTATGCCTCTGAGCTTTGCTGAACAAAAGGACAACCGGAGACACTCATTAATGTAACAAAATTTTATGCATATAATAAAGAATTTGTAAAAAGGTATGTAATCTTAAATTCATACAAATATATAATTAAAATCAAGTACAATAAAGCATGCTCAATAGATATATAGGGCAGAAAACGTTCTCCACTTGGATCACAGATAAATGCTTAATAGCAAGGAGCAAGGGTTTATGCAAGAATTGCAGCCAGTCTTGTTAGTTAGCAGAAGTAAGCTGTTAGATAGTGGGGGAAGATGGTTTCAGGAAACACAAGCCAATGCCAATGGAAGCAAGCAGATAAACTATGCACAGAGGACAAGTAGCGTAACCTTTTAGCGTGTATAGCGCAGATGGAGTATTCAGGAGACGCACTTATGTCCTGGACCGTATGCTCACCCTCCTTGAGATGGATAGCTGGAGGGGCCGGGGAGCACGATGGTGAGTGTAGCTCAACCCGGTGTCCGTGATGGTACTGTGTCTGCGGCTCTGACGGGGAACCCGGAGGTGTCGAGGGCTCGACCCGGAGCGAAGGCTTCGTGACGTCCGCCGGAGAAGGGGGGGGGGGAGCTCCGATAGGCTGCCGGCTGGGGTGGAAAGCCGTGGGCAGTGATGGACGGTGGGAAATGTAGTATGCTGGCTTGTAGTGAGGCTTGCAGCCAAACGTAGCAGGCTCACTGCATTATCCGCGAGACTCCATGTTTGGGGGGGGGGGGGATAGTCCTTGCTGTCTTCTAACAGCGGCGATTTCCCCGGAGCGTTGAATAGGGTGAGTGGCCGGCGTGAGGGTTAAGTGGCGAGAATCGCATGTTTTTGGCGATCTTCGCAGTTTAACCCCCTTGCCGGCCGCATTAAATATAGCCCAATGTCTTCCTGCCATTTACAACGCATCACCTTTGTGCCTGTTGGTGAATTCTGCCTGTGCACCCATTGGGTGACCTGACGCAAGTGACAGTTATGTGCAGCCACCCACTAAGCACAGATTTTTTTTAAACTCAACTTCTAAGGCATGGGTCTTCAAACTGTGGCCCTCCAGATGTTGTGAAACTACATGTTCCAACATGCATTGCCACATTTTTTCCTATAAGAGCATGCCAAAACTGTCAGGGCATGCTGGGACATGTAGTTCCACAACATCTGGAGGGCCACAGTTTGAAGACCCATGTTCTAAGGGATAAAAAGATAGTGCTTATTGCACATGTACGGAAGTACCCACTAACTACACTGATGGGTGGCATATAGTGATCTACAGTAGATGCACACCAAGTATCACGGACATAAGATAATCCCACGCATGCGCAGTAAGCGCAAAAAGACGCATCCCTGAAGTGCCATACATGGCCCTGGGTAACTAGCACTATAAATATGCAGATTCAAAATTATTCTCCTGATGAAATCCATCCAATCCTGTAAGGCGCAAGTGATGAAACGCATAGAGAGGCCTCTAATACTGGCGGCAGCATTTTTTTTAATACATGTAAGCTACTTTTTATTACCTATTTTATGTTTAATATTTAATAAACTCCTAAACAATTTCCTAATTGGAGTTAATTTTTCCTTATTATGGAAAATACACAGCATCATATACCTCATAACATTTAAAAGGCCCTCTGTGATACCTGGCACCACCCGGGCATATCCTGGATATCTGAGCACAAGAAGATTCACAAACAGATGTTTTGATGAGCATTTACTTATAATTGATACGGTACGCACAATAGCAGCACTCCATATATGTGATAACAATATATTACACTAGGGAGTGCTGTTTCTCACTCTTTTGTATTCTCAACTGCATAGACAAAAGTAGTTGCCCACAATTGCCACAGGCGTATAAAATCAAGCACCTAGCTATGTAGTCTCTATTTGCAAATATTTGTGATGCAAAACTGTTCATGGACTATAGAAGACTTTGTTTGATGCCCTGTCCTAATACACATCAAGCACCATTGGGATGGAATGGAGATTGCGAGCCAGGCCTTCTCATCCAACATCAGTGCCTGACCTTAAAATGCTCTACAAAATGAATGGGTACAAATTCCCACTGATACGCTCCAAAATATTGTGACACGCCTACCAAGAAGAGTAGATGATGTTAAAGCAGCAAAAAGGATCAATTCCATTTTAAAAGTATATGCATTTGAATACAATGTCCGTGTTGGTGTAAAGTCAGGTGTCCAAATAACTTCCATTTACTTTACAGACAACGGCAGCCGGCACTCCACTTACACTGATATCGCATCTTGCATTGTGTCCAGGATTATTCATTTACTGTGACTATAAATGTACAGTATGTTTTTCCATGTTCATTTCCACTTTTTTTTAGGTTATACCACATGTGATTGTACAGGTTTATATTCCCCACTACAGAATACTGCTTATCTGGGGTGTAAATTATTAGGTAATCAATATGTTGACCCCAAAAGGTCGACATGAAAATAGTAGACACATGAAAAGGTCTACATGAGTTTTTAAAAAAATTTGGGTGTCAAAGTCAACTACTCTGCTTTGCACACTATTATATATTCTCCCTCTATGCCAATATGGATGTTAACATTCTTTTCAGACTCCTTTGCTGCAATGTCTGGAGTCCATAGTCCATTTTCCCACCACAAATAATAATCCTCTATCATTTTTTACTTCAGTAAAAATTTCCATGTAGATTTTTTTAGATTCAAGTTTTTATAAAAAGCATCTTCTACAGTTTAGTCCTGTTATCAGACATTTAAGGGAATTCAAGAGTGTTGAAATTAAAATATTTATAGGATTATGTTTCCTTAATTTGATCATGAAAATACTAGCCAAGCAACAATCCACAATAGACCATTCAATTTGGAATTCGTTGTATTCGGAAGGATACCTGGGGACATAAAGTACACACAATTTTCCATTACTGCCCCCTTCCATCCAAGGGGTCAATTATTTTCAGCACAATGTGAATAGCGCCAGGAGGAAGCTCTCAGTGATTTAAAATTCAGTGCGCCGTTAGGTCGGAGAATGTTGGCATTTGTGGGTGGTTAGACACAAGAACTGGCAAGTTCGGACTTAAGTACCCTGCTGCGTTGTCGTTTGCGCCACTACTGTATTGTCAGATTTCTGCTCGCGCCTCTGGAGAAGTGTGAGCAGAAATTCACTAGCTGGTGTTAACAGCGCACCAATTAGAATATAAACGGGAGCTGCCTCTCAAAGTCAGCCCTCAGGACCCCACACAGTGCATGTTTTGCAGGTCTCCTGACAGAATCAAGTGAAATAATTATCTCCACCTGTGGATCTTTTAAAAAGTGTCAGTCAGTAATGCGTGCACCTGTCAGGTAACCTGGTAAATGTGAACTGTGTGGGGTCCTGAGGGCCGAGTATGAGAACCACCGTCCTAACCGACAACGATTGTCCAATCAATAAGTGTGTATACTTACCTGGAACAGCCGCTCCCTTAATGCGACAAAAGGTCCAGTCAACGAGTTGGTCAGGAGTGTACCCAGTCTTACATAGATGCCCAGCTCGTGCAACATCCATACCCTTGAAATTATCATCTATATTTAAGGCAGAGCCGGCCCTATGCATAGGCAGACTAGGCATTTGCCTAGAGCAGGGGTAGCCAACTCCAGTCCTCGAGAGCTACCAACAGTTAATGTTTTCCAGATCTCCTCACAGAATCACAAGTGAAGTAATTAGCTCCACCTGTGGATCTTTTAAAATGTGTCAGAGTAATGAGTGCACCTTTGCAGCAGCTAGGGTGTCTGGAAAATATGAGCTGTTGGTAGCTCTCGAGGACTGGAGTTGGCTACCACTGGCCTAGGGCATATGCGATGCCTAGGGGTGGCTCATGATTACATTGGTCGTTTGTGGGGCAGCCCGCAGTGAAGTACTCACCGAAGATAGATAGATAGATCAGTACAGCCTCCTATGTGATCTCTATGGCAAGTGCAGAGTCTATGTCCGAATACGGCCTCCTGTGTGACCCTATAGCAGGTGCAGTGTATCCGTCTGAGTACGGCCTCCTATGTGATACATATGGCAGCTGCAAATATAATGCCTTCTAAACACTAAGAGGTCAATACACTGTATATCTCATGCCGCTGTCATGGCATGCAAACTTTTAGTGCCTGATCCGCAGATTTCTACTTGCATCGCTATAGGGCTGCATAAATAAATCCACAAGTCAACTGTTTGCAAGTGTGGCATATTTTATCACTTACTTGCACTCACAATGTTTTTGTGCATAATTGGATTGACCTTTAAGTGTGGTGGTGAGAATATCTGCTAGGGGGCACCAGCCAAAAACTTGCCTAGGCCACCAAACTGGCCAGGGCCAGCACTGTATATAGGTCTAGTGGCCGTTTGAGTATCTCTAAAACACTGTAACCTGTTGGCAGCAAGTGAAACTACAGGCCGTTGCAATCATAAGGTACCTGACTAGCTTTCAAAGCATTTGCTTCGAGCGGGCTTACTAGTTCATCTTCTATGTGGACATGTGAAACTGTTTGGAATATTGCATGTGCACTGTAATCTATAAATATTGATCTAATTCTATTTAACTAGGAAAATCTAAAAACACAGTAAATGTACTGTTCATAATGTATTATTATTTGCAGACACCATTATCTTTTTGTTATTACAAAATAGGGAGGCAAGCAGGGCCGGATTTCCCATTAGGTACGTGAGGCACGGGCCTATGGGCTGCAAGGCATCCCCCCTCCTTGCGTGTAGCAGGGTTTATGATTTACCTGAAGGGGAGGTCGCTCGGTGGGTAGTGGGGATTACTGGGGGAAGGGACGGCCTTCCATTACGCTGGCCGGGTACGTGGCAGCTGAGAACCGAGGCGAGCAGTGGCGGAGAGGAGCAGTGTATTTACGGATGGGGAAGCTACAGTATTTCTAACATTAGAAAAGGACACTGAGCTTTTCTTTTTCCTTTGTCTGCTCTTGTCACATTTATGTGAGGAATAGTCAGAAGTTAAATATCTTGCATTGTGCTAGGTTTAGTCTTGGTCTTATATCACACCAAATGTGTTATAGACCTGAGCTTATAAAGATCCTTGCACACCAATGGCAAGCTGATTATGTGGCAGAAGACAGCAAAGTCATGTATCCTCTTTAATGAGGAAGGCACATATAATTACAAACTAGGGTTGCGGAATATTCTGTGGTGCAAACATGTGAATGCTCTGCAAAATGATGCAGGTCTTGTGTGATTAGGAGGATTTAAGGTTAAATTCAAGGGTACTTTAGGCAAATTTAGCGGGGCCATACACATGTTGGGTTAAATTTATAAATACCCTAAAATAAGGATTTCAAATTCAGAATAATAAGTTTTCTTTGAGCAAGATAAATATGGTTAAGTAAAGCAAGAACAAAAAGGAAGTGTGGCAGGAAAACATCCAAAATGCATTGACAGATAAAATTGAATTTTCAAATGTAAGTAAAAATAAAGGGTTTTCATAGAACGGGATAGGTAGGTATAACTGCCCCTATGTGTATGACCTAATAAGCTAAAGGAGTACGGTAAATAATTTTCCCACAATGGGGTTGATTCTATTAGCCACGGATAATTTGAGAGGATCATGACAGCACCGAAAGCACTTTACGGCGGTTGGAATTTGTGAAAAAGCACTTGCTGCTTTGTGCACGAAATAGAGTGCCATTGCTGAGGTTTAAACGGCTTTGGAATGGCACCTCACACCCTATGTATCCAACTTTGTTGCTAAAAATAGATAAAGGATATTAGTAACAGATTTTTTTTTAGAAACAAATCTAGGTCTCTATTCAATATTGTGTGAACTTGCCTATATTCCAAAATATGGATTCTGTGTATCGTAGTCACGCACTTGGGATAATGCCACATCACTATTATCACAACAGGATAACTTGCAGTTCGACCCACTGTGCCTTTTTGGTATAGTGCACATTTCAAATGTAAAACCTAGAAAACATCCAGTTTTATACATGGATCTTACCTTGTATACCTGTCCATACGTGCCATTTCCAACAAGTTCCACTAGTTCAAATATCCCTGCCGGGTCCTAACAAAGGAAACAAACAAAAAAAAAGGTTAATGAGGTTTTAAAAAAACAGAAAACTGTTACAATGTTTAAATAAAGTTCCATAGTAAATGCATTAAAAATTCCACAATATACAATAATCTCTGATAACACAGTCCCTGATTTGTAAACGCACAGTACATCAGCCAGCACTATAAGATGAACTACAGAGCACACACACGCAGAGCTGGCTCAAGGGCGTTGTTAACTGGAGCAACCAAGACTGATTTGTCACCTTAGCCGAGAACAGTTTACAGTTTTACCAGCCGTATTCACACCGTTTTGTTATCCCTGCAAAATAGCTAAGGAGAACAGGCACACATAACCAAGTCAGGCACACATAACCAAGTTATAGAGGGCCAGATTCTCTAAGCTTCAAAAGTGATAAAATGGAGAGTGATAAACAGCCAGCCAATCAGCTCCTGTCTGACATTTTTCAAACTCAGTCTGTGACATGGCAGATAGAAGCTGATTGGCTAGCTGTTTATCACTCTCCATTTTATCACTTTTGAAGCTTAGAGAATCTGGCCCATAGTCTGACAAAACATGTAAACGTATAAGGTAAACCAAAGAAAAGCGTGCAAACACTTAAATTAGTGGCTTGTCAAAAAGTGCATGTCAAACTTCCAATATCAACACCCATTTGTTGTACAAGCTCATATAAAGAAAACAAAAAAATAAAAATAAAACACTGTTTTTCTTCATAGAGCAGGAGTGATGCCCCATTGGTACCCTCACATTGCGTTCAGCAGTATCACACCGTCCTGCTTTTTCAGCTGTATCCATCATCCCCTTGAGTTTCACCGAATGGTTCACTATGTAAAGTGGATATTTTACCACAAACGAGAGTGCATGTACACTTGTGCTCACTGCTCTAAAAGACTAAGAGTACTAAACTGCACCACCATGTCCTCCTTCCCAAGAAAACTCTTCTTGCTGAGAATATATATATATATATATATATATATATATATATATACACACACACACACACACACACACACACACACACACACACACACACACACATACATATATACAGATACACACCATGTTTTAATGCTTTCTAATATTAAAAGGGAAAAATTTACTAAAATAGAAGTTCTATTGAAGATGGAATGTTGTCCATAGCAACCAGATTATATTATCTTCTAGAAGATGCTAAATAAATAAGTAGAATCTGATTGGTTACTATGGGCAACATCCCATCTGCAATAGAATGCCCATCTTAGTAAATGTACCCCTAACAATCCACAAAGTTATTAGGCTTTGATATGATTTTTTGAAATCTTTCAAGAAAACCAATTTTAGACTAATCTTAATTAAAACATGCAAAAGTACATTTTCAGAGAAGCGCAAAAAACACAAAAAAAAATAAAGTACTTAAGCATTAGCACTAGATAGGTCACTCGCACTAAACAATTTGAATAAAAAAATAAACTTTAGTTTAGATGCCTTTTCAGTTCCCTGTCTGTTTTGAAGCTTCGAATGAACTAAACCAAAGATGATTCAGCCGTCAGGAGTTGTTCAATAATGGGACATACATTAGGAATAACAGATATTGGGGGGGAAGCTTGATGCTAGGCAGACTTAGCACCTCTCATATCTGAACCACCTCCCTATATGTCTGTTGTGTGTGATTTACTACATTGGTTCACCTTATTTAGATAAAGTCTATAAGCAACAAGCATGTGGAATAACACCATGGATAGCCTCACAATAGGCATTTTTATGGTGTTGTGCCTGTAGTCAAAACATATATATTAAAAAAAAAAGAGTGGTTTAAAAAACAAAAATTGTTTCTGTACATTGTACAACTGTACAATGTTTTTGTACATTGTACAATTTCAAGTCAGGGCCTGAAAGCATCTTTATGTGGTTTTTTGAATGAACCACATTCAAATTAGCTTTTCAATTCCTTAAGACTGTATCAGTCATCTTAAAGTGTGATTTGATGTAGCATGAGACCTGTTGGGAACAATTCATTAAAAAAAGATAGTTCCAGCCTGGGCTCTTCCCTGTGCCTACCGATACTCGCATCATTGATCTTTATTTGGCAACATCGCAGCTTGTGCTATGACTAGCTGACCATGTTATTATCCAAATTATTTTGAGAGTTCCTCATGGATTTTTACCTAAATGCACAGCATAATCACTCATGTTTTCATGAAATAAAATTGTACGAGTAAATAAAATTATTATATATTTGGCATCCCGATTCTTTAAAATGGCTAAATATACATTAAGATCACTGGTTATACATCTGTGTATATTTTATCCACAATGTTTTAGGGTACACTAGCTCCCATTCACTATTACAGGACTTTCATCGGGCTGCTCCCATCCTATGGAATGCCCTTCCACGCACAATAAGACTCTCCACTAGCCTCCAAACTGTCAAGCGTTCCCTGAAAAAACTCACCTCTTCAGGCAAGCCCGTCATATTTAAGTTCTACACGCATAACCCTCTGAGGCACTTATGTATTATATAGCTTCCCTTCTGGACTTGTAACTTGGTGGGACTGCTATGCTATTACTGGAGCCTGTCCTTGCGTTTCCCTCCTATATCCCTATAGATTGTAAGCTTGCAGCAGGGCCCTCTAACCCCCAAGTCTGTCTGTCTGTTACCCAGTTTGTCTTATCACTGTCTACTATTGTAAAGCGCAACGGAATCTTCTGCGCTATGTAAGAAACTGTAAATAAATAGTCACTTTATGTTTGTGGCCATAAGGCTAATTGGCCATACACATGCAATGATTACAGACAATGCATTACTGCTTCTTCTATCAGAAAAGTTTACAGTCTGTCTCAATGGTAGCATACCATTAGGAAATTCAGTAAATTGCCAAGTTATTGTCATTTTGGGGAGACACAAATACATTTAGTTCATAGTTAACAGATATATTCTTATTACAAAAGTATCAATGGGTCATATATTGTGAAGCTTTTACCCTTATTTTGGATTCATTTTTTTTATGTGCAATACATATTGAAAGACTTGAAGATTTACACCTACAGTACAGATAAGTAAAAGAAAATATCAATGAATAAATACAGCAGACATGAAAAATGACAAGGCAATATGAAAGAAAGAAAATATGAGAAAGGTAAAATACGAACAGACCAGCGAATTTGAAAAAAATAAAAATAAAAATAGCATTATTGTCAGAACAAGGATATACAAGATCTCCATAACAAACAGATGATGAAACGACTACTCAAAAGGCACTATTTGCATCCACATGGCATGAAGCCACAATAATGGGTATGGATTGTTGGATAGACAGCAACTAGGTAGACAAGCATTCGGTCAACACCACTAGGTCGACATGACTGAGGGTCAACATGCAGGAAAGTCAACATGGGTTAGGTCGACACAAGCATTAGGTCAACAGTCAAAAGGACAACATGGGGTTTTTCACATTTTTTTACCATAATGTCGACACAGTCACTGACACTGAAATGCAGCACCGAGTGCGCTCGCCATGCTTTGGGCCGGTGTCTCGCTATGCTCAACAAACTATTTTATTCTCCCACCACGCCCTAGTGGATGGTAGGGCATGAAATACCGCCTGTCGGCACATGTCAATTCCCCCCAAAATTTAAAAAAAAACATGTCGACCTTCCCAAAGTTGACCTAATGACTGTCAACCTAACCCATGTTGACCTTCCTGCATGTCGAACTAGTGACCGTATCCCCCAATAATAGTGGGACAAAGAAGGCACATATCAGAATAATGGACTCCTTACACATGTAAAACGCCATTACAGAAGCAATAACCACATACCTAGGCAGAACAAATGAGAAAAAAAAATATCTGCCAAAATAAGCAAATTATAACCACCCAATTGTCCCTTCCGTGTATTTTGGATGGCATACTATACCACATACAAAAGGGATCTGATTCAGAGTCGCATGCTATGTTGATGTATGACACAGTTGAGCTTATTTTTGTGTTGGTACAGAAGAAGTAACTGTTTTTGCTGCAAGCACATAGAAATGTATTAAAACTATATTGAGTGTTCCTGGGTGGCGATGGTCCTTTATTAACCCCTTTAGTGGTACACTGCTCCAGTGCCCAGATTAGCAAAACCAGAAAATTCTTGGGATCACCACTGTCTCCGCTGCTTAGTGCCGGGCAGCGCCACTAAGCTGAGCACTGAGCTCATCTTCAGCTGCTACTGGGCACTAGCTTTGTGTGGTGTGAGCTTTTTAAAGTCATGCCGCACACATCCAGGTTGCCGGGACAGGGCCGGGCAGTGGCTGATGTAGTGCTCAGCAGTGCTGCCCAGGGAGACACAGTGGTGGGGCTTTTTTTAGGGAGCACTGCCCCAAAAAAAAAAAACCACCCTCGACCATTGTGGAGCTCTCCATTAAAAAAAAAAAAACACTGAAGGGATTGAACAAACCCACACACATCAGGTGCCGGATGACTGGCCAACATTCAGGAACCCAATGTCAAAATACCAACTGTTCACTGCCCAACAGTCGGGATCCCGACCAACAGGGATTTGTTGGAAATAGAGGGAGAATAGAACCTATGGCAAGCGCGCGGCGGCTGGGATTCCAATGTCTGTATACTGAATGTCTGGATCCCGATCGGCGACCAGTTATACAACACCCCACACATTTCTCTAGCATCAATAGATCACTGACAAGATTGGTGAATAAGGGATGTATGTCATAAAAACCTTCCCCTTTGTTGTCTGTGTCTTGTCTTTTGATTAATATGTTTTTAAGAGGTGGATTACGGGTGCCAATGTGACCTCAAGGTGGACCAATTGTGTTGATGGGGTTGCTGTAATTTTAGGGTGGATTTCTCCACTTAATTTGCAATCGAACTTCGTAAATGTGCGGTTTCTATACTGGTCTATGTATAATAATAATTAATCAGATGTAAAGTATGTATTTTAGACTTTGTTTGGAGGGTTGTTCTTTAGTAAATGGTTGGTTTGGGGAGGGGGGGGGGGGGGGGAGATGAAACACTCCACAATAAACAAATGCAACCTTCAGTTACACATTAAATACCCTCCCCCTTCCGCCAAGTGATCACATGGCAATAACCATAAATAAGACAAATAATTTCACAAAAGGAGAATCTCCTTTTAAAATAAGGCTGCCCCATGAGTTGATTGAAGCCATTATGGAGGAAATATTTCACCCAGGAATTTAACATGTATTTACGCAAAGCAGGGTGTACTGTGGGGTTCAGAAAATATCTTCTCAGGGGGCTCCTCTCTTTCAAACTAAGTTTTGTACTAGAAAGTATTGAATATAGTTGGTGCATTAAAAGTTCTCGTTTCATAACTTTTATACATTACTGCAGTGTTCTACCTGGAAAGTGTTTAAGATGTCCTCGGAACCATGACCTCATCATACAATCACCTCTCCTAAGGCAAATAAACTATGAAGTGCAAGACTTTTGGCTAAGCATCCTGCCCCAATTTGAATCCCAACAGTACTAAGGATGAGACAGACATCCATTAGCACAAAGATCCAACCTCAATACTCAAAAAGGCAAAGTACACTAAAAGATTCATGAACACTTTCATTCTGTTGTCCAACCCATGCCGATCCACCAAGTAATGCTTCCATTCTTATGATGCCACATGCCATTTCCAATACACGTGCATCTTTTTGGCAGACAATATACAATCCTGTCAGAAATTATACAATTGAGAGGCATGCACAAGTGTGGGTGTGTGGGGATGACAACTACAGTATATGACATTAATGAATAAGTCATAGTACCATTGCAAACCTAATACTGGTTGAACCATAGCACTTTTTTTTTTACATGAATTATATTTTAATCCAACAAAATGCATTTTTCTTGGCTATAATTTGACTGGGCCTGGTGTGATATTTTGGCTTTACCCATTTACGTAAAGTGACAGGTCTGAAAGCACTTAAGCACTCATTAAGAAATCACGGAGGCAACACACAGCCAAAACCGTGCACACATTTTATGTAACTGCTATTCCTTAGTTACCTAAGCAACTAAAAGAATGGGAAGTGACAGTTTTGGTAATCACTGCTTTAGATTTCCAAGAAATGCAGATGCATTAGCAAGTTTCTACAAGGTTTAAAAAGCAACTATCAATATTTATGACCTTTTTATGTACATATGGAATTATATGAATAAATGATTGGAGGTAATGGGAGTTTCTGCAAAATGAAAAGTGTCTGACGTCTGAGCCGCCATTTAGATCCCATAGCTAGATAGTTACAGAATTAATTCCATAGTGTATTTAAAACCATGGTTAATACTGCTTATGGGTTATTCAGTTGTGATAACTAATATGATATGACATATTACTTTATATAAATCTAGGTGGAAGGGGAAATGTATAAGCGATGCTTTGGCAGGGTGGAGGAAGTGGGAAAAGTGAGTGAGGAAGTGAGGTACAGACGTACTGTGTGAACATATACATTAGAATAGGTTATCCTAGAAATAGAAATCCAGGCGTCCAGCCATCTGGTCCAACCATAGCATGCTGTATGGCCGGCAGCCTAAGAGACTGTATGCAGGTACTGCTGACCTGCTTTGCCACTAGGTGTGGCCCAGCCCTAAGGGAATGAAAGGGGGGGGGGGGCGGCACTGGGGCAATGAACTACAGTGTATTGGGAAAGACAACGGTCATTATTTTATATGAGTCAGTAGAGTTAGGCATGGTACAGAAAACCTTATCGAGAAAAGCCAATGCATTGAGACTAGATCCCAAGCCTGTATAGGTTTTCATTCAAACCAATCCACAAAAAAAAATTTTTTCGCTATATACATTTAGCATTTATAGTTTTTAATCACCAATTAACTCAATGCCTAGGAAGCGACGGCCACCAAATGGGAATAATATAGCCTTTATTTTGTCAGCCAGAACATTTCAGTATGTGTTATCTGTCCTGGAGGTTGGTAAAACTCAATAGCTACTGTAATTATTATGCACTTGTAAAAGTAAAATAATAGAAATGATTAAAAGCCAGTTGTGCCAAGTTATTTTGTTCGATGGAAAACAAAAGGACTCTTAGGCCGTACTAATTAACTCCCCCAGGGCTATCTATCCAATTAGCCTGAAAGTTAGCAGTCCGATTTTTTTTTTCGTCCCCGGCCTAGGCAGGCCAAAAAAAAATCCCTAATAAATGTCCAGTTTTCACAATTGTGGCAGTGAAAAAAATATGGTTCTGGGAACTTAGAATGATCCTGTGTGTTTTCTACATAAAACTAAGACCTTTTTGGATTAAAAAGGGCTGCATTTGGATTGGTAATGAACATTAGGGTAAATTGCATGAAAATGTTTTAACGTGGCTAATTGTATACCAGACTTTATGCATTAACTGAACAATCTGTCAGTGCAAAACAGTGTTGGCCTGGATTCTGCCGATTGACGTTTACAGGAAGCACAGAGCAGAGAGTGGATACCACACTCTCCTTATCTCATAAAAGGTTATTAATAACTTATAAAGATTTTTTTCTGTCATAAATTATTCTGCTGAGCACTAGTATTGTCAGAGGTAAAAATAGAGCAGCCCCTGCTAAGAATGTATCCTTTCCACTTGCTTGCATGTTTCAAGTAATACTTCAGAGGTTATATTAGGTAATGAGGTGGTCGCTTTAAAATTTTTTACACAATTTATTTCTGAAATACACTTTTGTAAATACAGTAATATAGAACTCTTAAAAATGCTCAATTATGTCACGACAACACAAATAGACGTGGTCATGAACAAAAAAACAAAGGGAAGTACATTTGATGGATGAATAATATTTAAAATTTTAAATTCTAGCTGTATCCCAAATGTTACCAAGCCTCACCCCAAATTATAAATTGTAAAAGGATTTTTCAGATAACATGAATTTACAGGTGTTTGCAGAATATGTGTGCATTTAAAAGTTGTTTTAAACAGATTCGTTAGTTTAGTTTTGAAATAAATGGTGCTAAATTCCATAGATAGACTAAAGCAGGGAACACTGCTTTCCAATATCCCAACCGACAAGTCTTGACAGACTGCTCCATCTCCAGCAGGTATCATCCAGACAGCAAAGGATGATGAAGAGCACCTAAAGATAGACACTGTGGAAGTACTGGCAGGGCATAATGGCTAAAGTTTTGGTGGTCCAATCAGCTCAGAACTGGATTCTTGTGGAAGGGGAGAGGCTTAGCTTCCAGAGGATATGAACCGAGGATATGAACCCTAAATTTCTGAGACCCCCAGAAGGCTAAGGGAAAGCGTCAGAACCCATGGTGGGTCTGAATTAATGGGCCCATTATTTATTATTTAATTTTATTTATTTACAGTTTCTTATATAGCGCACACATATTCCTCAGCGCTTTACAGAGTATAGTTGAGCATTCACATCAGTCCCTGCCCCAGTGGAGCTTACAATCTATATTCCCTACCACATGTACACACACAGACATTCTAGGGTTAACTTGTTGGGAGCCAATTAGCCTACCAGTATATTTTTGGATTGTGGGAGGAAACAGGAGTACCCAGAGGAAACCCACGCAAGTACGTGGAGAATATACAAACTCCGCACAGTTAGATCCATGCTGGGAATCGAACCCATGACCTCAGGGCTGTGAGGCAATAATGCCAACCATTACACCATCCGTACTGCCCCATTATAGTCTTTGTGGAAAATGTGTCCAATTTGCACTTTGATATCTACGGTTCTAAGTGTCCCAGAGACTGGTACCATATGAAAGAGGAGACTCTTGGCTTTTGGGGAAGATTGACCACTAGTTTATGTGATACTGGCAAGGGAAGTGGCAAGCAACCGAGTGTAGGGACCCCTCAAATTGTCCTCCCAGCTTGCAGGGGCTTCTGGCTTCCTCTGCAGCCAGGGGGCACCATTGCGGGACTGCAGGGAGGCAATGGTGAGCAATCCTGGCTTAGGTTGGTCAGCTCTTGCCAGGTGCTTAGGACCCTGTTGCACCTAAACCTGGACAGCGGTGCAGGTAGGGGACCGGAGATGGGGGTTGATCATTGCAATGTATGTGCCTTTGTAAGCAGCTCCTGTGTGTTTTAACTAGGGTAATGAGACGCACCTTCAGCATTCATGTAAAACCTATGCCGTTGCTCGCTCCATAGATGTGGGCTCACACAAAGCCCTGGTTCATGCTTGATAGCTATTTTGTTGACCCGCTTGGTGCAGGTCTGGCCGGCTACAGACATTAATAACTGTATGCTCAGTCTATTCTCATAGCCCCTATGTGTTTTAAATAGAGAAATGAAATGCAGGTACTGAAGTGCCCATTATAATGGTCCATTTGCCAGAGCTTGTACTGTACGGTGCGCAGCACCGTTCACTGAGATGTGCGCCCCAATGGAACCCGCAAGCATCTCACATGCAAGTGTGTCCCATTAACGGAGAATGAAGTCTCTCCATCTGTAGATGGAGTGGAGCATTACCCACCCAGTGGTGAGGTGTATAGCATGTATATTGTATGGCGTGCCTCAACGCACCTTGATGCATCTGAACGCTTTACAAAAGTGGCGTGCAAAATCCTCTCCTCGACGCACTGTTGGGATGAATGAGCGTGGCTCCATCTGTAGTCATTTTAGTTTGCGTATGGAACTTTTAGAATTTAACATAATGGCAAAATTACATTTGTATTATTAAGTCAATGGAGCAATGGGTTAAGAACACTTACTTTACACACATACTAGTTATCAGCCCATCAAATGGACGGAACATAACAGTAATGTAAGAACCAGCGTCTGTACATGCCCTAACGGAGCAACGCCAGAATTGTACCATTTGTTGCAAATTGGTTTATGCCGGCACACAAAAACACTTGAATCTGCGCCTCCCCTCCCCACCTTGAGTTGAAGAGCAGCCTTAGCTTTTTATTATACAGTATATACTGTAAACATATACACAAACATATACATATACCTAAATAAACTAGTGATCATTTTTAGAGGTTTATTTTAGTCTGACCAGAGTAGAGGTACCCTGGCATGATGAGAAGAAAAGCACCATTATGGCAGCTATGGATTTAGTCATTATGTAAAGAAGAGTGTTATCAGCAGCTTGCAATTTCCTGACAAAGCTAGCAGACAGGAACTGCATTGTACAAGCAACATTGCACTAATGACCTCTTTATGTACCAATTATAGAAAACAATAGTAATGATTATATTAACAGGACTACCTACCAAATAAATAATTCTACAGTCAATTTCTATAAATGTGGCCCAACTACAAAAGTAGTACACAGCATCCTAGTCTGGCTGGGTCACGCGTCCTCTTTGACATGTGACTGCACACAGTACCTGCCGCTGTATGTGACATGGAAACCACTTCCTTGTTCTGGTTGCCTGCTGTCTGGGTATCACATTTGGCAGTACATTCTTCCATCTGCAGGACTCTTTGCTAGGCTGCAGAGCTCCCTGGTATGTGAGACTCCTGGTCATGGTGGCTGTAGCAGACCCCCCCCCCCCCCCAAACTGCTACAGCCACCATGCACCAAGCCTCCTTATAAACACTCTAAAAGTGATGTCCACGGGTTGCTACCCCTGTGGCTCTAGGAGACGCATTACTAGGCATTCATTTTGGCGGTAAATCCCTTGGAGAACCTTCGGCCCTCCAGCTGTTGTGGAACTACACATCCCTGCATGCCTTGTTACAGTTTTGCTATGTGGCCATGCTACAACTGTTGCAGGGCATGCTGGGATGTGTAGTTCACAACAGCTGGAGGGCCGAAGGTTCCCCATCCCTGCCTTAGGTAATAAAAAATAAGCTTTCCTACACTAGCAATAAAAAAAAATAAAAAATAAAAACAAAGGTTCCTGCCTTGTTCTTCCCTTCCACTACTTCATTTTCCGTCTCCTCGACAATTTCAACACCTTCTTCAGAATTGATGCTGATTTTAGTTCTACCAGCTATACCCCTATTTATGCTGTATTTTATCAACTCACCCTCTTGTGGGACTGACTATACCACCATTATGTGGCTGCTCTTGACATTACTCCCCTACCAGTGCCCTTACTACTACCTTGGTAGCTTTTTTCCTTGTACAGACACTTCCTGAAATAAACTAGTGACCAAGGCATGTTTGCCAACAATTGATTTAAGACGTTTTAAAAAACATACTTTACAGATTTATGATATGGTCAGGGAGACACCTAAACATAGTATCAATCTCCCTGATGAATCAGTGATCATAAGTGTTATTTAAACACTATTTTTTAGGAGTTCTTGTTGGCAGTAGTTGAATCTCGAAAAACATGAGCAAGCCATGATACAAATTACTGCATTTTCAACAACAAGTAATGTAAATACTACTAACTGCATTGGGACTTGTATACATTTGGATATACAGTAAAGCTGGCCATACACTACTGCAATGTCTCGCAGCAGTGTATGGCCATACATATGATCCCTATTGAGCCGCCTGGCCCTTTCACATGTGATGTGTGGCAAGAGGCCGCCAGTTCCCATCTCATGCGCTCAGGTCCTCAGATTGGATACCAAACACATCCGATTTGGGCTGATTTCACCCGATTTATCGGCTTAATTCGTTGGAATCGGGTGAAATTGGCCCAAATTGCAGTAGTGTATGGGGGCCTTTAGTTATGTTTGAGACACACTCTCAGATATAGCAAGACATGTCTGCCCTTATAGGTGTTAATCCCCATACACACTAGACAATATTGTTCACAAGATCGCTCAGAAAGTTACAATACCAACTAGTGTGTACACTACATATCATTAAAGATGCGCGCTCCAGCGCCTAATTATTGACACCCCTTCCTTGTCTAAACATGTTCAGATGACGTTAACGATGGCCACCACCGATATAGGTGTTGGCGGGGATCGGGTAGTGTGTATGAGGCTTAAATGTTACACTTTTCCTGAAATGCCATTTTAAAAGTAGGCAATAAAAATAAAATTATATAAAAATGAAAAAAAAAAAAAAAAACACACAAGGAACATTTTTTACAATTGATAATAAATTATAAACATATACTCTAGCTTCTCAAACAATAAGCCAGTGAGTAAATTGTAAGAAGCGGAGCAATATTTATAATGACATTTCTCCACTTCCTGCTTCTCTCCTGAATTTCCTGATGCTTTCCAGCAATTCTTGCTCAAAAAAAACATCCACTTGAGCTTCTAATGCAAGCTGTGACATGAGGACAACTCTGCAATTACCAAAGACACAATTAAAGTATATCTGGGTAGCATGTTTTTGCTCGTTATGTAACCATCTGTGCTTTCAATTTTGCATTAAAGGAGCAGTCCAACAAAAAATAAAATGAATCTACAAGCAACATAGCTCTTAAAGCTTAAAATCTGCATCTGATGGATTGTAAATACAGGTACTTTGTTTGCATTAAGGATCTATGAAATATGTTCTTTGGTAGATTTACATTTGATATACAGTTGATGTTCTTAAGCTGGTCACATGTTATCAATTCATGTGTCATGCTGGCATTTTAGTGAAGCCGGAAAAAACTGCATGCACATGCCAACAGCAAACTGTATTTAGAAACACGCTTAATTCTAGGTTGGGGAAATTATGATAATTGCCAGATTATTCACACATGTAGAAAAAGAAGGTCCCCAATATAGATCTTGGATCAAATGAACCCAAAAGAACCCAACAGTCACACATTTGCAGGACAGCCCAAATTTTAAATGTCCTTTTTCAAGACTTTCCCATGATCCGGAGTTTAGATCGTTTCATCCCCAGAAACTGGGATGAATTCCTCTACCACTTGTACAGTACAAAAATCAATGGCTTTTTTGGGGGCTGTGGATCATTGGGTTGACCAGAATGAGGTAAACTGGTACAAAAATAAATAAACATTTGATAGAAAGAGGTCGGCATAGAAATAGTCAACAAAAAAAGGGTTGAGATTTTAAACACAGTTGTGTAGGTTCAACCCAATTCGTAGAAACCTTACCCTCGCTACCCTTTGGGCTAAGTGTTGAAAAGGTCATGTTGAAGCTATTTAAATTTTAAATGTCGACTTATACCAGTCAATCTAATGTGTGCCGACCAAATGGGGTCAACCTATCATTCAAAACCCCGTTTTTGTACATAATACTGCATGAAAATTTATGGGTGTGCCACTGATAAATAGGTGTGTGCCAATGGTGCCTTCAGCTGTGCACCACTGGCACACCACCATATGGCAGCACACACACTCCCCTGCATCATTATCCCTGTCACTCACCTCCCCGCCATAGTCACCACCCCGACGATTGTAAGCCGGATCGTCGGGGCTGCGCCCTCCCGCCATTTGCACGAGGTGCGCTCGGGTAGTTAGGGGCCACTCTGCAGTTTGGGCGCCGCAACACAAGAATGCCCACCCCGAACCACCCTGAGCAGCTGCGAACATACAAAACCAGCAGCAGCCCCAGGGGAGCAGGGGCTGCTGTAGAAGAGAAGCTGGCACTGGCAGCCCATTCAGTGGTGAGGATTTTTGGGGCAGAACAAACCTGCCTATGTAGGTTTGTCTTGCCCCAGGAAAAATCACCACTCAAGGGGTTAATGCAGTCAATTGAATGCCTACAACTGCACATCATGATCAGAAGCATTGCAAATTATTTTCATAGCATCCCATAGCAGGATATCATTCCTAACGGAATTAGTAATAAGTAGAGATCAGCGGGTCCGGATCTCCGGGATCCGACTATCGCGATCCGAGCCAGCTCGGGAGTTCCGGCCTGAATTCTGGACCGAAAACGAGGCAAAAAGTAATCATCGCGCTGTCGGATTCTCGCGGGATCTGGATGTTATATAAGACACACGCGCGCCCCGCCATCTTCACTCCATTATAGGAGAGGGAAGAGGGAGGGTGGGAGATCTGTGCTCCGTCCTCTCTGCTCTTTGTTCCGTGCCCTGTGCTGTATTTTGTGTGATTTTTTATTTTGTTGTAAACTAGGTGCTGCAGTGCTGCTGACTGTACACTTAGTGTCCAGGGGCTGTGTCCCCTGTCCAGGGGCTGTGTCCAGTGTGACGGACTAGATCCAGGTGTCCAGTGTGACGGACTAGATCCAGTGTGACGGACTATATCCAGTGTCCAGTGTGACGGACTATATCCAGTGTCCAGTGTGACGGCATATATCTAGTGTTCAGTGTGACGGCATATATCTAGTGTTCAGTGTGACGGCATATATCTAGTGTCCAGTGTGACGGCATATATCTAGTGTCCAGTGTGACGGCTGTGTCCAGTGTAATGGAGCCGTGTCCAGGGGGGTGTCCAGAGGCTGTGTCTATTGTCCAGGGTGACCGGCTGTGTCCAGTGTAAAGTAAGAGAAATAAATAAAAGTAATAAATAAAATAAAACACACATTTTTGGAGGATGGAGGAGGTAATAGTGGGAGATCAGCAACCTGATAGAAGTGCTCAAGCTGCTACCACCAGTCATGACAATGATTGGTTTGTTAAACTGTGCATGTCGTGTATACAACATAAGGGTGGGTGGGAGGGCCCAAGGACAATTTCATCTTGCACCTCTTTGTATGTTTTGCTCTTTGGAGCATTTTATTTTTTTTGGGGGTAGTTTATTAAACTGCCACCCTGTCTGCCCCTGCAGTGCCGCTCTGCTTCCAAGATGTGCCAGGTTGGAAGTGTAAGGTCCACATGTATGCGATGCCCACTGCTGTCGCTTAGCTTAGTCATCCAGCTACCTCGGTATAACCTTTTGGCCCAACTAAAGTAAAATGAAAACTATTTTGTGAGCTTTGAAGTGATCAAAATTGACTAGAAATAAGTGAAAACTAATGTTATTGAGGTTAATAATACTTTACGGGCAAAAACCGGCCCAAATTTTGTTATTTTAACCATTTTTTCATAAAAATCCAGGGTACTTGTGAGTTATCTGGGGATTTCTAAATCGGGTCGGATCGGGCACATCGCATCGCATGCGACCATCGGATGCGATGCGATGACCCGATTTTTCCATAGGAATCAATGTTAAAATGGACTGAGTCCATTTTAACATGGAATTCAATGGGAAAAAGGGGTCCTTTTCATACCCCTACTATCCAAGTGGGCATGGAGTTGGATATAAACCTGTGGCGAGCGTAGAGAGCCACCGAGCCCGAAGCGTGGCGAGCGTAGCGAGCCCCGCGAGGGGACACAGAATACCGTCTGCTCGCCACGCTTCGGGCTCGGTGGCTCGCTTCGCTCGCCACGCTTCGGGCTCGGTGGCTCGCTACGCTCGCCACAGGTTTATATCCAACTCCATGCCCACTTGGATAGTAGGGGTATGAAAAGGACCCCTTTTTCCCATTGAATTCCATGTTAACCCCTTCCTGACAGAGCCAGTTTTTGCGTTCCTGACAGAGCCCTTTTTTTCAAATCTGACATGTCTCACTTAAGTGGGGATAACTTTTTTTTGCTTTTACTTATCCCAGTGATTTTGAGATTGTTTTTTCGTGACACATTGTACTTCAAATTAGTGGTAAATTTGGGTCGATACAGTCTGTGTTTTTTTGTGAAAAATACCAAAATGTCGTAAAAAAATGGAAAATTTAGCAATTTGCAAAATGTTAAATTTTCTGCTTGTGAGACAAATAATCATACCACTCAAAATAGTTTTTAACTAACATAGACCATATGTCTACTTTATGTTGACATCATTATTTCAACTTCCTTTTAATTTTTTTGGACACTAGGAGGCTTACAATATGAATAGCAAATTCTCAAATTTTCAAGAAAATTTCAAACACTGATTTTTTTAGGGACCAGTTCAGTTCTGATGTGACTTTGAGGGACTTGTATGTGAGACACCCCCAAAAATGATACCATTTCAAAAACTGCACCCCTCACAGTATTCAAAACAGCATTTTGGAAGTTTGTTAACCCTTTAGGTGTTTCACAGGAATTAAAACAAAGTGTAGGTGAAATTTCAAAATTTCATTTTTTTTGCAGATTTGCAATTTTAATACATTTTTCTAAGGAACACAGTACATTTTACTAGAGAAATGTGACTAAAAATTGATTCCCCCAATTCTTTTGTTTTCATAAATATCCTATATGTGGCCCTAGTGTGCACGTTGACCAAACCACAGGCTTCATAATAGAAGGAGCACCTACTTGATTTTGGAGCCTCCTTTTTATGAGATTATTTTTTAGGCACCATGTAGGTTTCTAGGCACCGTAAGATGCTAAAAGTTAGGAACCCCCCCACAAGTGACCCCATTTTGCAAACTACACCCCTCAGGGAATTCATCTAGGGGTATAGTGTACATTTCAAACCCCCAGGGGTTTCACCAATTTTGATACAAGTGGGCAGTGAAAATGAAAAATTACATTTTTTTACACAAAAATGCAGTTCTGGCTCAAAATTTTTCATTTTCAGAAGGTATGAAGGAGAAAAAGCACCCCAAAATCTGTGCCCCAATTTCTCCCGAGTACGGCAATGCCTCACATGTGACCAAAAAATACCAGTTGGGTGCATGGCAGGACTCAGAAGGGAAGGAGTGATTTTTGGATTTTGCAGCACAGATTTTGGTGGAATGAATGGTGGGTGCTATGTTGCACCAATACAGTGGAACCCCCCCACAAGTCACCCCATTTTGCAAAGTACACCCCTCAGGGAATTGATCTAGGGGTATAGTGTACATTTCAAACCCCCAGGGGTTTCACCAATTTTGATACAACTGGGCAGTGAAAATGAAAAATTACATTTTTTTACACAAAAATGCAGTTCTGGCTCAAAATTTTTCATTTTCATAAGGTATGAAGGAGAAAAAGCACCCCAAAATCTGTGCCCCAATTTCTCCCGAGTATGGCAATGCCTCATATGTGACCAAAAAATACCAGTTGGGTGCATGGCAGGACTCAGAAGGGAAGGAGTGATTTTTGGATTTTGCAGCTCAGATTCTGGTGGAATGTTGGTGGGTGCTATGTGGCATTAGCAAGACCCCCGAAGCACGGTGAAATGATGAACCTAATAATCCATAGATGTGTGGTATATTTTAAAACACTCCTTTATACATAGGCCGGGTTTGTCGGGGCAAGTTTCACAGTGGAAAATAGTTTCCTTTCTTATTCCCTTTTTATAGCAAACTTTGCACCTTTTTTGTGTCCTGCCCTTTTTTCCAGTGGAGGGGATTTCATCAGGAAAATGCTGCCCTGGTACAATACGGGGGCCAGTACTAGAAGTACTGGGGCCCTCTGCCTGCTGGTTCCCAAATACTAGGCCCTTTATGACTTCCTCTTGAAAGTGCATAAATGTCCCCCTCTGGCCGGTAGAACGGAATAGCACGTAAGCGTTATACAGTGCCATCTGGATGATATACACGGCCAGCTTCTTGTACCAGATTTTTGTTTTCCGCAGGGCACTGTACGGCTTCAGTACCTGATCTGAAAGATCCACTCCGCCCATGTACCTATTGTAATCCAGGATACAATTAGGTTTTGAGGTGTGGGTACTGGTACCTCGTACAGGGACGGAGGTGGTACTGTCTCCGTGAATTGTTGTCAGTATAAGGACATCCCTCTTGTCCTTATATTTGACCAACAACATATTTTCGGTGCATATTCCCCTGCTTTCACCCCTTCTCATTACTTGGGCAATGTGCGTTTTTGGGAGGCCTCTTTGGTTCTTGCGCACAGTACCGCAAGCTGCTGTACCTCTTGAACCAAGGGCCTTAAACAGGGGGATGCTAGTGTAAAAGTTATCCACATAGAGGTGATTACCTTTATCCAGGAAGGGGTGCACTAAATCCCAGACAATTTTTCCACTAACACCTACGAGGGAGGGGGGGCATTCTGGCGGTTCAATTCTTGAATCCTTCCCTTCATATACCCTAAACCTGTGAGTGTACCCTGAGGTGCTTTCACACAGCTTATACATTTTTATGCCATACCTTGCCCTCTTACTGGGAAGGTACTGGCGGAATTTAACCCTTCCTTTAAAATGTATAAGGGACTCGTCTATGCAAATGAATTTATCTGGGATGTACATCTCTTCAAATTTGGCACTGAAATGATCAATGACCGGCCTGACTTTGAATAGCCGGTCAAAGGTGGGATCATCTCTGGGTGGGCACTGTGCATTATCGTTGTAATGCAAAAATTTAAGGATCGTCTCAAATCGAGCCCGGGGCATGGCCATACGGTAAAATGGGGTGCTGTACAGAACATCTGTACTCCAATATTGCCTAATTTCTGGCTTTTTTTACTATGCCCATATGAAACACCAGACCCCAAAACGTCATCATCTCTACTGCATCTACAGGGGTCCACCTAGCAAATGATGACGTGGGGTTTTGGGCAATAAACTGCTGGGCATATAAATTACTTTGGTCCACCATTAAATTTATAAAATCATCAGAGAAAAAGACTTTGAAAAAGTCAATTTCTCTGAGACCTGTGGAATCAAATTGGATTCCTGGCATGGCCAAAAACTCAGGAACCTGGGGCTCAAAATTGTCTGGTGGTGGGGTCCATACGAGATCAATTATTGGGGGGGGGGGTCTCAGCTGCTCTACGGGGGCGTCTTTGAGGGGGTCCCTCATCACCAGAGGAGGAAGAGGAGCTTAAGGCGAATCCTTCAAATTCCCCGCTTGCATCACTGGCTGTGTCAGAGTCAGAAGCAAGCATGGCATATGCCTCCTCCACTGAATACATTCTTCTGGATGACATTTGGGATGACATTTGGGATGACATTTGGGATGACATTTGGGATGCCATTTTTATTTTTGTGTTACTGGTAGTGAAATGTTTCAACACGTGTATAGTGTAGGGGGGGGTACAAACTTTATTTCAACCAGGGGGGTATGTAGTGTGTAGTGTGTATGTAGTGCAGAAAAAAAAAAATACTTTATACAAAAAAAAAAAAAAATGAAGGGGTTAAAAAAAAAAAATTGAAGGGGTTAAAAAAAAAAAAAAAAAAAGGTCCTGCGCCAAAAATTGAGCACAGATGTTGGTCAGAAACGTCCGTCACTGAACAGCGCTCAAAGGCAACAGGAATTTGATCAAAAAAAAAAAAAAAAAATAGATCAACCCTGTGCCGAAAAAGATGATCAGTGATGTACGTCACTGATCAGCGCACAGCGGCCACAGGACACCCCCAAAATCACAGTGTGTGTAAAAAAAAAATTAAAAAAAGACCCCACAGCACACACAAAAAAAAAAAAGGTGATCAGTGATGCGACACTGATTACCAGTGAGGGGCAGCAGGTGCACAACCTTTGGTGCAACTGACAGTGCAACTGGCAGGTATATATATAAAAAAAAAAAAACCTCTGCACCCCTAAAAAGTTGCTGATCACCTCAGATATAGTGATCAGCACAAAAGGCGGGGGCAGCAGACACAAACTTTAGCACTCTCTATCACTCTCTGTCACTATCTCTCTCTATCTCTCTATCTCTCACTATCTATCACTCTATGACACTACAGCAGCAGCACTGACAGTTATATATATGAAAAATAACCCCTGCACCCCCAAAAAGTTGCCGGGGGTGCACAAAAGGGGGGCAGCAGACACAAAATATAGCAGTCTCTATCACTCTCTGTCACTATCTCTCTCTATCTCTCTATCTCTCACTATCTATCACTCTATGACACTGCAGCAGCAGCACTGACAGGTATATATATATATAAAAAATACCCTGCGCCCCCAAAAAGTTGCTGATCAGTTAATTTATACTGATCAGCACAAAAGGGGGGGCAGCAGTCAGTTATATAAAAAATATATAGCACGATCTGTCACTATCTCTCTATCTCTCTCTCTCTATCTCTCTATCTCTCTATCTATAACTCTATTACACTGCAGCAGCACAAAATATAGCACTCTCTGTCACTAGGCCTCTCTATCTCTCTCTCTCTCTCTCTCTCTAACTCGATGACACTGCAGCAGCACAACACAGCACAACACAGCACAGGATGTCACAAGATGAAGCAAGAGCCCAAGCAGTGATCAGGTAAGTATTGAGCAAGGTTCTGGTCAGTAAATGGCGACAGCTGGGCACGGTGACCGCACTGCACGCTATTCCAGACCGGAATGGCGTCTGCAGTGTAGTCCCCGTTAGTTTAAACCCCCCTCCATGGCTGTGATTGGTCCGTCGGTCCGACGGACCAATCACGGCCTTTGGGGGCGGGCGGGGTGAGGTGGGGTGACACCAGTGTCACCCTTACACCCCGCGGTGATTGGTGCTGTACTTTACAGCACCAATCACCTCCGATCCCGTGTCACCGGCGAACGTTATTCGCCGGTGACACAGAAAACGCTGTAATTGGCTGTTCACACTGAACAGCCAATCACAGCGATCGCCGACGGGGGGGCTGCATCGCAGCCCCCCCTGGGCATGCAGGGACATGTCTGCTGTCAGGGACAGCAGACATCGTCCCTCTGTCACTGCGTCTCTAGACGCAGTGACAGTTAGAAGTCATGACGTATATATACGTCATGTGTCGGGAAGTACTTCCCGGCCATGACGTATATATACGTCAAATGTCGGGAAGGGGTTAAAATGGACTCAGTCCATTTTAACATTGATTCCTATGGAAAAATTGGGTCATCGCATCCGATGGTCGCATGCGATGCGATGCGATATCGCATCGCATCTGATTGTATGCCTTAACTTAAGGCATACAATCAAAAAATCGGGCGCCCAGATAACTCATAAGTACCAAATCCAGATCCAAAACCCGCAAGGGTGGTTTTGCCAAAACCAATCCAGATCCAAACCACGAAGGGAGATCCAGATCCAAAACCCGAAAAAGTGGCTATTCATACACCAGCATCTAGTTTTTGAGGAGTCTTCCAAAAATACATTTATACAATGAGTGCATGTTACAAATTGACCTTCATGGCTTATGCCGTGTTCTCACTGCCAGTGAGAAATACACAGCTTTTCCCCAGCATTAAAATGCAAGACCAATTCCCCGGAATTTGCCTTTAAAGACTGTTTTTTTTCTGCAGTGTGAACGGGTTAACCCGTGTCTGCATACCCAGATCTCAAACGGGTAAAAAGAAGGGTTTTACCCATGTAGGAGATCCGGGTATGCGACCCGTTCACACTGCAAAAAAACCTGTGTTAAAAGGCAAATTCCCGGGTCGACACGATAGACCCGGGAATTTGCCTGCAGTGAGAACGGGGTAAGAAGTAAACTATCTTCAATGGGTGCTAAAATAACTTGATTAACAAATGCATACTTTTAGGATATGACAGAACCTGAAAGAATTCATCTACATCATACCAACCTGTGCAATCAGCAAACTATGGGAAGAAAGCCAGGCACAAAATTGTTTTATAATGTGTTGTTGCAAAGCAGTGGAGATAAAGCATTCAGGGATATATTTCCTGTCCTCGTCTCTACAATTAATCCTGCTTAGCAAAGCAATTTCTTCTCTAATAATGATCCCATTTCATTCTGACTTGCATAGTGGTGATGAGTGGATGGAATTCCTTCATAGACTGGAACTAGGTGGCAAATATTATATATATATATATATATATATATATATATATATATATATATATATATATATATATATATATATATATATATATATATATATATATATATATATATACACACACACACACACACACACACACACACTGGGATTCTGTGGGGTGTGTGGAATCCAAACACACTGTCCATACAATCAGGTATGAGTTGGTACTCTCTGGTCAATTTCCAAAAATGTGTTCTATTATGTGCATACTTACATAGGGGGTCATTCTGACCCGCTCCCCTGCACATCGCACGAGGGAGAGAGGTTTTCAGTCTGTGCATGTGCAAACTGATGTATGCGCATGGTCCCTGGGCGAAGGGACTCAGGTTTGCATAATCGACTATCCGGATACACGGGACAGTGCCGGCGGGGGGCGTAGGGCGGTGATGGGTTGCGCCCATGGGAATGCCCGGCATTTCATGGGTGTTCCCATAAAACCGCTGGGCATTCCCATGGTAATTTAGCAATGACGCAGGTGCGGGCAGCTGACCCGTACAGAGAGCATGCAGATCTAACACACCAGAGAGTGTCTTAGATCTGCATGCACTGTAGAAGTCATTCAATGGTCGACGTCCGTTGAATGATTTCCTCCTAGCACGCAAGCTGCAAATGGATGTTTATGCTAAACTTCCATTCACATGCATGCAGGGACATTCACAGTGCGTGCGGCAGGCATTTGCGCAGGCGTATAAAGGACACGCAAAGCTGCATATTCTTCAGCTTTGTGTGTCAACAAGAATGACCTCCATAGTGCTGCCGACAACAATTGGTATAACAATTGGTTATGGTACATCATCTTCCAGTGGATCTGGATTACAGTATGTACTAAGTGCATTGATTTTCTACTGGAAAAAGTATTCACACCTGTGGAATTTTACACATTTTATTGACGAACACCACAACATCAATATGTATTTATGTAGCCATTCTTGCCATGGATTAAGACTAAGTAACACTTAAAAAATATTTATTTAATTATTCAAGTTCTTCAAGGTCTCAATACTTCATAAAGCAAACTGTAGCTGCAATTACAATGGTGTCTACAAGCTTTGCATATCTGGACACTACAATTTGCTTCCCTTGCTATTTTCTCAAGCTCTGACAGGCCAGGGAAGGACCAATAGTGAGCAGCATTTTTTTTCCCAAATTACATGGTTTACTGGTTAGCATTATAACTTCACAGCACTGCGGTTGTGGGTTAAACTTCCACCATCAAACTAATTGAATAGGCTGAATGTAAATTCTATATACAAAAAAAAAAAAAAAAAAAACAGTCGAAAAGTGCCAATATTTTCACTTTCAGAAAAATGGATACTAATTGAATACACCCATTCGTATCCATCGTTGTCCTTACACTGAAAGAATTACCACCAGTTGTGAGAAATCCAACATGATTTACCTGCTAATTGAACAGTTTTCTGGACAGACAGTTTAGTAAACTAACTCAACAACAAGAAAAGGTAAGTATTCATGTAGGTGCACGGAAAGTCAAATAACAATACATATGTATTATTGAACTTTCAGTGCACCTACATGAATACTTACCTTTTCTTGTTGTTGAGTGTCTAGAATTAAGTAGTAGGAAGCACCTCCTATATTGAAATAAATGAAAGGGACATCATCCCCATAATACAGTGGTTCCCAAACTGTGTGCCTAGGCTCCCTGGGGTGCCTCAGGACACTTGCAGGAGAGCCTTGGGTTGGTGGACCAGGATCAATTCATATTATTAATGGTCAATGTAACAGGCAAAAACTAGTGCTGGTGGCTGCCAATCATAATATATGTGGACAAACTTAATGTACTTAATATTTATTTTTATTTTTTTTCTAAATTTCTCAATAAGAAACATTTGGCCTAGGGGTGCCTTGAAAACATTTTGATGCTCTAGGGTGCCGTGATTCAAAAAAGTTTGGGAACCACTGCCATAATACCTCTATTGAAGTGGAGATAGGAAAGTCCAGTGTACACAAAAAAACGAAAGACTGGTGCGGGTATCCTCTATGTATGTACAAGTTCAGTAAACTGCTTATACGATACATTAGTAAACAGGCAGTGATTGCCTTATGAACTCATAGAATAAAATGTAAAGAATTAGGAGGTTGTTAAGCAAATATTGTAATAGCACATTAACAAGAACACACCAAGGAGTTGCATATTCCAATGTGACAGTGTTCTAGCATAGTAATATATTTTGAGAATTACTATTTTGGTTCCGGACATTAATGCAAGGAACATTTATTTCAATCTGTATGTCAAAAAATATATCAAGTAACCCTCTGAATGCCAACGTGTCTGAGAGAAAAATGCCATGGCCATAGTTAAGGATTAGGAGTCACATTAGTTACTGCTGGCAAATGATCTGAAGTCAAATTAGTTAAATCTAGTTAAATATCGTGCAGCCCCCTCCCCCCCCCCCCCTCCCAAAAAAAAAAGCTGCTGTTAGCGAGGCAGGGAATTTTAGTAGATATTTGGCACATCTCTTATAGCAGCATTGGCACTCAAAGGGTTAAACCATACAACAAATCATGTGCATAGCTTCTTGCATGTCACACTTACCAACTGCAGGTATGCCTACCAACTAAAATGAGAGATTGCTGACGTAACTAGTATATTTTTAGAACAAGTAAAAATTTGAAAGTTAAATAATTTATATATAAAAAGGCATAACCCATTATTTTAAAGGATTTAGAGAACTCACTGTGTCCACAAACTATATTGTTCATTTTGGTTCTTCACCTAATTACCGGGTTCATGCTGGTTTGACCCGGTAATTGGTGCGATGTGAAAGGGGTTACCAGTTACAGCTAACCGGTAGCAACACGGCAATACAAACCAGGTAAAAAGAAGGGTCCTTAACAGTTTGTTGCAGTGTTGCTGTGCAGTGTTAATGGGTTATACAGGTCGAGCGACCCGTTTCCCGTTCACACTATGGAGGAGGCAGCACTTGGAGCAGCGCCAGCTCTAAGCGCTGCCTCATCCACTGCCCCCAATGACATTCCGGCTCACTCCCACATGACGTCAGCGAACTTGCAATATTGCCGGTTCGCCGATTCGATCTCAACAGACCGCACATGCAGGGTCGCACCGGACTGAAACATTTCAAAGTCCCGGTGCGACCCTGCATTTGTGTTCTGAAATGGTCATTAATGAGTGAAGTAGGTTTTCTGCAATCTGACCATGCATCTTAAATTTTGACTTTATCGTCAATGATTGCATATTTCGGAGCAGCGACAGGCTGATGTTACTGAATATTGTTAGAGATATCATTCAGTGTGTATGCACTAGATTGTTTGCCAGGGAGTTCAAGGGAAAACAATAGATATTTCTCATGGAACATATCGTATAGTGTCTACCTACCTTTAATCAAGTATGCTTTGTACTTCTTAAAAAAAAAATGCATCTCTCTCTCTCTCTACAATAACTTTTTCTTAATTTTAAGAGGAAACAAATTTTGCCTCCATTATTTTTCACATCACTGATTATGCTTAAAAAAAAAACCCTCCCTCAACACTACCACCATTTACATACAAAATGTTGAAACACGTAAATAATTGGTACAGTATAAATGCCCATTGGTCAGACATCCATCGGTAAATTGACTGCATCCCATCATTTGGATGTTTGTCTGGCCTAGCTGTGACCTACTATCAGTGGCCACCTTATGAGGTATACCTTTCTAGTACTGATCATGGTTTCAATAAGGTGCTAAAAGAATTTCCTACACATTATTGTCCAGGTTGACCTGAGAACAGTTGTTGAAGATTTGTCAGTTTTGCAAATTTCACATTATCACATAATGCAAGATTTTAGGTTATAATGATCTCCGTCATATTCGGGATGGATTCCACACAGAACACTTCTCTTAAAGCCTATACTAATTTACAGAGATGGCATGATGACTTAAATTAATTGTCGTTAGCACCGGTAGGGTAGGCTTGCCAGCACTGCTAGCCAAAGGCAGGTAATTTCTAATAACTGCATGCCACTGGCATCAGTTTAAACTGGCTTGCTTAGGATCATCAATAGGGAAGTAATTGAAGGTCTTGGGCAAACATGCTATTTTCCATCCACCTGGGCGTGTGTTATTTAGGCACTGGTATGGTATTTTGAGGTTCCATTCTCCAGATATATCCAAAACGGTTTTAAACGTGGTCTTGGTATAGTTTTTGGATGTTTTAATTTCTGTAGCATCTCATTTGGAAACATCCCAGCCTTGTTAAGTTGTTTTTAAAAGAAGGTCCATGATACTGAACCATAAAGCAATATTGTTCTCGCCTATGCATGGAATACCTTACGTTTTGTGCCAATGTAAATGCTGTTTGTTCCAGAAGCCATTTTCAGATATGCAAAATCAGCTGTGACACAACCTAAAAGAGTTGATTGCAAAGAGTATAGGAGGTACTGTATGTTTTGTATCTAACCAACTATTATTTATACTGCATTCTTAAAATTGTTCACATAACAGGTAAAATGGTGGACAGTGTTCATTCTACCACTCTGCTCCTTGTAATTTCATTGTAGTTCCTCCTTCCTGCCTGGGGTGTCTGTTGTGGTAGTTCAAGAACAGTCTGGTTTGTATCTCAACATTGAGATACAAACCAGGATGTTGTAGACACGACACAGCAGAGAGTGACACCCCAGGCAGGAAGGAGAAACTGCAAGGATTTTTCAAGGAGCAGGGTGCTAGAATGAAGACTAATTTGCGATGCTACCTTCCATGGAAATGTAATGACAGAAATAGAAAGAAAAAAAGAGCCACTTTTCTTTCTATTTCTGGTCAAACCTATTGGCCAAAGCCACCAACAATCAGCAGCCTTGACAACCCACTGGTTAGTAAATCTACAGCTATGTAAGAGAAGTCCTTGACCTGTGGACAGGTGGTAAAATACCGAGAGAATATAGAATCTCTCTGCAGTATGTAGCTATATCCGTGTTATGCTGCTTTCCCACTGCCTACCCGGGTAAAGACCCGTTTTTTTTAAACGGGTCTTTACCCGGGTAAGAGCCACAAAGACCCTTTCCCACTGCAGCTTTTAAACAGTAAATTACCATTTAAAAGCAGTAAATGTCCCATTCACACTTACCCGTGTAAACCACAAAGCAACACGTTTAAACTCTCTAGTAAACCTTGCCTGTCATTAAAAACATCACATGCACCAATCATGTTCTTAACCTTTATTATTATTTCTAAATACCGTTTAAAACACTTTCCCATTGCCAAAAAAACGGCTCTTACACGGTAAAAACACTGCTTTTTACCCGGTTAACAAATACCGGTATTTGTTACCCGTGTAAAGCAACCTGGAGCTTTCCCACTGCAGCTCTAGCCGTTTAAAAAGGCTAAAAAAACGGCATTTTACCGTGTAAAGCCTGCAGTGGGAAAGGGGCATTAGAGTCTAGTGGAACCAGCTATTTCATTACATAGCTATTAAACCTCCAAGGGGTATTAAGTGCTGGCTGATATTTCCAATACTCGGAAATACAGGCCAGAACCTTTTGAATCCCATTGTATATTAAGAAAACATGGTGTAGGAACTCCACGTTGTACAATAGCTACTTTGTCAAAAAAGCTGCTGTCACAAGATGCAGGGGGTAGCCACTCCCCCATACATATCACAAAAAAGAAACAGGATGTTGTGACAGTGCTGATAATAAACCAGATGAATGTTTCAAATAAACAATATATTTAAAACAAATATTTAAAAACAACGTTAACATGTACTCAACAGCAATGCAAAATACATACAATATGAAGGTAATAGTCATTGACTTTGGATCAATGCAGGATGGTATACTATGAACACCTTGAGTCCGTTCCTAGGACACACTGGTAATAAAGTATCCCTCAGATGATTGGTGGCTTTCCTAATAATGTCCCAGTTACCTCAATGATAGATATTGCAGCTGAGGATATCAATGGATATCCTTTGTTGCGATTGTAAATAGGCTGGTCAGTAGATAGTGATGAGGTGATTATTCCCTTGGAGGGACGGCGTTCCCAAAAGCTGAATGAGGTTGGGTCCAGGGCTGGTTCGTTCACAGTGAAACCTGATGTGTTTCACTGCATAAGCTGCAGCTTTTTCTAAAGACCTTTGAAAAAGCTACACCTTCTGCAGTGAAATGCCTGAGTTGTGACAACCATTTGGACCAGCGAATACAAGACCACCGTCCTACAACATCTACCATTGAGGAAGATGATTCAAAAGGGTGACTATTACCTTCATATGTATGTTGCATTGCAGTTGAGTACATGTGCATGATTAACTTTGTTTCTGAATATTATTAAATATTGTTTATTAAAACATACATCTGGTGTATAATCTGAGATGTCACAACCCCCTCTTTTCTTATTCAATCCCGGGTGTTTTCTGTTGAGTCTCACCACTGCAGATTCGGCTCTTTTAAAAGCCTAATCTGCATTCACGAAAACTGCCACTAAATTTGCAAATTAGCGTCCATTTTCCATGGAAAAAGATGTGGATTCGATGATCCATGTTTTGTTGACTTTCAGAATGTTTCTAAACGTCAGAAAAAAGAAGAACATTTAATAGGACTGCAGATTTAATCTATTTGAAGCGAAAATGGCAGATATTTCCGAGGATCAAACATTTTGTCCGAGACTGAATATTCCCTAAAAATGGAAAGGGGATTCTAATCAAAATATCTATACTCCTCTGCTAGACTCAGGGCCGGCCCAAACCTAACTTTTTTTGTAAGCAGACCCCCCCCCCCCCCCCCCACCTTGGTGAATCAAATTCTCATCATCTATCTATATATGTCTAGTGTTCGTGAGTCTCCGAAACACTGCCATCTGCTGGCAGAAAGTGAAACTACATCTTTCTCACATGCACAAACACAGAAGGCAGCAGACTATCTTTCGAAGCTTTTGCTTTGAGTTGGATTATTATTTAGATGATAACCATCATTTGCTCAATGTGTGAAACATTGGGAGTATAGGTAATAATGTAACAATGACAATAGGGATCTGTAGATCAAAACACCAGCTTTATATACACCTACATAAGGTTATAAATGTAATACTATTCTCAGTCACATCACATCACTTGTATTGGTATAACCTATTGCAGAGAGATAGAGATAGAGATTTTTTTTTTTTTTTTCTCACACCCGATTTCAGAACAAGAGGGATGGGAAATCACAGGGCAATATTCAATTTTGTTTAGGTTTCTGCTCATTAAGGTTTGGTGTAGCTGTCAATAGCGGCTAAGCCCTAACAAACTAATGTGCAAAAAGTACCGCATTTCAGCATTCCTCCCTGGTAGCTGGACATGCCAAACAAAGCTATATTTGGGCACCCTCTATTTGGCTGCCAGCACGATAACATTTTTTTTTTTTGTGAAAATTTTTTATTGTTTTCTTTACATATACAGTGGTTACATTAGATAAGAGCATATGAGCATTGAAGAACAACAAGAAAGGAACGTAAATGGTTTTACGGTAACCATGGGGAATTAACATTTGGACTGTCTTCCATTGTCTTGCTGGGTTAACAATAGATATTACAGCATTGTCGTGGTACATATCGAACAGATGATTGTCAAAGTTTTATAATATTCACTTTATAGAACAATCTGTAAAAATCGAGTAAGGTCCTAAGTAAGAGAGATGGCCTTACATAAATAAATACTTCTCTAAAACATCTTGTAATACTAGAACTTACATTATAACATATGGCTTTAACATAGAACCTGGTACAAATTCGACAAGACAAGAGTGAGGGAGGGAGTGGGATAGGAGCACGATAACCTTTTAATACAGCCCATAGTGTCACCCCACATGGCCCTTCTGCATCAGACCATGCAGAATTCTCAGTAATAATATAAAATGGTGCCAACAAGGAAAACAAACAGTAGACCCCATTGTGGGATCACCAGAAATCACAGACACCTATATGAAGATAATAAAACACAGGCATCTTAGGATAAAAAATAAATACACATTAGCCCCCAAGTGAAAATAAACACATAGGCTTTGCAGAAAAAACAAACACATATAGGCACCCACATGAAAAAAGACAAACATTAGCATTCAAATAAAAGCAATACAACACAAATAGGGATCCATCTTGCAGCTGAGATTTACTGCCGCTATTTGGGTTCTGCCGGGGCTATCCCACATTAGCCCTGACGCCTGCATACTTTCCTAGTGTCCCCGCTAGGCTTCTTTCACAGGGTGCTGCGCTCTGCCCCTTTACAAGCTGGCGAATTCCCCCCTGCCCTCTCTCAGCCGCCCTGCACAGTTAATAGCCGCTCATAGAATTAACTTTGGCCGCCCTGCAGATAGCCGGCGGCAGCACGTGGACACTCCCCCATTGCAGTCTCCGCAGCCTCTGTCCCATACGATGCTGCAGCCAATCAGGAGGCAGGAGCTGGTGCAGAGTGTGGGCACTGGCACCTGCGCACTGGTATGCTCGGCTCCATGCTGTGTGTGTGATGTCTGGGCTGGAGAGTGGATTTTAAAGATGGCCGGAGCGGCTCCCTTCTACTGTGTCTGCCGGCAGCTGTACGATGTGAGCCGGTTCATGATAGAGTGCGACGTCTGCAAGGACTGGTTCCACAGCAGGTGAGCGGTAGCTGGCTCAACTGGGAGAGATCAGGGGGTCTCCATGGCCCCTGGTGGCGGAGCGGACGCATGGCACAGGGAGAACAATAATAAGGTGGACGAGGAGAAGGCAGGGCCCGGCTGGCAGCAGGCACACCGAGAGGAGTCAACTCCTAGGGCTTGCTGCAGTCCCTCACTCCGGCACAGGGGTTTGGGGGGAGGGTCTGGGGTAACTGGACCTTTAGAACTTACTGCAGACCCCTAGCTTGGTGGGGTCACAGATGTCACCTCCAAAGTAGTTACTGGTCTGACATACATGTGTTTATAGGTGCTCCTCAAAGTACTGACATATTTGGGGTAGGGGGTTGTAGAATAATTTTACATGTTTTTGCGTTTAAGCACCCCTACCCCAAAAAGTATTGACATTATGGGTGATCATTGGTGCATCCCCCAATAAGCTTTTGTCATGTTGAGTGGTAGGGGCATGAGTGTTCACACCCCCCCCCCCCCCAAACGTGTTGATAATCTGGGGTTTTATTGGTGTCACCCCCAAAAAAATTATAGATGTGTTGGGGTCATGAAGGCCCTGGCATCGAGCATGAAGGTCCTGGCAATTAACATGTAGGTAGGCAGCACTTATGGCATAATATGTAATAGCCATTAAGCTGTGTATAACACACAGCTTAATGGCTATTACATATTATGCCATAAGTGCTGCCTACCTACATGTTAATTGCCAGGTTAATGTAATGGACAAAACCTAGTGCTCGGGATAACGTGTAATGGGCATTATGGTGTTTGATATAACGTGTAATGGACATTAGAGTGTGTGGCATAATAGGTTATGGGCATGTAATATACTACGTAATGGGTGTGTGATGTACAGTAAAATAGGCATTGAGGTGTAAGTTTTTGGCATGTGCCTTTGGCGTGCACTGTCCCCATTACCCTTATTTTTAATAAATGTTTGTGGAGCCCTGGCATAACATGTACTGGGAAAGAGGCCATGTGGTATAATATGGGTGTGTGTCGTGTAATAGGCATTATGGTGTCATTTTTATTCCGCACACTATCCCTATTTTTTTTTTTTTATTGTCCAGTCATGGCATAATGTGTAATGGGCATCACAGTGTGTGGCATAATGTATAATGAGCATCACAGTATTTGGCATTATATGTAATGGGCATCACAGTGTTTGATGTTACCACAGCCAGTTTAGTATAGGTAGTCAGTTACCCTAAAAAAATTCTAGAGTGAACACTACTTTCCCCTGATAAGCACTCTTTTGGGGGGATTAATGCTTTGTGTACCTTACCTAATACCCTATAAGCAGCCAAAGGGACCCCCAATAACACATGGGATCAGGGAATTATCGCCCCTTGCCAATTATTTTTGTCTAATTGTGGGTCCATTTTCAGATGAATAAAACAAGCACATACATTTTTGTGTCAGGGCTTTAGTGGTTATAAAGGCTCCTGTACAGCAGGACCACCCTGAGTACTAATCTAAAATTATACCCCAAAATATATGCATCTAATCATAAAGCAGTTTAAAAAAAATGGACAAGTAGGACAGTACCTTGCATAACGGGGCAGCCAGCCCTGGCTAGACTGGTCAAATGATTACTGTTGGTTTCCAATTTAAAAGGCACTTTGGAATATGCTTCTGCTATATAAAAAGAACGTGCAAGGAAAAGGTCTCTCATACCCCTTTTACACCGACCTGAATAACCAAGGATTTTGCACAGGAGTGTGCAAAAACATGGCTTTGCAGGCAATGTAAATGCACGCCGTTTAAATATCCCTGCTTGCGGTGCAGTGCAAATGGGTAACCCGGGTCGATGTGACCCGTTCATTAAAATGAAACCGGTGGCTCTGGGAGAGGCTCTCATCTCCAAGTGACAGCTAAGGACTCTCCTCCTCTGCAGTCACCCACCCGGCATCATGCCGAGTAAGGAGGCAGTGTGAAAAGGGTATTAACAGACCAGAGCAATGATATTAACAGACTTATCAACGACACCTTCATAACTAAACAGGATAAAGGTCAAGTATTTAGATCTATGCTCCTCATTTCTCAAACAAACAGTAGTGATATAACGTATGCTGTTTTAGTTTGGAGTTTATAACTAAACCAGATAATTTGGCACCAGCCTGATGTGAACAGCGAAATGTTGGTTTGCCCAATAAATTACACCTGTCATCATACTGCATTCCACAGGTCAGCTTGTGTTGTCTCCCAGCAAAGACTCTCTGCCCAGATCCAGTAACATTTTGGGAGGAAATGGTCAATTTGATTATAAAGGGCCACAAATCTAGATATAGACACATTGTCGGAAAACGTTTTGGCTGACGGGAATATAGCTCTACTCAGAAAAATGAGTGGGAGCAGATAGCAAATGACGTTTCATAGCAGGTGTTAAACAATGAAAATAAATGGACTTTTCCCTCCCACAGAGCACTTACAAAACATACAGTACTGTACACACAGAATGATCACAATTTCCAATGCTTGCTGGAAAATGCTGTATTAAATTCACGCTGTGCATTCACTGGAGTTGAAATCAGATTCTTTATATAACACTATAAAAGGGATAGATATGGAAGAATCTGAATGCTCTTCCAGAACAAAAATGCTATTGGGAGTGATGTACTAAGCATTGCATCTATGATGTGGTACACGTCGTCACTTACTGCAGACATTTTAATTACATCCATGCTTACATACTATACTGTATGTGATTAATATCGCAAAGGACAGTTCCTACAAATGGCAAAGCGATTACAGGATACCAGATATGAAGACATACCATGTTTCCCAATAGAATGGATTACCTTAACAGAAGTGGTGTGGCTGTTATGGCATCAATGTCAATGTGGGGGAAGGTTATCACCTCTATAAACATTTTTCCAAATAGATGCTCATCAAGAAAATATGGGTGTGACGTTTGGTGTCCACGTACTTGTGACCATGTAGAGTACCTCAACAATAAATAGACTAATTGAGTAGGGTAACTGCCATTGTGTCTCAATGCTTACAATCCCCCTATGGATATACCAGAATATGAGTATCAATACAGGAAGCTGACTTTCGAGAGTTCTGTTTTCAGATGCCTAAATATGCCAGGTAACACTTTTAGGTATAGCCAACATTTCCTGTTTGGTATGCAACTCCATTTTGATGACCAAATAATTATATTTCCTACCAGAAAGTAGGATAAGTAGAGAATGCCATACAGTAGCATTACTAATCTTAGGCTTTATGCCCACTGGAAAGTTTTAAAGGATGGATAAAAAAAACATTTTAAATTGACTGAACACTAAAATCTTCAGGTTCAAGCATTGTATTACTGAATACAATGGAAAACTCCACTGTAGTAGAATTTTAAATATTTCTAAAATGCTAGTAGATGCAAGGGGCAAGGGCATTGAAATATATTATGGGTGCCAGATATTTGCATGGACCAATGCACACCACAAAATAGGACAATGATACCGGTGTAGATAAAAAAAAAAAAGACACCAGCTCAGACAGTCAGGACATTGGGGTATATTCAATGCAGGGAGCGAGCCCCGGACAGCAAACTATATGGTGGTGAGCTATTCAATGGCCTCACCTTTACTCACTGTTTCCACCTCGCCTGTTCCCTGTGGCATGGTGGAAACAGCGAATACGACCATGAAAATGGCAGGGCTTGTCACAAAATGCAGTGGGCTCGCATTTGCGGTGAACCTCACCGTTTAAGGGAAGGATTTTTGCAAATCATTGAATAGGGCAAGGGGGGTTGGGCGACGAGGATGGCTTTTCGTGGACAAAATAATAATAAAAAAAAAGGTAAGGACATCCTCGTCATACAAACCCCCTTGCCGCCGCATTGAATATACCTCAAATTGGGAGCAGTGTTCCCTCTAAGCTGTGCGCACGTGCGCGCGCACACAACTCGACGAGCGTGCGCACAGACATTACAACAGAGCGCACAAAGCAGCAGTGGTCCCTTTTTGCAGTTGTGGACTCAATTAATGTGTGTTTCACCCATTAACTACATTGTGTGCTGTGTTTTGAATGTTTAAACATTTAATATCATTTTGAAGTAAAGTTAACACAAATGCTGAACGTCATTTTCCAGTTATATATCAGTGACGCACAAAAATTTAAATTTCCTTTCAAAGTTGCACAGCCAAAATCTTTTGCCGCACACAGCCTTTGTAAAATTAGAGGGAACATTGATTGGGAGGGATGTAATAAGTCTTGAAAAGTGATCAAATGGAGAGTGATCAACCACTAACCAATCAGCTACTTCCTGTTAATTTTTCAAACCCTGCCTGTAGCAGTTAGGACGTGATTGGCTGGTATTTTATCACTCTCCATTTTAGCACTTTAAGCTTAGTACATCAAGCCCTGTGTCCCTTAACAGCCTCAAAGATGTCAATTTACTAAACCTTTTGAAAATTAAGCAGTGCTGTTGCCCATAACAACCAGATAATGTCTATCATTTCTCTACTGCCTCCTAGAAAAAGATACACAGAATCGCATTGGTTGCTATGGGCAACATCAATTTTCGGTACTTGTTTCCTAGCACGGCCACAATTGTGTGGATCGTGTACCTTTAAGTTAAGGTACTCGATCCACACGATGGACCCGATTTCCTTTGAAATCAGGTCCATTTTGCCGGCAAAGGTTCAAAATCGGGGGCATCGCGTCGGTCGGGACCATTAACATTGGTCCCGACGCGATGCCCCCGATTTTGCCATAGGCTTCAATGTTAAAATATTTTTTAACATTGAAATCGGGAGGATCGCGTCGGTCTTGTGCCATTATAATGGCACAAGATGAGATGGACTTGATTAAGTCCATCTCACCTTTAAAAAAATGTGAAAAATTTGAAATGGGCCAATATGACCCATTTCACATTATAGATGTCCCCGTCGTCACCCCACGATAGACGCCAACCCGAAGCGTGGCGAGCGCAGCGAGCCCGCGAGGGGCGGCGGTGCGCGTCCTCCGACCTTTTCATTCCCCTACTATCCATGTCGGCGTGGAGTTGAGAATAGAATAGTGTGGCGAGCGCAGCGAGCCACTGAGCCCGAAGCGTGGCGAGCGCAGCGAGCCCCGCGAGGGGACGCGTATAACTTCACAGGTATACGCGTCCGCTCGCCACGCTTCGGGCTCGGTTCGGGCACACTATTCTATTCTCAACTCCACGCCGACGTGGATAGTAGGGGAATGAAAAGGTCGGAGGACGCGCACCGCCGCCCCTCGCGGGCTCGCCACGCTTCGGGTTGGCGTCTATCGTGGGGTGGGGTTTACGTCGTTAAATTTGGGGGTCTAGGGAATATTTTACATTGAATGCAATGTAAAATCGGGTCCCAGGGACCCGATTTACATTTCATTCAATCAAAAAATCGGGTCGGTCGCATCGCATGCGATGCGATCGACCCGATTTTTCCGACACGACCACCCCGATGTTAATCGGTGTGGCCGTGCTAGGAAACAAGTACCCAATTTTCATTCTTGAAGCTTTAGTAAATTTATCCCAAAAGACTGCCTTGAAATAAGGTGCCAGCTTCTGTGTTAAAGATAACTTTGGCATTGAGGAGTAGAAGCAGTATTTTGATAGTGATGGAAAAAAAATGCAAGACCCTCACTGAATCCTTATCGAAACTCATAAAGTGATAAAATACAAAGTAATCCGCTTCTATGGGTGGTATTCAATTGTTCCCACCCATCCCCAATAAACATGCTAATGGGACTTTTCCCATTGCACCCATTAGTTTTTTTTATGGCGCTCATTATGGTGGCTAAACCGGACCATACTGAGCACGATAAAAAGATCAATTGATTATCATCCCGTGACTTTACAAGGGAGACCAGGTGTGGTATAGCAATGAAATACTGCCCTAATTTACTACAGCTTAACAGTTGTGGGACTTCTTTACCAGCATAGCTACTCTTCGTGGACTTTGTCTTTCAGCTTCACTTTCTCTCAACATCTTTTTCACTGAACACATGCGTTTTAGTGCTGCATTTTTGTTACATTCCATGCAAATTGTATTTAGTTTGTTTTTGGAAATTATCTCTGCCCAAAAAATGGTGTGTGATTAACTCAAACAGCAAGATGCCAGATTATAAACATATGCTTTTATAGTTAACTCTAAAAAATTGTACTATTTAGAATGACTATTCCGTTATACTCTCTCTTTAATTGCAACTTTTTATTCTGACTCCTACTGCAGAATAACTGCTCGGTTTACCCTGAATTAAGTCATTATTTTACTAGCCTGAAATTAGCACAGTCATAAAAGCAGTACTGAAAAGGTGCAATATGCAGTCTAAAGTAAAAGAAAGGGTAGGTTGCCAATACCTTTTATTAATATTTAGGAAACAAACAAATGCTATTAATTAGTAAAAAATATGTAATCAACACCTGCAATGCTGAGGCTTTTCACACCCCAGAGCTAAACCTATTTTGTAATCTTTTGTTGGACTGGTCACACAGTAATTAGCACATCAATTCTTCCTTGGTTTTTATCTTCAGAAGGCTTTGAGTTTTCAGAAAACCGCATTTTATTCCCTATGCCTCCTGATACATTGACGACAATCTACCCAAAATGTTTTGTTTTGGCTACTGATTGTGCAAGAAAGCAAAAGGTGTTTTATTTTTTTCTAACCAGCAACAATTATTACTATGTGGTTCTTGTTTTGGCATCAATGTGCCTTTCCAAAACAGTAAAGCCAGGGTTCTATACATTCTATTCATAACAAAAATATGCAATTTAAGAGGTGTTTTATTTTGTGAACTCAAATGAATATTGAAGCCCAGAAAGTAATATCAAACTACTGGTTTTATCAGCTAGGAGCAACCCATAGATGTTTTTTAAGCCATTAATGGAGACGTAACAGAGTACTGAACTCCCCCATTTTTTGATTTCGTAAAGCTTTATTCAGCACAGGATGTTACCATGATGACAATAAAACCCAACCAGGGAATAGCAGTAGGGAACTAAAGAAATAAAACATTTTGAATTTTAAAAGTGAATTCATGTTAAGACTACTTTACATTCCCTTTTGATCTGAAAAGATTAAATGTGTATCTCATGCTTCCAATAATCTTCACAGAAAAATCAAATAGAAGACTCCTTTTCTTTAATTATATTTTGTTACAGGACAATTAATACTTTGTATTCTTATAAGCCTTTTTGCCTCCAATTTATAATTTTTTTTTTACATGTCTTTTCAGATTACCATAAACTGGGGAGAAAATTAAAAAAATATACATAGGTTTATACAAAATTGTACAACATAAAAATTCTTTGCCTGAATAGAATCACGTTTAATATTTTTTTCTACTGCTTAGGCCAGGGGTTCCCACATGGGGTGAGTCATGTCGGTGGTGTAAAGCTGCATACACCTCATACACACTAGGCATCTTAAAAAAAAAAATAATAATTATCGCACAGAAGGTCCCTTCGGATTGGAATATTTTTAAAAGTCTAGTTGTGAGGTTATAAGACTCACTGTAAATCTGTAATTACTATATTTTATTAGGTGTAGTAATTAATGTACTATTTTAGTCCGTCGGTACCCTCTTATTCTCCATAGATGTTTCTATCCCCCAAATCTGTGTGTATTTCCAGATCAGATCGCTCTTGCCCTAATATGGTCTGCCAGGAAATACCCAGGAAATAATTCACCAAAAGGTTATGTCCCATTACCATAATTTTGTTCCTGCTATCACAGGAGGGTGTTAGCTGAGGGACAATCTTCACAGGGGGTGATCCAATTCCCCTGCTACCAACAGGAAATGTTCACAGGGGGTAATCAGGACATAATGTAATCAGACTATGATTGTGTCTCTACCTTCAGCTCCTTTGTGTCAATACCAGACTTAGTGGAACCCGGCACCACAGGGGGTGATCAGCCCATAATGTAATCAGCCGATTATTGTTCCTGCTGTTTACATGAGGGGGATAGCTGAAGGACAATCACCACAGGGGGTGATCAAATTCCCCTGCTATCCACAGGAAGGTTGTCCACAGGGGGTGACCACCACACAACGTAATCTTGTGTTGTATTGTATCTTGCTCTGCATATCCCTGGCCACTTCCAGACTTACTGGAACCGACCCAGCAGGGGGGGCAGCAGCAGATGTACAGCTGGATATTACCTGGGGGGATGTGTCTGACTCTTGAATCCACCAATCAAGATCCACTGCAAGCCCACTTTTGGTTTGTGAACCGTGGGAATTTGAGAAGTTTTTAAAATGACTTGCAGACTAGCCAGGAGGAGATTTTGATGGACTGTCCTGGACTAAGAGGTTATGCTCTGTCTAGGTATCGTGTGGACTTTTTTGCTATTACAGCTGTGTGGATAAGTGATAGTTTGCCCTGTGGAACTGATCTGGGACTGTGACTATACAAGGACTGTCTGTTTGGGCCTGCTACCTGAATATCTTTCTACTCTGCAATTTACCTTTACCACTGTTTATTGTCTATTTGTGCGTGCTGTGGAAAATAAACCGTTCTTCTGGTTTCATCTGCTCGGTGTCTGAGTGATTGAGGAACTCGTACCCTCACATTTGGCGGCAGCGACAGTGGGATCATTCAGACACCAACCATCGAGCACAGAAAGCACAGAGAACAGAGGATCAGACCATATGTAAGGAAACGGAAAATGCAATAAGGTGATGTTCAGCAAGTGAGCAGGTGTCAGTCCTGTGAAAGGGAAAATGTTTCCAAGGGAAGGAGCAGAGGAGCTCAGGGATGGAGGTTCTTCAGTGTATCGGCAGGCTGGGAAGCCGGATCTGTTATTTATTGTCAGAAAGATGCATTATATCTGGGAGTACTGGCAAGAAGCTCAGCAGATGGTCAGCGGGTGGAGAGTATCCAGCATACAGGACAAGTTGTGTTACCTGGGGGATGCATTCCTGCACTGTAAAGGTGAGGCCACCTCGTGGAATCTGCTGGGAGAGCCAGAGTTTGTAGAATTTACAGAGGAAGTGATTGCTACAGTTACCCAGATGCTACAAAGAGGACAATATTCTGAGGCTGAAGGACAAGTCCAGAATAAATTGATGCCCCAGATAGAACCAGAGGAAAGGTCTAGAAGGGGGCTACTGCAATCTGGGCAGACAACCGAGGGGTCTGCCACAGAATTAATTGTTACCGCAAGAGAAGGGTCGTTGTCAGGGGGGCCCCTAACTGCCCTTGAAGAAATGAGTATGGAGGAGCTGATAGCAGAATGTCAGCTGCGAGGTATACCAGTTCAATCCTGCACACGCAGGAAAATCCTTCAGCAGATCCTTCACGATCAGGAAGATCCTACAAATGCCTTTGCTGATTATCGGGCATGTATCCTCCATTTCGGGGCACAGTTGAGTGTGTGGGAACAATTGCAGTGTCTGGAGGAGTGCTTCGTGGTGGCAGAGGAAGAGGCGATTGATCGGGGGCTCCTGGATACCCCAGCATGGCAAGATCAGTGTCGCAGGGGGCGTGATGAAAGGCACCGTTTGCAACTGCTTCTCCCCCATCCGAGGGAGGAAGCTGCTCAGTGTTCTATACAGGGGGAGGTTATCCCCAAAGTGAAGGAGGTTATTCAGGAGGAGCTGCACTACAGCTTCCCTTTTGCTGAGATGGAAGATGAGCTATTATCCTGCTGCCAGGGGATCTATGAGGACTGCGTCCAAGAAGAGATCGCCGTGGTTAGAGGAGTGTTCGACAACATCCAGGCCACAAGCATACCAGTCGCAGATGATGTCGTGCTTCAGGCTGCCCAGCATATTCAGCTGGGGAAGGAGGTTATCCTGGAGACTGAGGACTGCGCAGAGGAAGCGGCAGGTGAGACCCAGGCTTTTGAGGGGGTAGTACTGGCCGTGGACCAGCTTGCCCTGCAGCCACCAGCGGAATTGTTCCTGATGGAGGGTCCCTCCTCAGCCCTGGACATTGAGACCAAATGCTGGGCTGAAATTTGCCATGCCCCTAGTTTGGATTTGGGGGAGGAAGGACATGACGGGGTGGTGGAAGTGCCAGGGCCAGAGCCCCTATATTGGCCTGCTGTTTGGCCCCTGTTCCTTGGGCAAGAGGGGGAGGTGGAAAGTGGTCCCTGCCCCATTGTGCCCGAGGCACAAGTATTAGTAGGTTACAATGTTGCAGAGGGGGGGTACCCAGAATCCGAAGAAGAGGAATCGCTACATCCCTTGTTAGTTCCAATGTATGACTTAGACTGTAATCATGCCCTTGCTGGTTCTGCAAACCAGCCGCCGTTTACAAGATGGGTTTGGTATGATGTCACCCTGTGGGACTCAGGTGGTAGATCCAAACCTCAGATTCTCTGCTCTGCCTCCCACTACAGGTTGTTATTGGTTCCAGAACAGCTTGGTACCGGGACTACAATAGTAGGGGAAGGAATGTGAGGTTATAAGACTCACTGTAAATCTGTAATTACTATATTTTATTAGGTGTAGTAATTAATGTACTATTTTAGTCCGTCGGTACCCTCTTATTCTCCATAGATGTTTCTATCCCCCAAATCTGTGTGTATTTCCAGATCAGATCGCTCTTGCCCTAATATGGTCTGCCAGGAAATACCCAGGAAATAATTCACCAAAAGGTTATGTCCCATTACCATACTTTTGTTCCTGCTATCACAGGAGGGTGTTAGCTGAGGGACAATCTTCACAGGGGGTGATCCAATTCCCCTGCTACCAACAGGAAATGTTCACAGGGGGTAATCAGGACATAATGTAATCAGACTATGATTGTGTCTCTACCTTCAGCTCCTTTGTGTCAATACCAGACTTAGTGGAACCCGGCACCACAGGGGGTGATCAGCCCATAATGTAATCAGCCGATTATTGTTCCTGCTGTTTACATGAGGGGGATAGCTGAAGGACAATCACCACAGGGGGTGATCAAATTCCCCTGCTATCCACAGGAAGGTTGTCCACAGGGGGTGACCACCACACAACGTAATCTTGTGTTGTATTGTATCTTGCTCTGCATATCCCTGGCCACTTCCAGACTTACTGGAACCGACCCAGCAGGGGGGGCAGCAGCAGATGTACAGCTGGATATTACCTGGGGGGATGTGTCTGACTCTTGAATCCACCAATCAAGATCCACTGCAAGCCCACTTTTGGTTTGTGAACCGTGGGAATTTGAGAAGTTTTTAAAATGACTTGCAGACTAGCCAGGAGGAGATTTTGATGGACTGTCCTGGACTAAGAGGTTATGCTCTGTCTAGGTATCGTGTGGACTTTTTTGCTATTACAGCTGTGTGGATAAGTGATAGTTTGCCCTGTGGAACTGATCTGGGACTGTGACTATACAAGGACTGTCTGTTTGGGCCTGCTACCTGAATATCTTTCTACTCTGCAATTTACCTTTACCACTGTTTATTGTCTATTTGTGCGTGCTGTGGAAAATAAACCGTTCTTCTGGTTTCATCTGCTCGGTGTCTGAGTGATTGAGGAACTCGTACCCTCACACTAGTGTATAAGCTCAATATCGTTAATGCCCCCCACGCCTGCTGTCAGATTTACATGCAGGTCAATTTTAACCAAAGACCTGAATGAGGAGCGGGGTGAGTGAAGTCGCTGAATGGTATCAGTTTATGATATTCCCAGCGATTTTACATGAAATTGCACCCGTGTGTACTCACCTTTATTCATGTTATGCCACACAATAGTACACCTTTACCACCAATATAGCTAACTATATCAGCAGTGTCTCTAGTCATATAGTGTGTATGTGGCTAAAGGCAGCTAACGGTACTGTTAACAATTTCCCTAAAAGCTGCAGAATAAATAAAAACTGACCATCTAGTTTATGAAAACTGTATCTTTAGCTTTCGTACACACTGAATGATATGCACCTAGTCATATCCATGGGCAAAATTTGACTGCAAGTACAGAAAAGAAAGGGAGGGGTAGATAATGACTGGCAGGAGTGTGAATCATTATTGTACATACACACTCAATGATATGCACAATATAGTTTACCATACCAGACCGTTATTGTTCAAATTATCTGCTTCCAACGGTAAATCCGTTTCTATGAATCCACAGGGGCCACTGGTGGTCTTTAAAACGGTTATAGAGTGTGGTTAGTGGTAACTAGGCACATACTAAATTTACAAGTGTAGGGCTCCTCCCCTCTACTACCCATCAACCCCCAGTTAGGAAAATGTAGACCGAGAGGAGATGGGAAGTGATAGGAACAAGAAACACATACATACTAATGGAACAAAAACTGGCAGGTGACAGAGCAGGGAGGGCTTCCAGTGGCCCCTGTGGATTCAGAGAAACAGATATATAACAGTAGGTACCAAAGTCCTATTTTCTCTTTCATCCAGCAGGGGCCGCTGGAGGTCTTTACATAGGGGATATTCCAAAGTTATCCCCACGGGAGGGACAGCTCTGAGGATCCTCCTCCACACGCTTAAGTTCAGGACTTTGCCCATGCTGCACTCCTTCAGTGGAACGCGCTCCCCCACTCCATTAGACTCTCCCCGACCTTGCAAAGCATCTAACGGGCACTGAATACTCACCTATTCATCAAAGTGTACAATTCCGCTGCATAAACTAGTCCTGAGGCTGGTTCTCCGACCCCCTGTCGGTTTACATCATGCTATCTAGCCACCTCCCAGTTGCTTGAAAATCTTGTAATCTGTCTGTCTCCCCTTCCTACTAGATTGTAAGCTCCTCAGAGCAGGGCCCTCTTCCCTCCTGTTGTCAAAGCACTTTTCTCTTCACATTTTACTCGCAGCTCTCCAATACTCAAACACTCAGTGAAAATCTTTGTCCGCATTGGTCACAAGCCTCTAGTAGAATGTTGATTGAGTCCTCACTACCTCTATTTAAGCTGTAATATGTATTGAACTGTGGCGCTCTTTACTTGTACCTGTCTCCATGTACTGTGCCTTTGTATGGCGCTGCAAAACACTTGTGGCACCTTATAAATAAAATTATAATAATAATCCTGCAACACCAAACTGGCAAAGTGTGCAGACAAAGAAGCAAAAAAGTGTCAAACTTATAGAATTTCACAAACTTATAGACGACCAAGTCGCTGCACGGCAAAGTTGCGTAGAAGAAGTACCTCGTCTAGCAGCCCAAGACAGCCCCACCGATTTAGTGGAATGGGAAGAAAGAAGAAGTGGGAGATCTACTTGTGGAGACTTAAGCCTGTTGAATGACAAGTCGGGTCCACTGAGCCGACGTCTGCTTAGAAGACGGCCAACCATGTTGAACAGCATCATAAAGAATGAAGAGAATCAGTCTTTTGTAATGACACCATTCTGGAAATCTAAATCTGTTAGGCTCGGGCAACATACTGAGATGAAGAGTCACACAAAAGGATCACGCAACAAAGGAACCACGATCGGTTGATTCAGAAGAAACACCCAAACCACCTTAGGCAGAGAGGAGACCTGCATACGTAGTTCAGCTCTATCTTCATGAAAAGATCAAATACGGGTTTTTACAGGATAGCACTCCTAGCTCTGACACGCTGCGTGCCGAAGCGAGGGGCATCACCATTTTCCAAGAAAGATATATTTCAAGTTATCCTCCTCCAAAAGGTTCAAAAAAGTGTTTGATTGTTTAATAGTAGGCTATCGAATTAGCCCCCATTTTTCCAGCTCAATTTACATAAATTGAGTGAAAACAAAAATTAGCAGACCTATGTGGTTTCGCAGCTGCAATCAGGTAAAATATGTATGGTTATCATGGATTTGGTTTTATCTGCCTGAAGCCAATGAAACAAAACCCGGATAACTTCTATCATTAGGGATAATTTCATAGCTCCGGGGAGTTAGAAAGCTGCAGTAAATTACCGCAGCCAATTGGATTCCAGCCTTAAGGTGTAAAGAAAGTAGATGAGCAACAGTTTATCTTCAAGAACTTATGACCAGAAAGAGTCTATATTTCAAAAACAAAAAGGTTTGTGGAAGTTAAGTCCTGGTAGGAGGCGGTGTAATTCTTCGTTAAGGACTATACTATAGTAAGCCATATTACCAGCAGCATATTGCCAATCTAAACTTTGCATGTGGCCAGCAACACTGGCAGTGCCACAAGCAGATTATCCGTAGTTACTGTACACCAACTGTTGCGCACAGTTGGTCTAGAGAGTAAAAACACAGAATATATAAAGTGTACCCCAATGATCCGTCCCTGCATGGCTATCATGAACTTCCTGCACACTTATGCCCTGTTTCCATTCATCTTTCTGTCAGTAGGAACTTCTGCAATGACCACATTTTCAAGTATCAGAAGTTATTATTTTTTTGCTTTTGGAAGCAAGCATTCATGGATTGTGTGGGGAGCATGAAATTGCAAAAAATCATTTTTTTGGTGCCCACACTTCCGATTCAGCAGTTCACCCAATACTTTGTCTAAGCCTAGTGCATTTAGGCAGCCAGAGCAATTAAATTGAATAGCAACCATAGGCCAAACATTTTATTCAGTTATTGTTTACCGGTTATCCTTAGATTTAGTTATATAATTGCTGGACAAAGTTGTGCTTTTGTTTGCCCACACATATTATGACTGGCAGCAACAAGCAATGTTTTTGCCTAACACATGGACTATAAATAATTTGACTTGGTCACGGGCCACCAACTCATTACACCCAGTTTGGATACCACTTGCTTAAGTTTATTCTCACCTTAAAATCACAATTGTCATGACAACTGCTTTAAACATCACTGGGAGATCAAATCTTGCTTTAATGCCCATACACACTGGACGATTTTGAGCTGAAAGCCGCTTAAAACACCAACTTTGAGCGGATTTCAGCTCAAAGCTGCCCAGCCCAGTGTGTAATGTCCGGCGATGTGCGCTCCCACATCATCGCCGGGAAAGCCGATCATCTGCTGGTATTACCAGCAGATGAGGGGCTTTGTGGCCGGCTTTGCATTGCGCTGCGCTATGCAAAGCTGCCCGCCTCCCGCTGACAGGGGGAAAGCAGCTCAGTGTGTATACACCGCTAACCATACACGCTGGGCATAATCGCCTAGTGTTTATGGACCTTTAGGCATTGGTAGCCTTTTTGAAAGTCAACATAATGTAAAAGAAAACTCAGTTAAGTTTGAGAAAAGTTTAACCTCAGATTGTAGTGCAATATGTAACATAACACTTGAATGCTAGTTAGGTTTCAAACATTATCATGTGGATTTTCCAGTTTTTTTCACTTAACCTGAATTATGGGAAATAATAAACCTCTGTTTATGAGAAAATTGTTATGTGCTGGGTGGATAGAAGATGAGAATTTAAAAAGGTAGGTTCTTTGTTTATTAAAGCAGAAAACTCAGGAATGCAAACTAGTCAAAGGAATGCTTAACCGGTTTACAAAAAGGTATTTATTTGTAAATAATCACTGTTACCACAATAATGCAGCACTATTTTGAAGTAAGGATCAATCACTAAACTATAATATCATCATCGGTATTCAGTAAACATGGCCACTATACTGGACTGCTGATAACATACTGTTCTATGTTGTTCACAAGAATAATTAAGAAACCTTAATAGTTTAGGTTCTACTGAATCTTATCATTTATCTGATACAACATAGAATATTTTTGTCGGACAGTCATGTCTAGATCACTACATGTATTACCCTAGTAGAGAATTAGGCAATGGATATATTTTGTCGAAATTAATGTCAACATGCAAACAAACTACAGACAATCAGCATGCACACATTATACAAATGTTAACATGATTACAATGACTGACAGACATGACATGTTTCGGCGGCTCAAGTCATGTCTTCTGAGGTCATCGAGGAAGTCCTGATGACATTCGGCTCTTCATGAAGTGCTGTAAGTATGACTAACCCTCCCCCTAGTGCTGACCATAACCTTTTTTCCCCGTAGCCTAATTATTCGCTGCTGGTCCTTTCACATCATTTGTCATCATTTCACATGTAAACATGCTTGTTGCATGGACCACTGTGACACAGCTGGGCAGATGTATACTTGTCTGAATCAGACACTATCAGAGCTAGTTCAGGTCTGCCAACTTGTCTTTCCAGTGGGTACTCATATTTACTATTATACAGTGGGGGTCGACAATATTGGCCGCTATTTCTGACAGGGGAAATAGCGGCTGCCGCCTATTCAATGGCTTTTCCAACATCATTGAAGGCAGATTCTAACAAAACAAAACATATCTGACTTTAAAACTAGTCAGAATTGTTTTGACGGAAACGGCCGCGGATTGTTAAATTCGTGCCCGTTTTCGCCGACATGCCCGCTTTGACACTTGACAGACCGAACCTTGAATTCCCTTTGTCGAGCGGAGTGAAAAAAGGCCCAGGATTCCGACTGTCGGACGTTCCGAGTCAGAATCGGAATTGAATACCACTCTAAGAATGACTACAAATAGTTTTTGACTTTTTAAGTTGAGTTACAGGATAAAACTATTGCAGTACAACTATTGTAATTTCTTCTGATTCTAGTCATTTTAATACACTAGGCGGGATGCACTTAAATCCACGGCCCCACTTTGCCAGCTACCGCATAGATAATTATCGCATATGCACTAACATGTGATAATTATTGCAAAGGACAGTTCTTGTGTTGAACTGCCCTTTGCGATGCACCCAGTGATGTGCATCGGGTCCCTGGTGGCTCCCTCCTTCCTCCCTTATCCATCCAGCAGATGATCCTGCTGCAGGCTCGGCCTTCTCCCTGCACCCAGAAGGGGATGTGGGGCTAGGGAGGAGGAGGTCACTGGTCCATGCAACACAGCAGTGTGCTGCCTTTACTCCGGTGAGGGGGGGGGGGGGCGGTGTGTGTCAGTGCAGGGCGGCAGGGGTCCGTGCGGGGCGGCAAGGTTTGTGATAAAAGCCCATAGGCTTCTATGGGGCTTTGACAGCTTTTGCTGGCGATACACACACCCGATACAAAGCGATAAACCCGTGCGTGCGGGTTTTCCTGCATATCAATATGCGGTAAAAACCCAGATAACGGGGTTTTTACCGCATTTTTGGCTTAGAGTATCCCGCCCATTGTGTGGATATTTGTAAACAAAATCTATTAAAAATAATATTCACTAAAGTGAATTAGTTATTTTTATAGCAAGTCATTAAATCAGTTTTCACACCAGGAACAGTGGACGCACTTCTTCTATACTAATAAAAGATACTGAAATACAACTAAATAAAATCTAGTGTGACATTTAATAGCTATTTGAAACAAACTCTGGTCTTTTACATAGAAATAAAAAGGTTATTCGCCATCATTCAGTGGTAATCCGGAAAAGACAGAATAAACTAACCACGTTAACTTGAATCATTGAATGTTGGCCCTCTGAAAGTGAATTCATTCACATATGTACTCAGTACTTGGTTTGGGCTCCTTTTGCATTAATTACTGCCTCAATGTGGCGTGGCATGGATGCTATCAGCCTGTGGCACTGCTGAGGTGTTAGGGAAGACCAGGATGCTTCAGCAGAGTTGTTCGGTCTCATGTTTCTCTTGGCAATGCCGAACAGATTCCAGATTCTCTACGGGGTTCAGGTCAGGTGAGTTTTCTGGCCAATCCAGAACAGTAATCCCAAGGTCAATGAACCAGGTTTTGTACTTTTGGTAGTGTGGGCAGGTGCCAAGTCCTGCTGGAAAATGAAGTCAGCATCTCCATAAAGCTTGTCTGCTGAAGGAAGCGGTAAGTGCTCTAAAGTGTCCTGGTAGACGGCTGCATTGAGTCTGGACTTAATAAAGCACAGTGGACCAACACCACAGTGGCAACATATGAAAAAGTTCAACATGAGGTTCATGTTGTGAAGTCGGGCTCGTTCTGCAAGATCCCATGCTCAAGGCTGTCGAGGAAGACAGCATTGAATAGGGCCCGGCGGCCATCTCCCTCTGAGATTTTGAATTTGGGGTTTTCATAAGCTGTGAACCATAATCAGCAAAATAACAAACAAAGGCTTGAAATATCTCACTTTGCATGTAATGAGTCTATAAAATACAGTATATTTGTTTCAGCTTTTAGGTTGAATTATTGGAATAAATGAACTTCTACACAATATTCTCATTTTTCAAGTTTCACCTATACTCAATTTAGTTTTATGACTGAGCAGTTAAACAGAAAATTGAATATTCAATGATTAACATTACAAAGAATTTCAGGAATCAATCACAGATCAATACATTCTAATATTATGGCAATTGGACACCACAGAGTGGTAGCAAAAGAAGGCTGAGAAAAGAGGAGGGGGAACAAGTGACCCTGCATGCCACAAATTATTGCTATCCAGAGGGCTGATACTAGAAAATTTCTAAGTCAATCAATAAGTCGCTACCATTTGGTTGACATACATATGGTAAACATGGACAAAAGGTCACAAGCAAAGGGTCGACTTGACTTAGGCAACACATGAAAAAGGTCAACATGAGGATCATTTTTTATTTTTTTTACTTTTTCATACGCCACCATCCATGAGGCCTTTCATTGGAAATGGTAAAGTGTGCCCAGCGCAGTAAGGCACCTATTCCAAGGCATGGTGATTGAAGCATGGCATGCAAGGGGACACAGTACACTGTTTGGGGGTCCGTGTGCCTAGGTTAAAGGTTCTTGAGCACCATTGGCATTTTATATCTCTGTATATGTGTCAATATCATGCTGAAACTTTTCGTGTGTACCTTTTTCCTTGTGCATATCAGCCTTTTGAGGGTTGGTACTGGGAAGGTTTGGCTGCCTACTATAATGAAATAAACCAGTGGATTGTCACTACACCGAGCCAACCAACTCTCATAATAACCCACTGTTAAACCCCTTTTAGAACATCCAACTATCTGGGAATTTCCTGGCATTTTGACTGCTGGGTAATTTTCCAGCATCCTTTCACACTTACAGCAGCAAATTACCGGGTGAAGCAGTTCTACCTGGTAATTTGCTGAAAAACACAGGGTTTTTCTATGTCTGAAAGGGTCAACCCGGGTCGAAAATCCCAGCTCCTCAACCCAGGGAAAAAAGAAGGGTCAGAGACCCAAGTTTTAACACCCAGGTTGACCGTTTCAGACATACCAAAATTCCAGGTTGATGCGCGTTCATGTGCAAAAACCTGGGATTTTGGAGTATGCCTGAAAGGGGTATGACTTGCTCATTTCTAGCCCATCTGTGTCACCCGTCTGTCTGCCCCTCCTCTTTAGAATGTAAGCTCTCACGAGCAGGGCCCTCTCTTCCCTAATGTGCTTTTCCTTCTCTTAAACCATCTTTGACGGCACCAAATCCTATGGTATTCTGCCATGTTGATTCTTATTTCAGTGTCTTCTGCTGATGCAGCTACGTGTATGTACCCTGTACTTGTCCTCTACTGTAAATCACATTTTTACTTATTATTTATTAACAGTTTCTTATATACAGATGGGTCTTTTCCCATCTTGGCAGGGGATGGCGCTGGCGTCGCCAGCCGCCATCCCCCGCCAGCGCCATGGCGATCGTGAGAAGGGGACGCGCGCGCACGAGAGGCGCGCGCGTCCCCTTCCGACGGCGCTTCCATACGTTTCCCCGCCGGCTTGCCGGCGGTAACCCGGGGTCCCCGCCGACTGCCCGCACCCCCCCTAACCCCCCCCTAACCCTGTCCGTCTCCCTGAGGCGGAGACGGACAGGGTTTCCGTCGCGCTAGCGACGGAGACTGAGACGCGCGTGCGCGTGAGACGCACGCGCGTCTCAGTCTCCTCGCTGGCGTGGCTGCTGGCGGGTCGCCAGCGCAGACGCCATGGCGACCCGCCAGCAAGGATGGGACAAGACCCATCTGTAGAACATATTCAATTGTGCTTTACAATAGGAGACAGTGATACAACAATCTGGGTATTTACAGACAGTCAAAGGTATGAGTTAAAGGCCCTGCTTGCAAGCTTACAATCTATATGGAAATAGGCATTGATACAAGGATATAAATTATTTATTGCATAGAGTCCACCAGAATGCAAATGTTCCTGGTGTGCTGTATGATACGGTGACCCAGCAGTTTGGCCAGGGTTCAGGAGGGTGAAAAAGAAAGAGGATTTCTGTGGCCTGTACAGTGGGGATTTGATTGGATAGGACAGGTATATGTGCTCTGTTAAGTCCCTTTTTGCTCATTTCAGCTCAGCACCCCCGGGGGAGCTGAAAAGCCAATGCCGGCAGCTGGACACACCTGAAGTGAGCTACAGTTAAATAGCCCCTTAAGAGCCCTCTAGTGGCTGTCTGTGCAAGCACATTTGAATACAGCCCACTGCATCAAAAGAGCAAAGTTTTCAAGTAAAGGATAGCTTCTGGCTCATGACTTCTAACCCCGCATTCCTTCCATAAAGGGTCACTAATAGATACGCCAATTATACTAGAAGCCACCCAAGGCCAAACATTAGCAGCCTTGCTCTGTACTCTATATGGCATAAAATGTCTCGTTTGTGAAGGCCACGTTTGAGTCTTTGGAAATAGATTATGGTCTCTACACACTTTACATGATATATTTGCAATAGATGTATTGTCCTACTAGTTTTGCATAAATAGTTCTAAGTAAAGAAAATCTGAAATGTAGCAATGTAATATAGGAAACAGGACAGCACAAGCTAACATGGTAATTAACACCCATTAGCAGTAGTAAGATTAAACACACCCAGGCACCCACAGGTGAATATAGATTGGATACCCGACAGGTCTGTGTTAAATAAAGGAGGATGATAACCTGTCTTCTAGATATTCTGCTTTGACAGGTCACATGCACAAGGTAATTTCTGCTCCATATGTTTGACCCTCACATAAACCTCAAGGCGAATCATTGAGGTGGGGGAAAAACTAATGAACGGCAATATAGGAAAACTCTAAGGACTTCTTTATTTTCAGCTCAGGCAGCAAATATACTATTGATCCTAAATCAGACAGTGTGAAATAATTGGACGCCATCAATGCATCACTATAGTTTCTGACCTTCCACAGTCCTCATAAATTCTTCCAAGTCCTATGAAGCAAACAGGAGCGTAGGCTGCATCCATCACAAACAGGATATCAGCTAATGTCCTTTACTTTGGACTGCAACAATTGTAGCAAATATGCATATTACTGTACATTCTAAATCCAACCTGCTCTGACAATCACAACGATGCCAATGCCATGTATTTTTCTATGTGCTCAAAGATGCAGCATATAATTGGTCTTTTGTAACAACCTTTCTGGATGAACAGTATAAAACGATAAGGGATGATCATTTTATGCACTGTATTTTTACTACAGTCTCTGGGCTGATCTAGCCAGAGAGCCTGTACAATGGAGCAGATGCCAGTCTCTCATTCAAGCAATATGACTAGCCTTGTCCATGTTTTGTCTCAGTGACTGTGGAACAGTCTGACACATTACAAAGAAGGGCTTTTCTTAAAGACCATGTGAGCATGACATGCAAGACACTGCTGTAATTTTATTAGCATAGGTCATTTCAAGAAGGCACGGGGTTAATACGCTTAATAATTCACTGACCACTGTCACAGCAGCATCTATACAATGCACATCACTATTCTTGCCTGCTTTTCCAGTGCATATGCACATTAGATAAGAATGAACATGGCAGCCACTTACAATAATGGATGGCATGCTGTAGGAAATGCTAGATGGGAAGAGGGAACGCTGGGCTAGCATCAATGTGTTGGTAGTATAGAAAGGACAAGAACCACAAAAAAATTGCACGGTAATAGCCTGTTCTAACAGTGGACCTGTGACCCCAGGGCAGAACACAAATGCCTGGTTACTATGCCATCAACCTCATTGTCTTTAAGGCTCCAAGGCAGGCAAGCACTGCTCATGCAATACACATAGTAATAGGCTCTGCCTCAGCAATATCAGGAATGCAGCAAATGATAGCAGCTATTGTAATGCAATCTGGCTAATAGAATATTAAGAGTAAAAAGGTGAAATCTCAGGAGTTCTTAATGACTGCTGCCATACAAAGGGGAGGGAGAGCAGACTGCAGGCACATACCATAAATGCTGCCTCACCTATAGGGACATAGGAATAAAGGAAGGGCCATGGCAGGGAAGCCTGTAACATGCATTTAAACATCAGCCAAAAAAAATATAGAAAAATTATATATATATCCAACATACATATATACATCTAGCAATTGCACACGTACATATGTGCAAGGGCTTTATTAATGCATCCCTTCTGTACATAAATGGATGCTCACTACACTGCAATTGTAGCACAGCAATGTCATTATACTGTATTGGAATAAAGCAGTGATGCCCTGGATATGTCAGGTCACCAGCTGTGGAATAACGTGCATCACACACAGCTCCTATGTAAGCCTACACGTATGTACATGCAGGCTGAGCATGCATTCCAGAGCCAGTGACAGGACAAGTAGAGAACTGTCGGAGAATGATGGGGAGATAAGGCGGCTACAACAGTACATGGCTGCTCCCATTCATCCACAGCAGCCCCGCCGCATCGCCTGCCCCTTACCCTCAGCGCAGAAAGGTCTATCTCATCCAGGCTGCGAGCCGGGGAGTCGCTCGCCATGTTCCCTCCGCTCTGGTTATGCCGGCTCCACCTGTCTTATTATTCCAGCGTGCGGCTGTAGTGCTTCCCGGAGCCCGGGAGCCGAAGGAGTGCGCCCGGAGCCCGGGGGGGAGAGGGTGTGCTGTGCGCTTGTGACTGGAGAGGAGGGTGTGTGCGCCTGTCAGTACGGCGGCGGGTCTCAGCGAGGCCGGGCGGGAGGGTGTATGAAAGACATGCTGTACGAAGGGGCAGTGTAGTAATGAGGCACATACACAGTGAGGGAGGCTAGGATGGAGGCGAGCGGCTGCTGTCACAGCTTCCTGGGAGGAGCCAGACAGCGGGGGGCGTGTCTCCGGGCGGCGATGTTGCAGAGCCTGCGGTTTCCCCTCGGCGCTATAGCACGGCCCAATGTACTATATACATAGGTGATTAGGGTAGCGCTGCGGACACAAGCCCATCTCCCCCTATGCGAGCAGCAGCGCCCCCTACAGGGTAATGCACCTGCGGCTGTCACTCAGCATCTCACTCCTGCTTGGGGCACATTGAGCAGCCTCCCAAACCCATCCAGCGCATCCTCTCAGGTACCGGTGCAGCAGATGGCGGCCAGTAATGAGTTACACTGATTCTGATATTTACACAAGTTCTGTTCATCGCAAATTACCCCTCTTGTGGTGCCTTACCCTCTAACAGATGCAATGTCTGCTGCACTAAAGGTTTTAGAATGTAATCTCTCACGAGCAGGGCCCTCTCTCCTCATGTGCTATTAGAATATAATATCTGCCACCCTGTCTTTATTTACCATGGGCTTGTCCTAAATTGCCTTGTACTGTAATTTGTTATATTCTTGCTTTTTGCTCATGTATCAGGTGCTGCGGAACCCGTGTGGCGCCATATAAATAATAATTTGTACTGTGGCTACCTTTTTTTTTTATCAAATGGTCCTTGTAAATTGTCACTTTTTTATTTACTCAAGTTAAAGTTTCAAACAATAATTAAATATATATTATTTTTAATTATATGTGTTTTGAGTTTTTATGTTTTGAAAAAAAGACTCATAGTGATACATCTAGCAGGGGCATGTCAATATTTCAAATGTCCACTGAAGTAAATATGTAAAAACATACAAAGACATGAAAAACAATACAAATAAACAGGCAATACTATTTCTAAATAGATAGCCATACAAAACATAGGACAATACACAAACTGGGAGGAAAGGGAACAAAGTGAAACAGTCTACTCAAAATAGCAGCGACTCACGTCAGCGCAGTAATGACATTTGCACAAGATTTAAACTCAAGCCATGGGAGCCAGGTGAGAGCCAGGTGGTTTAGAATTCTTAGAGGGAAATTGACTAAGATGGGTGTTCTATTTCACATGAGATGTTGCTATGGGCAACCAATCAGATACTGTTATCTTGTAGAAGATGCTAAATAAATAAGTCGATTCTGATTGGTTTCCCATAGCAACATCCCATGTGAAATAGAACTCCCATATTAGTAAAATTCCCCCTTGGTACGTCTCTACTTCAAGATGTAAATCCGCCATATCCATATATAAATCTATTCTATCAAGCCATTCCTTTAAGGATAATTTGAGTAGGGACTTTCTATAATGAGTTAGGGGGCCTGGTTATAAATTTAAAATCCAAAAGGACGAAGACGACTGGACTGCCTAAATAGTATACAGTATATAAAAATAACTTTCTCACCTGACCAAAAAGTCTTAAGGTCCATACACACTGGGCGATTATGCCCAGCGTGTATGGACAGCGATGATTGCTATCATCGCTGGGGGGAAAGCCGCTCCGTGCACACACACTGAGCAGCTTTCCCCCTGCCAGGCGCAGTCAGCGGGGAGAGGATGGCTTTGCATAGCACAGCGCTATGCAAAACCGTCCTCAAAGCCATTCATCTGCTGTTAATACCAGCAGATGAGCGGCTTTCCCGGCGATGATGCAGGGTTTGGTGCGAATTACAATGGCCAAGGCATCCATAACAAGAATAAAAATCAATGGAGACAAGGGGCAGCCCTGTCCCCAAAGTGGGTCAGACACCATTAGCTTTAATCCGAGAAGAAGAAATGCAATAAGGAGAAATAATTCTGTGGGGGCAGGTAGGTCTTAGGCCAAGATGAGCTAAGACCCCTTGCATAAATAACCTGTCAACCCTATCGAAAGCCTTTTCAGTGTCAGTGGAAAGAAGAATATCAGGAGCAGGATTATTAGAAGCTAGGTGTATAAGATCTATGACTTTAGTAGTGTTGTTATAATGTGAGGGAGTACAGACATAAGTCTATTGGCTAAAAGTTTAGCGCATAATTTAATGTCCAAGTTGCGCAAGGAGATTGGGTGATAACTAGAGCACTGGACTGGGTCATTACCCAATTTATGAATTACCATAATATATGCCTCTAAAAATTGTGAAGAAAAATGTCGATCTCCTGCGATCGAGTTAAAGGCTAATAGTATTTTGGGTAGCAAGAAATTATGGAAGGACTTGTATTATGTGCAGTAGCAAAAGCAGGGGGGGTTTCTGAGTACCCAGAAACCCCCCCCCAGGAGTCTAAGGGGCCTAGGCTGAAAGCTGAGGGTCCCCTCTTTCCATGGGTAGAAGAATTTTAAAAATCGGCCCTTGGGAACCGGAGATATCTGACTTCAAAGCAGTGGTCCCCATCCAAGCCTGTTAATTGCCGTTCCCAGTCAGATATTTCAGATTGTGTCTGAGTTAGAGTTTTTCTGAGGATATATTCCAAAAGCTGGGACTCTTCCCCTTTGAGTGACACTAGCAGCTTGTCTCTACTGTTCCCAGAACCAGAGATATCAGCCTTCCAGCAGCTGGTTACTGCTCCAGCTCCACACACCTGGTATGTAGTTTTATATACTCGTTGGCAGATTGCTCTGCCTCCTGAACTCTGATCCCCTAGTCCCCAATACCATTTGGTAGGTGGGATTCTCTAATTTTTAATTCCATTAAAATCTAAGAAATATTTCCGAGGAACTGGAGATATCTGCAGTCAAGCAAGCTGTCCTCCCACCAGAAAATTATGAATAATAAGCCCACTCCACTATACACCCTTCCTCTGCATATTAAACATCCTCTACCACCCTGGAAGTTATGTATCAGGGCCCCTTCATTCAGCCCAAAGCCCCCTTCTCCCACCTCATCTCCTACCATCTGTGCAGTAAAGGGGCAATTAGTGGAAGTTACTGATCCAGGCCCTACATGCTGAGCGGTTGATATAATACCCCCTACCACCCGTGGGACATCAAAGCTTCCCCCACCCCTGCTGCTGGAGGATCGGTAGGGGCCCCAGTACATTGCTATGCCCAGGGGTCTACACTGCTGTTGACGCCCCTGTATGTGTGTGTATGTATGTATGTATGTATGTATGTGTGTGTGTGTGTGTGTATATATATATATATTATTTTTTTATTATTATTATTTTTATTGTTATTTATATACATTTGGTCTATCTATAACACTTTAACTGACCCGGCATATACTGGCTCACCTAAGTGTCCATCTCCATGCTTTGCTCCGCCCCTCTGGAAACCCCCTTCTGAAAATCCTGCGTTGGCCCCTGATGTGACAGTGAAACTGTCAGGGCGTGGGTTTTTCCCTGAAGGAGTGAATTTAAGGGCTTCTTTCAGTTTCTTGAGGGAGAAAGGGGAATCTAGACACACCTTATCGTCATCAGACAAAGTAGGGAAACCAACTACGTAAATACTCAGCAACTTGATTCTGAAATGAAGCAATCTCTTCCGGGGATTTAGGGTCCCATAGATAATATACAGTAACTAGGAGTGGAACGCTGATGCAATATCAAGAAATAATGTACGATTCCCCCTGAAGAAATCTCTTACATTCTGTATAAAGAGAGAGGAGCTTTGCGCCCTAAGAGCTCTAAGTAAGTATTTGCTTGACTTGTTGCCCCACTGGAAGAAGCCATTTCGACACAGTCGAAAGTATTGCCTGACAGTAACAAAGAGCAGTTTATTCAAAGCTATTTGAGTCGCAGTTAATTTGGAAAGTGGTTGAGTAGATAAAAGCTGTTTGTGAGATGTCTATAAAGATGTTCTACCAAAGAGTGAGTTTTTGTTGCATCTTCTCCCTTTTCAGCACAGAGGCCAATTGGATTAATTTACCCCTTATGAGCCTCCCAAACTGTAACACTGGAGACCTTGGGTGTTTCATTATTAGAAAAGTATTCAATGAGAGCCATCACCAACTCAGCTTTACAGCAAGAGCCAGCCAACAGTTGTCCATTCAGCCGCCATATGCATTGCTTGGTATATGGGCAAGAGGTCAGCAGTGTCTGGTGTGTGATCCGACCAGGTAATCAAACCAATGTCAGAGTGCCGGCGGAGTTGGAGAAACCTATGTGGCAAAAAAGGTAGTCTATTCTAGAATACATGTTGTGTGGCCACCTATAAAACAAAGTCTCTATCATTATGGTGTTCAGGAATCAACCAAATGGTGCTCACTGAAAGTTCATCTCATTTGTCTATGTCACTTTGTAGAATGTCTAGTAGTGTCGCCTGAGACATCCACTTCTGGGTGAGTGGACCAATTTAGATCTCCCCCACTATGGGGATGTCAGTTGCTAAGAGATTTAAACAGATTAGGACCTTAGCGATAAAAGATAGTTGATTCTGGTTAGGAGCATAAATATTAAGTACAATTTGCCATAAACTGAGCACTTAACTTAAAAATGTCTACCCTCATCTAAGACAATGCCTGAGAAATCCTGAAAGAGAAGTGATTTAAAAAATAAAATAGCCACCCCCAATGTTTTGGCATTGCTCTTGTTACTGAGAAATGGTGGGAAAATTACTGTCTGTGAATCTTGGAGCTGACCCTGTTTAAAATGTGTTTCCTGGACAAAAAAACACCCTTGCTTTAGCTGCAGAGAAAGAGCTTTAATATGTTTCTTGGGAATGTTAAGTCCCTTGGCATTGAGAAAAACTACTATAATAGTTTGCACTTGAGATTTAAGCGCCATCATAGAACACCAAAAGTAGTAGGAACAGAGGGTGTAGGAGTAGCACCATAAGGAAGGAGTGGAAGGAAAAGACAAAGACAAAAAACCCCAGCAACCTTTACCAATCATGTTGAGCAATAAAATATAAAACATATCACTTTGAGATCAATATATACAAATAAAAAATCATAAAAGTACAAAATAATTTAAAAAAATACACAAATTCACTACGATAATCACGGTATTTATCCTAATAAACAATATACCAGGTGCGTATCAATCGGAATTGAATAAGGACGTTATGATAATCAGAACCGGAAACTAAATAGAAGTATATCTGATATAGAAATTGCAGGACCTCAGCCTTGCTCTTCAAGAAGAGCCTAAGGGGTAGAGGCAAAAGGCACATATTTGTGCTAGGAAGGTAAAGCCCTACAAAAATATCACTTGTCTTCACGGTGAAGCTGGATTCGGCAGCACACGAGGGCTGGCAGATGGCTTTGCATTGCAACCCACCACTTTCCAGCCACTGTCATGTGGAGAGAGTGATGGAGGGATAGTGTCTGGAAGCGGGTACTGCCAGTCTGGGAGGGCCACAGATGGAATACCAGTGCAGAATGGGGAATGTTGCCTTGTTCTTTCAGGACAATCGATTTCACACCATGAGATACTTGCACGTTGGATGAGAAACCCCAATGATACTTGACGTTTAACTTGCGGAGCTTTGACGTCAAAGGTTGTATAGCTCTATGGTTCTGGAGTGTAGCCCAGAACAGGTTTTGATATATCTGTAGATATTGTCCATCTATGTCATTGTCATTCAAATGACGAACTTTACAAAGAATGTCCCTTTTCTGTGTGTGGTAATGAAGATGACATTTTACATCCTGTGGGCGGTCTGAAGGAGCGCTCCTTGGGCGAAGTGAATGATGGGCTCTGCCAAACAAAATGAACTTGGAACCTGTACCTGACCTAAGATCCCATTGAATACCCTGGTGAGAAAGTTGACTAGACCTGTCGGTGGAATAGCCTCTGAAATGCCTATATACAAATTATTTCAAGATCATCTATGCGAGTTTGGAGATGACGTAAAGCAGTTGTCTGTTGAAACACTGCCTTATGTGGATTATGAGAAGAAACTAAGTAAACTGTGAAGTATTCCAGAGAGGACAATTTAGTAGCCAGTTATGAGACATCAGATTGGATAACAGCAATTTACGAGTGGACAGTGTCCTGAATTCTGTGCTCCAACTGGTCAAATTCCTGCTTATTAGGCTTAAAAGATCTTAAAAGCTGTAAAATCTGCAAAACACTTCCAACATCCAATTGCTGGTCTTGACTCATAGTAGAATCCTCTATCTGGGAACGGAATGGAAGCTAGGGAAGTCCAAGGAGAGGGAGGCGAAGAAGATGCCAAGGGGTTAGATTCATGTGGTTGTAGGTACCGACACATGTCCAAGTGGGAGTGTGGATTGACAGGGCGAGTAAGAGTCCTTCTGAGAATTATTCCCTTCTGTGAACCATGAGGTCAGAGGATGAACCAAGGAGAAATAAAGTAGGCCAGCACCTAAACATAAAAGCTGAAACGTGTATTTCGGACAAGGTTACTGCTAGTCCATACCCCCTATTCAGTGGCTGGGCCACAGAGCTTAAAGTGGTCATGGAGAGGTGGTGGAACTCCTTTCCCCTGCCATCGACACCCCTCCCCCCCCAAATTAGGCAAACTTGGGCCAGTGCCAGGGTTTTTGGCACCCCCTGCAAACTATAAGTTTATGCCCTATCTCCCATTCTTTATGAAGGAACAGTGGTCATACAATTGTACCCCAATTAAAGGTGTGTCACACAGTGGCACAATCTAATTCACATTACACCACATGTAGTGCCCCTTACTCATTTTTTCATATTACGCTGCACAGAAGTTCTCTGTATAAAAGGTATGTAAGAGTAGAGGCTGTCCAACGTAAATTCAGATGCAGGGCATCCAAATATGCAGGATACAGCTTGGGCGAATAGTAGTAGTCTGTAAGTACATGCCACATAGCTCAGGAGCCTGCCTCACTAGAGGAGGAGGGGCACAGTCTGTTGCGGCAAGGAGTCCTCAGCGTAGCCATCACAGATCCGCCACTTCTGTTCTTGTGGCGCCGTACTCAGGATCCATGAAGCATTTCATGGCAGGGGCCAGGAAAGGGATGCAGATGACCAACAGAGGGGGACAAGCGGGCAACAAAGGCAACACTTAGACTACAAGCACCAGGAGTTCCTCAGCACGCAGTCTCTGCTGGTCACCGCCGAAGTTCGAGACCACAGGGAATTAAATATTTTAGTGAACAAACTATGCCTAAGGGGCTAGGCTACACGGAGAGTAATACTTTTGTGTACATACTGTATGACATGTGCCGTATGCCATATAAAAAAAGACATAGACATGGCTGCAAATTAGCAGGCTGGGCGATTATCGATACACTGCACATGCATACGGCCCATAGTATGCTTGTGCGAGGCGGTCCTTCAATAAAATCCTGCTACTTTTTTCATTGCTCGTAGTTCGCAAGGTGATTGACAGAAAGCCAGCGTTTGGGGGTGTCAGGGAAAACGCTGGCGTGCCCAGACATTTCAAGGAAAGTCATGTGACGTAAGATCCCCCTGATCAGCTGGTCTCTGACGCAGCCAATGAGTATGTCCTTGGCAACTTAGAGACTGCACACAGTGTAAAAATCATTAGACTGTTAGTAGCTTGCAAATGGATTTGCATCTGCTCGCAGGCCTGCGATATTTTCGCAAGCCGTGTTAAGCAATTCAGAGGTTTGCATGGATTGGGATTTCACTGTGGCGGGGTGGAGTATACCTGATCGCTGGGCTCCAAAATCTAGCAACCGTGCGATCAGCTTTATATCATGCCCAATGTTTAGATGGTTTAACGATTATTTGCAACTGTGCATGCACACTATGACGCATGCGTTACACATAAGGGTGCTGCTGCAATCGGGACAGCCGGTATCAGGTTGGGGAAAAGTGATGGCCGTTCATGGACAGTGACAGGCGACAGGTGGTGACTAGCAGTGCATGCAAAAAATGGATCTTTTAGTATCTGTCAGATGTGTCAATGCAAGCGGCTACATCCACAGACGCAAGCATCAGACAGATGCTATATGGCCAGTGCAATATTTGATTGTGTGTCCAATGGTGTATGGAGCATGTGCTCAAATTTGGTCCTTAGGACCACACACAGTTCATGTTTCCAGGTCACATTTTTTATTAGTATTATTATTCATATCTTTTATTTATATGATATCACAAGGGACTGCAGCTCCAAATTAAAGAGTACATAAACGAGTAAGCCAAAAAGGAAACAGTGACTTACTGCTGTACAATAGAGCAGTGGTTCCCAACCTGGGGTACCCCTGCGGGTAGACTGCAGGTTATGGGTACTTGAAAATAATACTGATAATGGTGGAAAAAAGGAAGAAGTCTCCCGATGGCGGAAGATGTCTCCAGTTGCCGTGGAGATGAACCATGTTGTGCCACCTGCAGTTCTGTCTGTGCATCATCAGCATTTCCTTGTACTTTTGCCCAACTGTTTATGGGTGGTAACCGGCCGTTTCCAGGAAGTGTCAGGAAAACACATGTGTGCCCAGGTGTTTCAGGGAGGGCATTTGACGTCAGCTCCGGCCTGTTTCTGTTACAGAGTTGTGGAAGGGTCAGCGAGATTTTCGAAAGCCATTTGCAGACTTGCAATATTAGTTCCTCCTATTAGTTAACCCTGTGTCTTGCTGCTACCTATCTCCTCACATCCAGGCCTTATGCTACCATTATCCTAAGGCAAACCAAATAATGCTTCTATCCATGGCCCCCTGGAACTTGTAGCGCAGAAGTAAGGGTTATTTCCCATAGGTGATGACAAGAAGGTTAAACAGAGAATTGTGACATTCCAATAAACTGATAACTTCCTTGTAAGAAAATACTTACGTCAAGCACAGTTGCAAAACATGTAATCAAGTATTTTGATGCAGGCATACTGAGACAAATATTCAGTCTAAGTGATGAAATGGATTTTTCTAGAATTCATCTATCTTAATTCCTAACTAATTAGTAACCTTGAGTTGTCCTATGTATATTTTCTTCACAAAGACTTACTGTAATCTACATGCAAAAATATTATTTTTCTTTCCCAGTGAGGTTTCAAGGTTCCCTACAGCTCATGCAAACCCAAAGAATTACATAGCTTTTATCTTGCCTCATTGAAAACATCAGTGAAACATGGCCTCTCGTCCACCTTCACGCACAGACATCTCTCTTTAGCACAGCCATCAAGGACACCTACCTCCTACATGCTCTGTCACTGGGGAACTGCATATTCTTACCTTCCTTTCACCAGGGACATCACCTGGCACTCTGAAGTAATACAAGACAATTGTCAGTGATCCACATATCCAAACAAATTCCTCTCAATCACAAAAACGCAAGGGGCCTCTCTGTATTGGAAACACATTTTACTCGTATTTATACAAAAGAGAAGTGGAAACTTTTTTTTTCAATGAATTTGGCAAATAAATGCATTTAATTTTATATTAAAATGTTTAAAAAGTCCCCCCGAACCACATCATAAAAGCGTGCCTTGACTCCTCAGCTGTCTGGCAAAAGAGGGACTATTTTTTTTTTTTCATTGAGTGGTCTTCTAAGCTTTTTTGGTAGTTTCTTTTCAAATTAAGTTTTCTTTTTGGTTAAATTTCTTTTGGTATAATGCAGTGGTTCCCAAACTGTGTGCCGTGACTCCCTGAGGTGCCTCGGGACACTTGCAGGGGTGCCATGGGTTGGTGGTCCAGGACCAATTCAAATTGTTTATGATCAATTATTTATGGATAAAACCAGTGCTGGTGGCTGGCAACAATAAAATATGTGTACAATCAGAAGCAAATATTGCCTTTAAACACATAACTGAAGATAAGAAGCACATATAAACACAATCTACTTCATTTTATTTATGTTTGTTTTTTTGGCCTAGGGTTGCTGTGGAAATATTCTGATACTCTAGGGTGCCATGATTCAAAAAAGATTGGGAACCCCTAGGTATAATGGAAGTCAGGGGGTGATTCAGGAATGATTGGACAGGGCCGAATTACCAACTTTCTAGTTTCACCTACAGTATGTTGAGAAGTGCTGGGTTTAAATCTCAAATAGAGTATGACAGTGTTTTAAATGTGTTTGTTAAGTAAAGGAAGATGTCACTGAAGGTATCCAGCCAGTCAATGTGAGGAGCTGGGTATGACTGCTAAGGAAGGTGATTTTTTTTTCTTTTTTAAAACAAAGGCAAATGTAACTGAGGAGGTTATTCTGGTTGGTGCGTAAATTTCCAAATTGTTTCAGAGCGGACCGCACGCCACGCTGTGCGGACATCGTACGAAGAAACGCCCACCGGTCCTGCGCATTCGGACGGACTCACTCTTTAAGAAGAGGGCGTGTTTACGGACGACATCCAAACCTTGCACGTGCGGTGGACACACACATATTCTGCACGGTCTTACAGCGCCTGCACGGTCTTACAGCGTAAGAACAGACGGGAACCTGCCCGTACGCACCGATGCGGTGTATTTCCGCAAAACATACTACTATAATCGGAACTCATACATCACACACATGACACACTTATGCAATTAGGCTACCTCATTAAAAAGGGATTGTTTTTAATGGTCATCAATTGCAGTGTAAATGTGTGTAAAAAATGCAGCCGTGCTTTCAGCATATATTTGTGTGTTTAGTAATGGTCCATTTAGGCTGCAATGGTTCCAATTGAAGCAATGAAAAGAGTGTAATTAATGAGTAATGAGTAGAGGAGTGGATTGTATTGTGTTCAGCTGACTGTGGTTCAGGTGCGGCCGTACTAATTGGGCGATCCGAATGCCTAGCGCATGACCGAGTGGTGTCCGCAAAGTGAAACTTGCTTATGAAGACTGCATATTTCATGGCTGTTGGTTCGTTTGCAGTTGGTGTTCTATCCGAATGCACGCCTACCAGAATTAGTGCACTCCCTCGTGTACGCCCATGTTTACGCCCAGTTTAGCCCACTTTGAAACTACGCCCCTGTGTAGTTCCGAATGACGCCCATATTACGCCCATATTTCACAAGTGAATGCGGTGCACATTTCTGTACGGTATTAGTGAGAACGAGTATGGAGACCGTGCGTGGCACATGCGCATAGCGTTGCCCACGCATGCGCAGACGGCTAAAAACGCCAACCGAAAGAATTCTGAAATTTACGCATCGACCAGAATAAGGCCCTGAATGACAAATAGCTCTTAAATGAAGTGCATGGATTCATTAATAAGATGATTGTTGTCAAAATCCAGTTTCTTGCAGTGTTCTGAAAGTACAGTATAGGAGTTCTATAAATGTATCTATTTTAAAAATGGGGGATTGTGGTGGTGGCGGTGGGGGTGCCAACACCAAAAATTCTAGTAATGGCTCCGGACTTATTCATTGGCTGTAAAGTGTCAGCAGAGTGGTAAGTGAAGTGGTTGGTCTGGAGGCAAAAATGCGGTGTGCTAGGGGAAATAAGTATAAAGGCACACAATGGGTATGATTCAGCTTCCCTCTGTGTGAATGCCTTCAGCGACTTTCACAGTGACCGAGGCGGTCGCACACATCGGGGTGTGCAAGGGCTGACAGGGGGATGGCACATTGGGACGTTCAGCATGCCCACAGAAATGGTGGGTGTTCCCAGAAAAACACTGGGCATCCTCATGCGAACACAGATGTGGTGAAGCCTGCACAGGGCAGACAGCTGATGTCACATGACGTCCAAGCCCGCACCATTCTCGGACATTTACGAGCCTGAGTTTAGACTGACTTTGATTTGCGAACGTGGGAAAATCATTTGATGGTCCGTGACTATCAAATGCTTTTTCCCCAGTACGCTTGCACGCATGCATAATTATTTGTAATCTTTGTTCTTATTTTATTTAATCCTTATTTACTTACATGATGTAAATGCAGTACGCAATCTGCAGAATATCTCTGGAATTATATATTCTGTGACACCTATTAGGTGCTATAGGAAATATTTTTGATGAAGTTAAAAATAATCATTGTTATGAAGTTAAGAATGTAATTGGTATAAAAGAGAATTCTGCCATATTGTGTCCGATTATGCGCATTCTGGCAAAAATGCCGGTAATGTTTGGACTTGCTACACCTGGCTAAGTGACTTTAGAACACATAAATTTCACCCTAAAGGGAGCCTTAAACCACGCTTCTGACGAACGATCCGTCCCGATCTGAAACGCGTTAAGCGTAGTTTTGTTTTTGTTTGTTTTATTTGGACTGCCCGCTTCCTCACATCAGACTAATGGTGTGTACACAAGGGGGCGATATGGCTTCCGATGTTGCCGATATAGTGCACATCTGAAGCCATATCGCATACCGATTGTGTACTTTGTAGGGCTTGCGAGCCCAATGCGCTGCCGATGCGCGCTCCAGAGTGAGCGCAAATCAGCAGCGACATAGTGAGGGCAGCCAAGACTAAATAGTGCAGATCTGCACTATATAGTCTTTGTGCCTTTATACTTACATAGCTCCGGCGGCCAGAGGGGCTTCTCCTGGGGCTGCAGGGCTGATGCAGGGTCACTGCGAAAGTCTGTTGGTGTGGCCACTGATGTATGCGGCGGGGGGGAAGCTGTACCTGTGCCGCGGCCCCTGCCATCTGTGCCCCTGTCTCCTATCGGTACTGCCCTCTTCACTCCTTCATGCTGTGCGATGCGAGTCCCGATGCGATCAGATCGCTTCGGGACTCGCATCGCACGGCATGTCGACCGTGTGTACACACCATAAGAGCTGCACCATCCGGAGGTGCGGTGATCAGGAACATCCCAGGACGGCTAAAAGGATGTGAGAGCTGTATTCGCATGGGCATTCATGTTTCATGCTGTATATATTCTTTGTGTATTGTAAGTGCAATTTATTAAATTAATTCTTTTAAAATTGAACGATCTGCACTATTTTCTGCATCTCTAGCCTCCCTATTTTATGAGACGGGAGTTCTCTTTTACAGATACTGTACCACAGGATTATTATAGTTTTTGGTGTGGACTACACTTGCATTAAAGGAACAGTATTCTATTTATCTACTATGCCTCTTTTTTGACAAATTTTCACCATCACCTATGGGTACTCTCTGAGCGCTCTATGCAACTTAGCTAACAAAAATTTTCTCTGCCATTCAGGAGCCAATCACAGCTCCCCAATCAGAGACCAATCATAAATGGCCAGAGAACAGAGAAAGATGCTAGCCGAGCCAGAAGTGGCTCCAGAGCTCCAGCGGCTGCGGAAGAGGATAGAAGATTCTTGGCTCAACAGAGAAGACACTGCGCCATCTCGAAAAGAAGTGGCGGCGCTGCTCGCCAGGACAAGCCAGCGGCATTAGAAGGAAGATGGTGGCTAGCAAAGCTCCCCCGCACAGCCTTTCCCAACTACAGGTAGGCGACCCTGGGCCACCTACCCCTTCCTAGATCCCTAGATGATCGGGCATTAGGCTCATGGGCAAAGTCAGGCCCTCTGAGCCTGGGGCACAGCAGTCAGGCCTTCTTGGGCTATGGGTACATAAGTTGGGCACTCCTGGACCATGGGCATTACAGTTGGGCCCACCAGGCCTGTAGCCACAGTATCCTACGTCCATGGGTACTAGCCAGGCCCGTGGGGCACCATGACCAGTCACTTAGGCCTGTGGGCACCAGAACGGGCACGTAGGCCCGTGTGTAATTAAATCAGTCACTAGGCCCAGGGCCAGGGATCAGACCTTATGCCTGTGCACAATTAGGGGGCTCTAGGCCCAGTACTGTAATTCTCCATAGGGGAATAAAGGTGTTCCTAAGGATAGGGGCAATGTATGAAGAGTGTCCTTTGAGAATTTGGCTTAATGACATTTTCCCTGGGTACTGATAGGTGAACAGGCTTTGTGGCTGTCACCTGTTTCAGGTATACCAGCAGAGGGAGGAGTGGACTAGATTCCTAAGGGTGGTTGGGGTTAAGAGGTGGACATGCTGTGCCGCTGTCACCTCTCCGGTCCTCATGTACTGTAGTAATAGCAGCAGGGCTGCCACTAGAAATGTTGGGGCCTGGGATGGACCTTCAGTTCGGGCCCCCAGAGGCACACACACACCCTCCGCACTTGCGAGCACCCGCCCGCACCCCCCCTACCCCCCCCCCCAATTACCATTACTTACCAGCAGCGGCAGAGTGCAGAGAGCTGAGCCCCTCTGTATCCTAGGCTCGGCGCGCTGCAGGCTGCACTGTGTATTGTGTGTGCCTGGCTGGGGGGCTGCCGGGTGGGGGAGTCATTGTGTGAGTGCAGGGGGTGGGCAGCTGCTCGGGCCCCTCCAGAGGCCGGGGCCTGGGACAGCTGTACCCACAGCACCCCCCTGTCGGCGGCCCTGATTAGCAGTAACATTCATGGGTGTGTGTGAGCTGGCTAGCTCTAGCTAGATAGGGAAGTGTATGGCAAAAGATTGAGTTAAAAGGCAGTCCCATCAATTGTTCTTGCACTGTTTATTATGGTGAATGTTGTTTTCCGTGCAGGGCAGAATTTGTTTTAGCACTGTTAGTTTGTGCCACATACATAGTCAGTTTGAGGGCTATGTGATGCAGTTTAGTTAGTTGTGTATGACCCTAAGTAGTGTTAGGCCTTGTATGGCACTGTTGTTGTTATCTCCTTACAGATACCTGTAAGTGGAGTAGCGGAAGATAAGTGCTGGTGAGTTTCATCTCTGTCCGTTGGTCTTTTGTGTGTCAGTCTCTGACTATATCCCTTTCTTCTGGGCGGACCATGGACCGTGGACCTTGCACTATGTTGCAAGGTTGAATTTTCATCTAGGTGCTAAAGTGCTAATAGGTTTTAATTGGGCTTTTTGGCCAATAGTGCTGAGGATGACCTTTGCATAAGCCCGAAGCTCCTTTTTGTAGAAACGTCACGTGGTGCACTGCAGGTGGGGCAGATGTAATATGTACAGTGATTATGCCCATTTTAAGAACACATTTGTCCTACATTCAGGTCTGTATTAGACCCATTGTCAGTAGAGGAGGAAAGAAGTGAGGGAGAGGAGATCATATCAGGGGTAAAGACAATGACTTGATATTTTCTGATGTTGATAACCAGGAATAGATGGTGGACAGACAGCATGGAGGGCAGGAAAGGACTTGAGATAAGAAGATAAAGAAAAAAAGATAAGTTTGGGTGTCCTCAGGATTTACTATAAGAGCAGAAAGAGTATACTATTTAGTGCTGGTTACAACAAGACATACTGTAATACAGTAGTATAAGTACCACTATGGCAGTTGGTGGGGTAAAACCAGATTCATATTGCCAAGTTAAAATTGTGAAGGTTAACTTGAAATTTTCAAACCCACAGGAGGTACTGTATGAGGGAATATGTTTGAGGGGGCTTGTGGAGAAAATGACACAGACCTCAACCCTCCAAAAGAGAGTAATGTCAGCAGTATCAAAGGGGGTGCCAGAGTGGGGAAGAGGAGTCTAGAGGAGACACCATGGCGAATAGACTCAATTTTAAAGGTGGAGGAAGTGGAAATTCAAGAGCAGGGTGGTAGGAGGGTACTGGGAGTAGGAGAGAAGGCCAATGAAGGTGGCAAAGAGGCTGAAGAGATTGAACGATGGAAAGAAATGAGATTGAAGTAACAAGTGAAACTGCAGAGCAGCAGGAAGAAGGAATGGCTTGGAAATGGAGGAAATCGGCAACAGAGCATGGATAGATCTAGAGGCACTCAGCAGGGCATTAGCATTCTGGGACAAAGATGGTCAGAGTGGAGTTTCAAGGTTAGGGAAGAGATCACTGTAGATTGATAGTGACAGCTGGGCAGTAGTCAATGGCAGAAGTAATGGCATGGTTGCAAAGGGAAATATTACAGTATAAAAGCATATAATGGTGTCTGATAATGTATTGTCTGTCTGAGAGGATTACTCTATATAATAAGGAATCAGGAGAGATATTCCCCTCTGCTGTCAGTGTAGATATGAGACACAGGGATGACTGCACACTAATTATACTGAATGTAAGTATGTAATAATTAGTTATTGTTTGTATTGCCTGTCCCTGTGTATTAGACCATAAATGGAGTCATCCATCTGTCAGGATTAGAAGAGCTTTTCCCATGTGCAATCAGTATTGTTATGAGACACAATGTCAAATAAGAACATGTTGCTTTTGTGTGTGCTCCTGTTCCTGATCTCGTGATTCACTGACTAGATTTCACCTTGAATAACACTAACCTATTTGGTTCCACTTACTTTCTCCTCCGATCCTGTTTGTTGCCGGTAGACCCTAAGCAGTGTATTATGGGTCTGATAATACTAATATGCTTACAATATCTGGCAGTGTTATTTTTCAGCGGGAACTGGAAGGAACCTCTCATTAAATATGACATAGGGCCTTATTCTGGTTGGTGCGGCCGGGCCGTACGCGTACGTTCCGGGGTTTTCCATGATCTGCGCATGCGTACATTCGCTAATGCGCAGGCGCGAACACTCCACAACGCTTACGGACGGGTCTCTCCGTGCGAAAAAACCTGTACGCGAGTGTACGGGCATTGGGGGCGGCATAGGGGCGTGAAGAGGGGAGCGGCCGAAATAATGAGGGAAAATGGGCGTAAATATGGGCGTACACGGGGGTGTGCACCAAAAATGAGCGGTGCTACTACCGCACGATCGCCTAAAGCACCGTTCATTTCGGACACAAAACAGGCGGCCGCCAACCGCCAGCTCAGACCACCCCTACAGATACCGCATGCCTGCGTGCGCCTGGGTTTGCTAATTTACGCTGATTACTACTCAAACACATACACCTGAATGTAATAAGCAATGCTGCAGTCTATTAAGTCCAAACCATGATTTCACTACCTGCAAGCCACACACAGCACTCAAACACATTGGAAGCTTATCTTTCTATACTTCTCTACATTTAAAGGTTTGTTTAATTTAAGGTAAGAATCTTTTTAAGACCTGCTTATATATGCTAAGGTAGGTATTTGTTAAACAGTTAGACACATTCACTTTGTGCTTTCATAGACTTTACACAGTAGCACACTCAATCTACACAAGTCGACATGTGTCAACGTGTTCACTCTAATACAAACATAGGTTTTGTATTTATGATACAATAACATAAACCACATCTAACACCTACAAAGGATGTTTCAGCAATGTTTTAAGCCCATGCCCACTATTTTGCACACAATCTTTGTATAGTACCCAAAATACAGAACTGTACCACTATCTGATCTGCTATGAATTGGATTTTACTACACTCTGGATGTAAGATGCCACCAATCACATTATTGCTCTCACATCTCTATAACAAAGGATTCCTACATCTGCTTAATCATATATATTTAAAAAGTTATACATGTTTGTTCACAAGCAATTTTCTCATGGTTGGCCGATTCACACATCTTTTTTTAGGGAGGACACATATGCATTCCTACACAAATGTACCTTTTGACCCTTGTTTGTCTGCCTCACCCACTCCATGAAGAAAGCATTGTTCTGGACCTGCTTTTACCTACTACTGTAGGAGCTACCTCACCTGCACACAAACTGCTTTCTCACCTATTAAGTTGCTCTGCACATGTGCTGACACAAACTAATTAGCAGGGAAAAGTTGGATAGGAACATGGGAATGGCCATGGAGAGGGTTACACATGGGAAACTTCTACCACACTTCAACAAATGTTCAAAAATACCCTGGTCAGTAAGTACACATAAATGTAGTATTTGTTTCACACAAGAAATTACACATACAACAATTTTGTTTTAATTGGTCAAATAAATTTATTTGCTGTTCAGCATCACAGCTTATTTGACACTTTAATGTCATAAATCAAATAAACAAATAAAATAGACACACAAATAAAAAAACAGCTAGAACAAGAGGTTGCATATCTCCAAACATGTGTTACCCTGCAAATGCAATGGTGGAAGAAATGGGGACACCAGAATACGTACTGCAACAACCAGGGTGAATACTAAGCAAGATACACACCACCAAAAATTTATCCTGCATTTGTAGAGGTCAAAATAAGAACTTTAATGCCCATGGCACGAAAATGGATCGATGGCCAACTCAGGAAGTGGATGTCCAGTGCAATTTAAACATTTGGGGTCCAACCACAGAAGAAGTGAACCAGGTCTCATTATTTGGGCCCTTTTTTCCCCCTTTTAGATGGGGCCTTGGGGACAGGGGCCTTTGGCTCAGATGGCTTGCGGCGTCTTCCCCTAGTGGACACAGGAGGGTCAGCAGAGGTGGAAGGTTGGGGAGCAGCTTGGGGTGGGCCAGCAGATGGGGGATTGTCCCTTAGGGACCTGGCGGTGGTCAGCAGCTCCGCAAGAATTTCATTCTGGCGGCTGAGGTGTTGGCCAATGCTTTGCATGCCAGCCGCCAGAGTGTCATTCATGCGGTTCAAGGCCTCACACTGCTGCCTGTTTGTGGCCTTCCACTCCGCCAGAAATTCCCCAACCTGCTGCTGACGGATCGCAGCATCCACCCCTTGCTGCTCGATCCTCTCCAGCATCACCATCACGCTCTCATCCCATGTCTCCTGTGGCTGGGGGTGTCGTCTTGGTGGAGGCTGGACCACTCGCTCCACCTGTGGCTCTGCAGAGGAAGATGCTGCCGGGTTATCCTGGGTTTCTGCTTCTTCTAGGATAATAATTGAAAACAATGTCACCATCACATACGCACAAAAAAATATCTTTCAAAATACAATGCATTACTGTGACTTACCATCAAAAGCAGCAGCAAAGACCTCCGCCGGGAGCTCACTATCCATATTGGATATCCCCCTGACCTCGGCCACATCAATGACGTCCAAGGCGTCCTGCTCCAGGGGGGTATACTCCAAATTATCTGGCATAGGACCTCTCCCGGTGGACATGCTGTGGTTGTACCGATCAGTCATCTTCCTCTTCAGTGTCGTTTTGAAGTCTGTCCACCTACAAGTTTAAAAATACAAATATCACCATGAGATATGTGCACCACTGTGCTACGTGACATTTCCTAGTGTGGGTGATCTTATGTTTTTTAGCCATATGTGTCCCACACACACATTAATGTCTCCATTAGGCCACTAAATGCACATACATAGATCACTATGCAGAAATGACATCATCCATGGCCAAATTATGCACCTCCACCTGTTGTGAAACTACACACTCCACCATAGCTTGACAGTGTGGTTATTATGGAGTAATTTAAATATGGGATGGCATACTGGGATGTGTAGTTTCTCACCAGCTACATGTGCACAGTTTGGTCATTCTTGTTTCAGTAGCATCATATGGAACATGTTACAACAACTCTTTCAAAAAAACACTTTCTCTTGTCCCATCACATACTTCACATACTTCACATGAGCAGAACTGTGCCCATAACCTCACATCACACCAATGGTGCATGTTTCATATATCAATGTGGGTTATTAGACATGGTTGTGTTCACATGTGACATTGAAGTGTAGCACTATCTACAAACACACCTTTCTATTATTCTCCAAACATACATGTAACATATGTACACACATATGACATTATCAGGGGGACAAACACACTTGCCTTTTCTTCACCGCTAGCCAATCTCTGACCACTGGTGACACCTGGTTCACTTCCTCTGTGATCTTGTCCCAAAGGTTTCTCCTTGCACTGGCACCCGGCTTCCTGGTTGACAATTCGATCCATTCGCGTGCTCTGGGCACTAAAATTCTTAATTCTGCCTCTACAAATGCAGGGTTTCTCTTTTTGGTGGTGGTATCCTGCTCAGTCCTCACCCTAGATGTTGCAGCTCGTTTTCTGGTGGCCCCAGTTCTCTCACCATGCACCTGCTGGGTCACACCTGTTTGGAGAGATGCAACCTCTTGTTCTGGCTGGTTGCTTGGCCCTTGTGGAGCTGGTGGAGGTTGAACAGGGCCTGTTAGTGAGGGGCCCGCTTGGTCTTGCAGGCTACTTCTCTCTTGAGCCCTCCTTCTCCGCTCCTGTTCCCTCTGCTGTAAAGCTTCAAGCAGGGATTCTGCTGTAGCTCTCTGTAGAGCGTCCTCAGCTGCGGAATCGTCTGAGCTAGACATGTTTGCAGCAATTCTGGCCTGCATCTGACTGAATATTTATATGTTAATCTCCCGCCATGAACAAGGGGGCGTATATTTTTCCCCGCAATGTAGTTGCTAATTTACGCCGATATTTCCCGCCGATAATTGCCGCTTAAATTACGCAGGTCTCAACGCACCTGATCAATCACCTGTATATGCACATACACAGGTTGTGGAGCATTGTGTGCTACATCGTGAAATGTGTGCACCTGTCATTCCAATGATGAGTGTTGTCAGCTGGTATCTGTTGGAGTTCGTGTATGCTTTGTGAGTCACATTTCAAAACATCACGTTATAATGCTTTCCTTACATATGTAATGAGTATGAAATTGTCATACACCAACATGTTGCATTGTGCCCCTTTTAGCAGCGTATTTATTAGTAGACGGTTGCGTGTATTCTTTTCCGCACACTGTATATACAGTACGTCTCTCCATGGAAATCGGTGTATTGTGCCCTTTTAGCAGCGTATTTATTAGTAGACGGTTGCGTGTATTCTTTTACGCACACTGTATATACAGTACGTCTCTCCATGGAAATCGGTGTATTGTGCCCTTTTAGCAGCGTATTTATTAGTAGACGGTTGCGTGTATTCTTTTACGCACACTGTATATACAGTTCCTCTCTATACATTGAATGCATGCTGTTGGTTATGGTGTGTGTATATCGGAACGGTCCGCGTAAGTTTCTATTCGCATCCAGTTTGTTAATGTAAGAAGGATTAATAAAGTTAAAACTAAACAAACAATTTTTTACACCAATCAGCAAGCACCAAAAGTGATATATGTACCTGCAATTATTAACTGCGCCATTGCCACTATGACTTCAACCAGGGCTAGGGCGTTTTCGACACAGGAGCTGTTGGCCTTGGTTGAGGTCATGGACCGTCACCTGGGGCCCAGGGGCCCATATGTGTCCAACATGGACAAGCGGTGGGCGTATAATGCTGCCCGCCGCCTAATATACACCCGGACCGGCGTCCGCAGAAGCCTGGCCCAAGTTGAGCGGCGCTGGTCTGACCTGCGCCGGCGGCAGCCAGTGTTGCTTTGTACACTTCGCCGCCATATTGCCCGATGTAAGTTTTTATTTGTCTGCGTTTTTTTGCAATGTTTTCTGTACTTTTTATAAATATGTTCCTGAGTATGTGGGTGTATATGGGGTGTATAGGGGGTGTATAGGGGGTGTATATGGGTGTATATGGGGTGTATATGGGGTGTATAGGGGGTGTATAGGGGGTGTATATGGGGTGTATATGGGGTGTATATGGGGTGTATATGGGGTGTATATGGGGTGTATAGGGGGTGTATATGGGGTGTATATGGGTGTATATGGGGTGTATAGGGGGTGTATAGGGGGTGTATAGGGGGTGTATATGGGGTGTATATGGGGTGTATAGGGGGTGTATATGGGGTGTATATGGGGTGTATATGGGTGTATATGGGGTGTATAGGGGGTGTATAGGGGGTGTATAGGGGGTGTATTGGGGATGTATAGGGGGTGTATAGGGGGGGGGTTTAAGTAGTTGCTCAGTTTTTGGGTGTAGCATATCAATTAGTTTGCATGATAAATGTCTGAAATATAACAGCAATGATAATTTGGAAGGTTATGAGCATGACTAATGTGAATTTTTCTTTCCCCCTTTTTTATGAAACCCAATCTTCGATTTCTATGACATCAACATGAACATTTCAGCACGGGCAAGGGCACGCATAGAAGCCCGGGAGCAGGCAGCCCGGGAGCAGGCAGCCCGGGAGCAGGAAGAGGAGGAGGAAGAGGAGGAGGATGAGGAGGAGGAAGAGGAGGAGGAAGAGGAGGAGGAAGAGGAGGAGGAAGAGGAGGAGACAATGGGTCCAGCTGGGTCCACCCCCACCCCCTCCCCAACCCCCACCCACACCCCTACCCCCTCCCCAACCCCCACCCCTCCCCCCACCCCCTCCCCCTCCCCAACCCCCACCCCCTCCCCAACCCCACCCCCTCCCCTACCCCCACCCACACCCCTACCCCCACCCACACCCCAACCCCCACCCCCTCCCCACCCCATTTCCAACCCCCCTACACCTCTCCACCACCCACCCCCAAACTTCTCCAATCCCCACTCCGACCCACTACCAGTATCCCAAGTCCTATCCCATCCCCCTTGCTCCTGACCCCCCCAACCACCGCACACCCAACCAGCGGCGAGCAGGATGGCTCAACTAGCCGTAAGTAAATAATGTGTCTAATGTTTACCTACACATTTCTACACATAAACAATCACAACAACCACATATGTGTATCCAACATCAACATTAGTTGCAACATATCACTGCAGGGCGACCATGAGGTGTGGCCTGTCCTTCTCCAGGAACAAGGGTCCCCTTGGTGTTTTTTTTTTGAGTGTGGCCATGCCTCACCCCTTGAATAATTGACATAACAGTACATCCAATGACATATCCGACATTAGTGGTGTTGTAGTTATGTGGATCCAGGTGTTGTGTAACTCCACTTCCCAGCATGATGTGCAACATAAATTTATAGATTGTTTTGTTCATAGTGTGTGAGGCCATGCGGATGCATGCTTTACAAACATAGCTTTAGGCCTATAATTTGTACAGCAATGTCCTAAATTTAAAATAGTAAGGAGTGCTTAAGCCGCAACAATGTCATAACCCTTAAATAGCACAGCCTAATTGTGAGGTTAGAGGTGAGTCCCCCAAAACCAAACTACCAATTGGGATACAGCATACATTCATCCAATAAGGAGTAATTTTTATATTTTTATGTAATATGTACAGTATGTGTGTGTCAACAGATTAGTATTTTGGACCATGTTTACAGCATACCCATCTTCAATGTAGTGGAAAAATGTATGTGGCCTTCACACTTAACTCACAAATTCATATTATGTTACAATGCAATAAACATTTATGTATATGATATATTAATTATAATGTGTTTTTCCCCTTCACTACAGACACTGAACAGCACCAGGAGGAGGTGGCCCATATACTCCAAGAAATGTTCCTGACCATCCTGTACCTGCATATTCTTTTCGCCCAACTGCAGGCCCTTGTTTAATTTTTTTTAATATTTAAATTTTATATTATTAATAAAAAAAGTTGATGTTCAGTTAGAAGTTGCCTGTGATTTTCATCATAAATATGTGAGAGGGTTTGTAAGGGCAGGTACATACAGATGTGTCATGTAAGTTATATTGGTAATTTGAGGTGAGGGGTAATGAATGATGTGTGAATGTGTGTGTTTTGGGGTGAAATAACACATAGTGAAAAGGCATGATTTTTTATTGTTGTTAGATGAAAACATCACACATAACATCAGGGTAGGTCTACATGTTAAAAAAATCAGATCAAACTAATTAGGGACATAATTTAGTACATACACACAAACACCAACATAAATTTATTTCCAAGTAAAAGCAATGTGGGGACACATAGATAGTGATTAAAATGCCACATTAGAACATAACAAATATACATGTAATGAGGGTTAAAATGTTGTTTTATTAGGGTCTTTATTAAGGTAGACAATTGAGTTAATAGAAAACAATAATTGAATAACAATTAGAATAATTAATTAATTGTCAGAAGTGTAGTTGAAAGGCAAGATTTGCAGGTCCATATATGTGAAGGGTATGCCAGCGTGCACGGACGTACGCTCACTCTCACGAGCGGTGACATAAGCTGAGTTTTCTATTGAAAACAATAGGGACCCGTCCGTACAAGCTGGCGTACGCTCAGATAGCCGCAAGAAGTCGGCGGGAAGACGGACGAGAGACGTCCGTAAACGGTGGCGTACGCTCTGTTGTACGCCAGTTGTCGGAGTCTAAGGGCTGGTCCGTCCGTGTACGTTGGCGTACGCTCAATTGTACGCCACTCCCCTTCGACGTTGTTCCTGGCCGTACGTATGCGGCTGATTTGTGGGTGGACTTAACCCCAACGGCCGCGTACGGATAGCGTACGTTAATAGTGAACGTACGCACGTTTGGCCGCTACGATCAGAATAACCTCCATAATCAGGAGCCAGGCTCCTCACCTAGATGTTACAGTTTCAGTTAATGATGATCATTATCACCTGTTTGGTACGATTGGTTAATCATACACCCGACTGTGGGCCTGATTCAGACCTGACCGCTCATCTGCAAAGTTGGAGATGACTGTGAGTAGATAGCCGCTGCTCAGACAGAGTTAAAAACAACCCTATGTAAACCTGAGAAAGAATTGCAAAAATTTCACAATCCGCTATCCATATGCAATTCACTCACCATTGTCACGCTAGGGGTACCTTGTGGATCTGTCTGAGGCCTGGAGGTTGGGTGTTTGCGACTTGAGGGAAACTGGAGAACAGCAGGTTTAATATAACTTTTTATTGTAGCACCAACATGAGAAGGCAAAACCATAAATGATACTGCAGGCTGAAAAACCCAGTGGAATACCTGGGTAACAACTGAAAGTCCAGAATGATGGGATTAATCCCAGAGTCTTTGTTATCTTACTGGGGAAACTAATGACTGACTGTGGGTGCAGACAGCAGGGGGCAGCAGAAGACGGAAGTCAGCGAACTCCGATGACTGGCAGTAGATGCGAGTGCCGACAGCATGGTGGAGAAGCGTCAGCGGGCTGAAGAACTGACAGTAGGTGCAGATGCAGACAGCAGGATGGAGAAGCGTCAGCAGGCACGGAGGGCTGGCAGTAGGTGCAGATGCAGACAGCAGGATGGTAAGGCGTCGGCAGGCACGGAAGACTGGCAGTAGGTGCGGATGCAGACAGCAGAAAGTTGAGGCGTCAGCAGGCACGGAAGGCTGGCATCAGGTGCAGCTGGACCACAGCAGACGTGAAGATGTGTCAACAGACACGCAGGGTTGGCAACAGGTGCAGCTGGTCGACAGCAGGAGTGGAGATGTGTCAATAGACACGCAGAGCTGGCAGCAGGTGCAACTGGTCGACAGCAGGGGTGGAGATGTGTCAACAGGCACGCAGGGCTGGCAGCAGGTGCAGCTGGTCGACAGCAGGAGTGAAGATGTGTCAACAGACACGCAGGGCTGGCAGCAGGTGCAGCTGGTCGACAGCAGGAGTGAAGATGTGTCAACAGACACGCAGGGCTGGCAGCAGGTGCAGCTGGTCGACAGTAGGAGTGAAGATGTGTCAACAGACACGCAGGGCTGGCAGCAGGTGCAGCTGGTCGACAGCAGGAGTGAAGATGTGTCAACAGACACGCAGGGCTGGCAGCAGGTGCAGCTGGTCGACAGCAGGAGTGAAGATGTGTCAACAGACACGCAGGGCTGGCAGCAGGTGCAGCTGGTCGACAGCAGGAGTGAAGATGTGTCAACAGACACGCAGGGCTGGCAGCAGGTGCAGCTGGTCGACAGCCTGTAGCAAACCTGAAAGGGCTGGAGACAGCATGCAATTTGCAAAGTCCAGGAAACAGGTGTAAAGCTGTAAGGGCTGGGAGCAGAATGCAAATGCAGGTATCCAGGTATCAGGTGTTGAACTGCAGGTAACGAAGACAGGAATCAGGGATATCACAGGGCAAGGACAGGAGCACAGGCTGAAGCTTCCTCCCCAGGGATTGACAACAAAGTACTGGCGCTTGTATGCCCCAGAGGGCTCTGCTTTATCCCCCAGGGTAGATCTTGATTGGAGGAGTTGAATTGGAGCTCTGAACCATTGGCTGGCTACAACAACATGGCGGCGCCCGGACTGGAGACAAACAACCTTGGCTGGCTCTCATGCTGGAAGCGCGTGCTGCAGGCCCCAGGAAGATGGTCGCGGCCGGGAGACCTAGACGCCGCGCTCCCCGTCCTGCACCCAGACGGATGGCCCGCAGGCCCCGCCGCCGGAGATGAACAGGTGAGCGGCGCGTCCTAACAGCGGCCGTGACAGCACCCCCCCCTTTTGAAGTGGCCTCTGGACACTTCCATGGTTTTCTTGGATATTGTTGATGAAACTTACGGACCAAAGTGGGAGCATCAACGCAAGCAGCATTCACCCAGGATCGTTCCTCTGGACCGAAGCCTTTCCAGTCTACCAGATATTGGACTTGCCCTGAACGAACTCTTGAGTCCACAACTTTTTTAATTTCAAAAGCAACATCATGATGAGCCTGAGGCTGAGGAGACTTGGGTACTTTATTCTGGAATCGATTTAATATCAATGGTCTTAATAACGAGATGTGGAATGTATTTGAAATTTTCAAAGAACGAGGCAACTGTAACTTATAAGCCAAAGGAGAGATCACAGTAGTTACTGTATATGGCCCAATGAATCGAGGTGCAAACTTCATAGACGGGACTTTGAGTCTAATATTTTTGGTGGAGAGCCAAACTCGGTCTCCTACCTTGAGTTTCGGAGCTGCCCGTCTGTGCCGATCAGAGAATTTCTTGTAACGTTGGGAGGCTTTCTCTAAGGAAGCATGAACATTCCTCCAGATGTTTGAGAAAAACCGGACAGACGAGTTCACTGCTGGTATGTCAAAAACAGGAAGATTTTGGAATTCTGGAACACGTGGGTTACGACCATACACAATGAAGAAGGGAGTCTTTTCGGTGGAGGAATGATAAGAGTTGTTATGTGCAAATTCGGCCCAAGGCAGAAGCTCCTTCCAATTGTCTTGCGAGGAGGACAGATACAGGCGTAAAAAGGCCTCCAAATCTTGATTTACTCTTTCTGTTTGGCCATTGGATTGCGGATGATAGGATGAAGAAAAGTTCAGCTTTACCTGTAAAGCACTACACAACGCTCTCCAAAACTTTGATACAAATTGTACCCCTCTGTCAGATACAATTTCTCTCGGAAGACCATGTAGACGGAATATTTCAGCTATGAATATTTGAGCCAATTTAGGAGCAGACGGAAGGCCTTTTAGTGGAACAAAATGAGCCATCTTGGAAAAACGGTCAATGACGACCCAGATCGTGTTGAACCCTTGTGAAGGAGGCAGATCGGTGACAAAGTCCATCGATATGTGTGACCAGGGTGACTCAGGTATGGATAATGGTTGTAGAAGACCAGCAGGTGCTTGACGAGAAGACTTGTGACGAGAACACTGGGTACAGGATGCTACGAAGTCAGTGACATCTTTCCTCATGGATGGCCACCAGTACACTCTTTTAATGAATTCTAAAGTTTTCTTTACACCACAGTGACCAGAAAAACGAGAGGAGTGTGCCCACTGTAGCAAAGATGATCTGAGTCCAGTATCAACAAAAGTCTTTCCTCTAGGAATGGATACTACAGCAGTCTTAGCAAACACTGTAGGGCTTAGAACTGGGCTTATGGTACGATCTTCTGTAGAGGATGTGAAAGATCTGGAGAGTGCATCCGCTTTGCCATTTTGAGACCCAGGACGGAAAGATAACACAAACTCGAATCTCGTAAAGAATAAAGCCCATCGGGCTAGTCTGGGGTTCAGACACTGGGCGTTCTGCAAATATAACAAGTTCTTATGATCTGTAATTACGGATATAGGAAACTTAGCCCCTTCCAACAGGTACCGCCATTCTTCAAAGGCCAATTTAATGGCTAGTAATTCTTGTTCACCAATGGGATAGTTCATCTCGGCTGGCAGGAACTTCCTAGAGAAGAACCCACATGGGTGTAGGTGACCGTCCTCAGACTTCTGTGAAAGTACAGCTCCAACCCCAACAGAAGAGGCATCTACCTCCAGAATAAACGGGCGAGAACAATCGGGCTGCAGAAGAATTGGAGCTGAAGTGAATACACTTTTTAGTTGCTGAAACGCTGCCACCGCTTCGGGAGACCACTTGGCAGGATTGGCTCCTTTGTGGGTCAAAGCCGTGATGGGACAAATGATGGAAGAAAAATTTTTGATGAATTTCCTATAATAATTGGAAAAGCCAATGAAGCGTTGAACAGCCTTTAGGGTATGAGGTTGTGGCCAATCAAGGACTGCTTGCACTTTAGAAGGATCCATGCTTAATCCGGTACCTGAAATGATGTAACCAAGGAAGGGAACTGAAGATTTTTCAAATTCACATTTCTCCAATTTGCAGTATAGCTGGTTGGATCGCAATCGCTGTAACACTTCCTTCACGTGCTGACGGTGTTCCGGAATATTCTGAGAAAAAATAAGAATGTCATCGAGATAAACAACCACGGAATAATACAGTAAATCACGGAATAATTCATTCATGAACTCTTGGAATACTGCTGGAGCATTGCTGAGACCAAACGGCATAACAAGGTACTCGTAGTGACCGTCTCTAGTATTAAAAGCTGTTTTCCACTCATCGCCTGCTCGGATACGGATAAGGTTATAAGCTCCTCTGAGATCCAATTTGGTGAAGACCTTAGCCCCTTTTATTCGATCAAACAACTCAGTCACCAAGGGTAACCGGTACTTGTTTTTGACTGTTATGTTATTCAGTCCCCTATAATCAATACAGGGCCTCAGACCTCCATCTTTCTTTTTAACGAAAAAGAATCCGGCTCCTGCTGGCGACGTAGAAGGCCGAATGAAGCCTTTTAATAGGTTCTCTTTAATATACTGGGATATGGCTTCTGTCTCTGGAAGAGAGAGTGGGTAAGTTCGGCCCTTTGGAGGCATTTTATCTGGAATAAGATCGATGGGACAGTCCCAGCGCCGATGCGGAGGTAATTTGTCGGCTGAACCTTTACAGAAGACGTCGGAGAAGGCTTAATAGGCTTGAGGAAGAAGATCAGGAGACGTAGGCGAGGTGATCTGGATGCGCACTAATCCGGGAAGACAGGTGTGACGGCAGTTCGTACCCCAGGACAGAACCTCCATAGTACTCCAATTGATTTTCGGAGAATGTCGCTGGAGCCAAGGAAACCCCAACACTACAGGGTGGTTCGCTTTAGGAATAATGAAAAAAGATAATTCTTCCTGATGCAACGCCCCAACTTGAATTTTGATGGGCAGAGTCCGATGAGTGATGGAGGCTTGAGGAATAAGACTCCCATCTACGGCAGATAACTGGAGTGGCTGCGAAAGTTCCTGAGAGTCCAGGCCATGATAGGACACAAACTGGGCTGAAATAAAGTTGGCGGCTGCTCCAGAGTCCAGTAAAGCAGATACTGCGAGTGAACCGTTGGGTAATACAATCTGTATGGACAGCAAAGAGTCGGACTTGATTGGAGAAGTTTCTACTCGTCCTAGATTGGCCTCTCCGCAACCAACTAGGACCGGGAGTTTAACGGACGACGGGTACATTTGGCTAACAGATGACCTGATTCCCCACAATACAAGCATAAATTCTGTCGCCGTCTTCTCTGGCGTTCTTCGGGAGTTAGCCGAGTATGGTTGATCTGCATAGGCTCATCAGAAGAATTTGGAGGAAGAGAAGGCCCTGGGCGAGGAGAAACGGGGATAGACTTGCCTCGCTCTTGCCGGGATCTCTCTAGCTGACGCTCCCGAAAACGAAGGTCCAACCTATTGCAGAGCGATATGACCTCACCCAGCGAGGTGGGAAGATCTCGGGTGGCTAATTCGTCCTTCATGCGCTCAGATAACCCTGCCAAGAAAGTGGAAATTAGAGCTTCCTCATTCCACTTCAGTTCAGATGCCACAGTTTGAAAGTGGATAACATATTGAGAAACGGAGCGGGAGCCTTGACGAATCCGCAGGATTTCTGAAGCGGCAGAGGATACCCGTCCCGGTTCGTCAAAATTTTTCTGAACTGAGAAATAAAGTCAGAGTATTTGGAGAGTAGCGGATCATTTCTTTCCCAGAGTGGGGAGACCCAGTCCAATGCAGAATCCGATAATAAGGAAACAATAAAAGCCACTTTAACACGATCAGAAGGAAAGTTCATTGGCTGCAGGGTAAAATGCACTTCGCATTGTTTGATAATCCCCCGGCAGGTACGAGGGGTACCATTATATTTAGAAGGGGTAGACAATCTGAGAGACGGGGAGACAGTCTGTGGAGAGGGATTTGAGGCTTGTCTTTGAGAAATGCCTTGCAGTGCTTGAGTAACTTGCTGCTGGGATTCCTCCAGTGCTCGCAGCCGCGCGACCACATTTTGAAAGAACTCCTGGCTGGCGGACGGATCCATTGGGCCAGTACTTACTGTCACGCTAGGGGTACCTTGTGGATCTGTCTGAGGCCTGGAGGTTGGGTGTTTGCGACTTGAGGGAAACTGGAGAACAGCAGGTTTAATATAACTTTTTATTGTAGCACCAACATGAGAAGGCAAAACCATAAATGATACTGCAGGCTGAAAAACCCAGTGGAATACCTGGGTAACAACTGAAAGTCCAGAATGATGGGATTAATCCCAGAGTCTTTGTTATCTTACTGGGGAAACTAATGACTGACTGTGGGTGCAGACAGCAGGGGGCAGCAGGAGACGGAAGTCAGCGAACTCCGATGACTGGCAGTAGATGCGAGTGCCGACAGCATGGTGGAGAAGCGTCAGCGGGCTGAAGAACTGACAGTAGGTGCAGATGCAGACAGCAGGATGGAGAAGCGTCAGCAGGCACGGAGGGCTGGCAGTAGGTGCAGATGCAGACAGCAGGATGGTAAGGCGTCGGCAGGCACGGAAGACTGGCAGTAGGTGCGGATGCAGACAGCAGAAAGTTGAGGCGTCAGCAGGCACGGAAGGCTGGCATCAGGTGCAGCTGGACCACAGCAGACGTGAAGATGTGTCAACAGACACGCAGGGTTGGCAACAGGTGCAGCTGGTCGACAGCAGGAGTGGAGATGTGTCAATAGACACGCAGAGCTGGCAGCAGGTGCAACTGGTCGACAGCAGGGGTGGAGATGTGTCAACAGGCACGCAGGGCTGGCAGCAGGTGCAGCTGGTCGACAGCAGGAGTGAAGATGTGTCAACAGACACGCAGGGCTGGCAGCAGGTGCAGCTGGTCGACAGCAGGAGTGAAGATGTGTCAACAGACACGCAGGGCTGGCAGCAGGTGCAGCTGGTCGACAGCAGGAGTGAAGATGTGTCAACAGACACGCAGGGCTGGCAGCAGGTGCAGCTGGTCGACAGCAGGAGTGAAGATGTGTCAACAGACACGCAGGGCTGGCAGCAGGTGCAGCTGGTCGACAGCAGGAGTGAAGATGTGTCAACAGACACGCAGGGCTGGCAGCAGGTGCAGCTGGTCGACAGCCTGTAGCAAACCTGAAAGGGCTGGAGACAGCATGCAATTTGCAAAGTCCAGGAAACAGGTGTAAAGCTGTAAGGGCTGGGAGCAGAATGCAAATGCAGGTATCCAGGTATCAGGTGTTGAACTGCAGGTAACGAAGACAGGAATCAGGGATATCACAGGGCAAGGACAGGAGCACAGGCTGAAGCTTCCTCCCCAGGGATTGACAACAAAGTACTGGCGCTTGTATGCCCCAGAGGGCTCTGCTTTATCCCCCAGGGTAGATCTTGATTGGAGGAGTTGAATTGGAGCTCTGAACCATTGGCTGGCTACAACAACATGGCGGCGCCCGGACTGGAGACAAACAACCTTGGCTGGCTCTCATGCTGGAAGCGCGTGCTGCAGGCCCCAGGAAGATGGTCGCGGCCGGGAGACCTAGACGCCGCGCTCCCCGTCCTGCACCCAGACGGATGGCCCGCAGGCCCCGCCGCCGGAGATGAACAGGTGAGCGGCGCGTCCTAACAGCGGCCGTGACAACCATCTAATGGTTTTCCCAGTCTGTGCAAATGAGATAAAGAGTGACCCTTTCATATTGTTCATTGATAGACCACACCTGCCTAACAGTACTGTGCATTACTGTATTCTCTCTCTCTCGTGGAACAGAAACGTGAACTTCCTAAGAGGAGCTAGGTGCTGCACGCTGCCTGCAGCTCCCCCTACTGTACATTCAGCCAGCCTCCTGGCTTGTAAAGTATGAGGCAGCTGCCACACTTTAAACAGCCTGCAGAGCTCCAGTCCTCCGCTTCCAGTAAGTAAGTAGATATTGGGCAGCTGTACGTAGCGATGGAGCAGCATGCAGGGGGGTTTCCAGATACTCGGAAACACCCCCTGCATGCGCGCCTGAGAGAGAGAGAGATTGGAGGGTTCTATGATATACCAGGATATACCATTTTAACCCCTTACCGCCGCAGCCTGTTTTTGCCTTCCTGACAGAGCCCTTTTTTTCAAATCTGACATGTATCACTTTATGTGGGGATAACTTTTTATTGCTTTTACTTATCCCAGTGATTTTGAGATTGTTTTCTCGTGACACATTGTACTTTAAGTTAGTGGTAAATTTTGGTCGATACAGTCTGTGTTTTTTTGTGAAAAATACCAAAATGTCATAAAAAAAATTTAAAATTTTGCAATTTGCAAAATGTTAAATTTTCTGCTTGTGAGACAAATAATCATACCACTCAAAATAGTTAATAACTAACAAAGACCATATGTCTACTTTATGTTGCCATCATTATTTCAACCTCCTTTTAATTTTTTTGGACACTAGGAGGCTTAAAATATGAATAGCAAATTCTCAAATTTTCAAGAAAATTTCAAACACTGATTTTTTTAGGGACCAGTTCAGTTCTGATGTGACTTTGAGGGACTTGTATGTGAGACACCACCATAAATGATGCCATTTCAAAAACTGCACCCCTCACAGTATTCAAAACAGCATTTTGGAAGTTTGTTAACCCTTTAGGTGTTTCACAGGAATTAAAACAAAGTGTAGGTGAAATTTCAAAATTTCATTTTTTTTTTTGCAGATTTTCAATTTTAATACATTTTTCTAAGGAACACAGTAGATTTTACTAGAGAAATGTGACTAAAAATTGATTCCCCCAATTCTTTTGTTTTCATAAATATCCTATATGTGGCCCTAGTGTGCACGTTGACCAAACCACAGGCTTCATAATAGAAGGAGCACCTACTTGATTTTGGAGCCTCCTTTTTATGAGATTATTTTTTAGGCACCATGTAGGTTTCTAGGCACCATAAGATGCTAAAAGTTAGGAACCCCCCACAAGTGACCCCATTTTGCAAACTACACCCCTCAGGGAATTCATCTAGGGGTATAGTGTACATTTCAAACCCCCAGGGGTTTCACCAATTTTGGTACAACTGGGCTGTGAAAATGAAAAATTACATTTTTTTACACAAAAATGCAGTTCTGGCTCAAAATTTTTCATTTTCACAAGGAATGAAGGAGACAAAGCACCCCAAAATCTGTGCCGCAATTTCTCCCGAGTATGGCAATGCCTCATATGTGACCAAAAAATACCATTTGGGTGCATGGCAGGACTCAGAAGGGAAGGAGTGATATTTGGATTTTGCAGCACAGATTCTGGTGGAATGAATGGTGGGTGCTATGTCGCATTAGCAAGACCCCCGAAGCACGGTGAAATGATGAACCTAATAATCCATAGATGTGTGGTATATTTTAAAACACTCCTTCATACATAGGCCGGGTTTGTCGGGGCAAGTTTCACAGTGGAAAATAGTTTGCTTTCTTATTCCCTTTTTATAGCAAACTTTGCACCTTTTTTGTGTCCTGCCCTTTTTTCCAGTGGAGGGGATTTCGTTAGGAAAATGCTGCCCTGATACAATACGGGGGCCAGTACTAGAAGTACTGGGGCCAGTACTAGAAGTACTGGGGCCCTCTGCCTGCTGGTTCCCAAATATTAGGCCCTTTATGACTTCCTCTTGAAAGTGCATAAATGTCCCCGTCTGGCTGGTAGAACGGAATAGTACGTAAGCGTTATACAGTGCCATCTGGATGATATACACGGCCAGCTTCTTATACCATATTTTTGTTTTCCGCAGGGCACTGTACGGCTTCAGTACCTGACCTGAAAGATCCACTCCGCCCATGTACTTATTGTAATCTAGAATACAAATAGGTTTTGAGGTGTGGGTACTGGTACCTCGTACAGGGACGGAGGTGGTACTGTCTCCGTGAATTGTTGTCAGTATAAGGACATCCCTCTTGTCCTTATATTTGACCAACAACATATTTTCGGTGGATTGTGCCCTGCTTTCACCCTTTCTCAGTAATTGGGCAACGTGCATTTTTGGGAGGCCTCTTTGGTTCTTGCGCACAGTACCGCAAGCTGCTGTACCTCTTGAACCAAGGGCCTTAAACAGGGGGATGCTGGTGTAAAAGTTATCCACATAGAGGTGATAACCCTTATCCAGGAAGGGGTGCACTAAATCCCAGACAATCTTTCCACTAACACCTACGAGGGAGGGGGGGCATTCTGGCGGTTCAATTCTTGTGTCCTTCCCTTCATATACCCTAAACCTGTGGGTGTACCCTGAGGTACTTTCGCACAGCTTATACATTTTTATGCCATACCTTGCCCTCTTATTGGGAAGGTACTGGCGGAATTTAACCCTTCCTTTAAAATGTATAAGTGACTCGTCTACACAAATTAATTTTTCGGGGATGTACATCTCAGCAAATTTGGCTCTGAAATGATTAATGACCGGCCTGACTTTGAATAGCCGGTCAAAGGTGGGATCATCTCTGGGTGGGCACTGTGCATTATCGTTGTAATGCAAAAATTTAAGGATCGTCTCAAAACGAGTCCGGGTCATGGCCATATGATGAAGTAGGGTGCTGTACAGAACATCTGTACTCCAATATTGTCTAATTTCTGGCTTTTTAACTATGCCCATATGTAACACCAGACCCCAAAACGTCATCATCTCTACTGCATCTACAGGGGTCCACCTAGCAAATGATGACGTGGGGTTTTGAGCAATAAACTGCTGGGCATATAAATGACTTTGGTCCACCATTAAATTTATAAAATCATCAGAGAATAATACTTTGAAAAAGTCAATTTCTTTGAGGCCTGTAGTATCAAATTGGATTCCTGGGTTGGCCAAAAACTCAGGAACCTGGGGCTCAAAATTGTCTGGTGGTGGGGTCCATACGGGATCAATCATTTGGGGGGGGGTCTCAGCTGCTCTACGGGTGCGTCTTTGAGGGGGTCCCTCATCACTAGAGGAGGAAGAGGAGCTTAAGACGAATGCAAATTCATCGCTTACATCACTGGCTGTGTCAGTGTCAGAGGCAATAAGGGCATATGCCTCCTCCGCTGAAAACAGTCTTTGGGATGATTGGGACATTTTTATTATTTTTGTGTTTGTGTAAGTGTAGTGTTTCATCACGTGTATAGTGTAGGGGGGTACAAACTTTATTTCAACACGGGGGGTATGTAGTGTGTATGTAGTGCTTAAAAGAAAGAAAAAAAGCTCCTGCGCCAAAAATTGAGCACAGATGTTGGTCAGTAACGTCCGTCACTGATCAGCGCTCAGCGGCCACAGGACACCCACAAAATCACCGTGGGTGTAAAAAAAATAAAAAAAAAAGACCCCACAGCACCCTCCAAAAAAAAAAAATTTAAAAAAACTGCTGATCAGTCAAAGGCAACAGGAATTTGATTAAAAAAAAAAAAATTAGATCAACCCTGTGCCAAAAATGCTGATCAGTGATGTACGTCACTGATCAGCGCTCAGCGGCCACAGGACACCCACAAAATCACCGTGGGTGTAAATAAACTTAAAAAACAAAGACCCCACAGCACCCTCCAAAAAAAAAAAATTTAAAAAAACTGCTGATCAGTGATGCAACACTGATTAGCAGTGAGGGGCAGCAGGCGCACAACTTTTGGTGCAACCTGACGGGGTATATATATATAAAAAAAAAAAACCTGCACCCCAAAAAAGTTGCTGATCAGTTAATTTATACTGATCAGCACAAAAGGGGGGCAGCAGGGGGCAGCAGAGACAAAATTATATTACACAATGACGCTGCAGCAGCAGCAGCACAAAATTATATTACACAATGACGCTGCAGCAGCAGCACAACAACCAGGAAGCACCAGCAGCAGGCAGCATGGATGTCACCACACCACCAACGCTGATCAGGTCAGATGGGCAAGAGGACAGATGGGCACGGAGACCGCTCTGCACGCTGTTCCTGACCGGAATGGCGGCTGCAGGGCTGTCTCCGTTATTTTCTCTGAGGTGTAATGGCTGTGATTGGTCCGTCGGTCCGACGGACCAATCACAGCCTTGGGGGCAGGTGGGGTGACCACCAGTGACCCCTTTACACCCAGTGGTGATTGGTGCTGTACTTAACAGCACCAATCACCACCGATCCCTGTGTTACCGAGCGCCGTTATTCGCCGGTACACAGAAAACGCTGCAATTGGCTGTTCACATTTGAACAGCCAATCGCAGCGATCGCCGATGGGGGGGGGCATCGCTGCCCCCCCTGGGCAATGAGGGAAGATGTCTGCTGTCAGGGACAGCAGCCATCTCCCCTCTGTCAGGGCGTCTATAGACGCGGTGACACTTTAAATGCATGACGTACATTTATGCCATGCGTCGGGAAGTACATCCCGACCATGACGTAAATGTACGTCAAATGTCGGTAAGGGGTTAATACTCCTATTGTTTACAAATGTCTATCAATTCAATGTCATGGACAGCCGCCTCACAGCACAGGTTGGATTCCCACCATGGCCCTAACTGTGCAGAGTTTGTATATTCTCCCTGTGCTTGCATGGGTTTCCTCCAGGTACTCCAGTTTCCTCCCACAATCCCCCAAAATACTATTATATTATTATATTAGAAGGCTTGCTAAGCAGCTAAATACTGCTGCTTAGCTAGCCAACCAGAATGACCCCATACAGTAGTTCCAACCTTTGGTGTGGCAGTTTTTCTAAGGACGGAGATGTGTCCCCGAAAGCGCTGGGCGGGTTCTGCCTATATCTTAAATGCATGTAATTAGAGGAAATCTGCCCCTGAGTGCCTTCCTCCTGTGGGAAGTGTACTGTATGTATGTTCTGCATAGTGCACCTGACATTACTCAACTATTCAAATAGGACTGATAGCTGGGGTATTAGGACTGCAATATTGCACATCACAAGTTTTTGTTTCCATTGAGTTTTTGTGGTGCTGCATCATTATATCACAGTGCTACTGTATGTTGGATGTTACACAATCCCTTCATACTCCTTTAAACCAACTGTGAGCATTTCCTCATTATAGCGGCTTCTGTGGCTTCCCCATAAGATTCTGTGCAGACTGGTTTCATCATTCTGCTGCAGGTGCATTTCTCTTCTGTCTCTGTTACGTCATCTGGTGTAACATTATAGGGGCTGATTCACATCCTTTCGCTTGGGTCCGAATTCGACCCCTTGTCCGATGGTGGGGAGTTTGTACATATACATTTATGCGCATGTGCAAACCTCGGGAGCGAACGGTTTCACACTCACCGACCTGTTCACTCCAGAAGGGGGTGGGTGTGGCCAGACAGGGGGCTGAAGAAGGGGAAAACCCAGCGTTTAATGGGTGTTCCCATGAAAATGCGGTGCGTTCACCTAGAAAAGTAAGCAGGATGATGCCTGCTCGGGTCGGGCATCTCCATCTCGGATGTTCAGAGCTGACCTATACGCAGCCTAGCGAACAGGTCTGAATCATACAGTAGACCTTACTTATGCCTATAACCCCCTCCACACCCTTAGTACTGGCCCAGGTGCTGGCACTGCATCCCCAAGGACCCAGCACTTTAGGCTGTATCCTGATCAGCCTATTGGTTGAGCAGGCCCTGCTTTTGTATCTTTTGGGTTGTATGGGATGCTAGTAAAACAAAGTATATGGACAGAGAAGAAGAGGTATACAGCGCTAGGTTTGACTGTGCTACTTCAGGGGGGGAGATAGGCCAGTATTAGGGAACTCGGAGACTCATACCGTAGTGCAAAACTGTACTGTCAATGACCTGTATTATTCCTTTCACACGCGGTTGCGTCTGTGTAAAGGAATGGATTAGTGGAGCATTAGCCACCCAGTGGTGGAGATGTGTATTGCATGCTGAGTATCTAGTCATGCCTCGACGCGCCTGTCCGTGATTAATCTCAGCAACCTAAGCTATCGCCTAGGCATGACTAAACCTCCGTCTAGGTGCAGAAACAGCCAAGATAACGGAGGCTCCATCTGTATTACCAGGAGATGAGGAACGGACGAAAAATGCTCACTGTGTATACACTGAGTGTTTTTCAGCCCAGCAATTTTCCCTGTCATTGTTGTCCATACATGCTGGGCAAAATCGCCGAGTGTGTATGAACCTTAAACCTGTCAACGTTTTTACCTTTAAGCAAATTGCATGTTGACCATATGGTGCCGACCTATTGACTGTCAATCTAGCCACTATCTATACATTGGAACCTGTAACTCAGCTATAATGGCCAATATGTTGAAATGAAGAACATTTGATGCCCATAATATGCATGTTAGTAGACAGCGTTATCTACTGCAGAAGTTCAGTCCCACATAAGCGTTACACAGTCAGATGCATGAACGCGTCATTCATACCAATTTATCTACAAATAAAGACTCGGACAACTGCATTTGGCATGAAAGGGGTCGGCTCGTTATTTATTTGAAGAGGAAGGCCTATTTATAACTAACTCTTAATAAAAGGTCCCTTCCTCTAAACTAAGGTGGCGGTGAGAAGAATGGTTAAAAATATGGACAAAAATGTATGCAAAAAATTATATAATTCAAATAAGAAAAAGGGGGGCCAACTGCCCTGATGGCCAAGGATCTTCCGCTATCCTTGGCCACCTTAAAATTAAGGATCGGCCTTCTGCCACTATCCTTTTTCAAACCAGAAAATAACACCAACATTAAATTCAATCTGCTAATGGGCCAACTGCCCCACAATGGTCAGGGATCGACCATCTGCCACTATCCCTGACCATGACCCAATCGGTAATGGCAGAGCTGATTACTCCACCCCAATAATTGGGCCAACTACCCGTCAATGGTCAGGGATCGACCATCTGCCACTATCCCTGACCACGGCACAAATGGCAAAGCTGATTACTCTGCCGCCTACGGGAATAATAATTGGGCCAACTGCCCCATTCATATAATTACGACAGCCAATCATAAAGTGGTGCGTGGACCAACCTGGACCGGTGATGCCCACCTTCGTGAGCTGATATACATGACTAGCCACTTATATGACTAAACTGTCCTTCAACCAAAATTTTTAATATAAGCAAAACATATAACCATTCTTAACCGGCCACCAATGATTCCAATGTAAAAAACCCAACCACTTAGGGCGGGAGGATGATCAACGAATCTGACTGAAAAGAGATGGAACCTTCTAGACCTAGGCATATATCAGATGTAGAGCCACTCCCCTGATATTCCATCAACCAATCAAATCAGTACTCCCTTCACACAACGTTCCTCCCCTTAAAAGCTCAACCCCCACATGCCAGTGTATATGACTCCTTGTTACATGCCCATGCTGGTAAGCTTATGTTGCTTCGGATAAACTAGTTATCCTCTGCAATCTTTACATGGGTACATTAACATGTCAGATATGTTTACATGAGCAAATATGTATCTTTCATTGTATATGTGTGGAGACTTAGGGCCTGATTCAGATTTGACCGCTGATGTGTAAATTCGCAATTAATTTGAGTATCGAATGACTATGCATGCGTATTTTTAGTAGCATCTGAAAATATCTAATCATAATCCTATTACATTTTGACTGACAGGTAGTTGGCGTCTGAGGGTGGACAACTGCCATTTTCAGGGAGTGACCGAAAAAATTGGGAAGGGTCAAACTTACTCAAATTTGTACAAACTGGAAAGATAATTTGACGGTTCATGAATTACTACGGATGTGCAACAGGATAGCGGATAGTCATAGTTTGGCAATTCTCTTGCAGATTTACACAGGGTGGGTTCTCTTTCTGTGTTTGCTACCGCTATGTACTTGCAGTCATATGCAGCATGGCAGGTAAGTGATCAGGACTGAATCAGACCCATAGAGTACATGTAATATTTTATTTTGATGAAATTATCACCTTTTTAAACAAAATATTGATGATCTTTCATTCCACAATGTGTTAAACGTACATTTCACTTTCTAATGTTCCTAAATATTCCTTTTTACCCCACTTCTAGAAAAAGCCTAATCAATTCCCATAGCAACAGTGAGCACAAAAGCATAGTCTTCAATGCTACATTCCTGTCCTACAAGTGTGCTGTGAGCGTTCATTACACAGGGAAGCGGCTGCGGGATCCTGGGGGAAATCATAGGCTATTCTTAAAAGGAAGTGATATCTTTTCCCCAAAGGACATTGTGTTATAAAAGGAAAAGGGCATTTCGTCACAGGTTACTGGTTATATTTAAAACACAATGAATTAAATAAATAAGCTACTTTTGAATCATGAATTTAAAAATGTGTTGGAAATGTAGCATTGGTACTTCCATGGCCTAGAGACTTGGGGCCTAATTCAGAGATAGTCAATGCTGCTTCTGCATTAGCTCCTTTTGGCAGATTTGCAGTATTAATTATGGGCCTGATGAAATTCGGACGCTGCCCGATGTTTGGGCTTTTGCGCACGCATCTATATCTATTTGCAAGCCGATCACAGCGTGATTGACAGGGAGTGGACGTGTGGGGGTAGATCCTACAAAAGGGTGGGCACGCCCCAACAAAATGCTGGGAGTGTCCAGGAAAATGCCGGCATGTGTATGCCTGCTAAGGGAGGGCGAATGATGTCAGCGTCAGCTGCCTGAGTAATTCCTGGGCTGTGCGGCGGCTGCAAGCACCAGGGACAAGAGGAAAAATCATTCGATGGTGAGAAAAAAAATCAAATGATTTTTCTTCTAGCCAGTCGGATGCGAATGGATGTGTACCCTACGCTACGAGCAGGGGGGGAAATAATTTGAGGGCGAGTGATTTTCTCCTTGTGTGCGCAGATGCAAATGCATTCACAGCTGTGCACTGGGGTGAGGGGGAGCTCAGCGAGGTGTCAGGGCGGCGTTTACCTGCTTGCTGGACTCGGAATACTCGCAGCCCAGTGAGCATTCTGAATCCTGCCCAAAGTACCAACCAATCAGCTGCTAAGTTGATGCCCTAGATTTTGGCTGGTGGCCTCTAGCGCTGGCACTAATTGACTTGTGCAGGTGGCTAGCAGGCTGCATGTAATCAGCAGTCTGCTGGACTTCACAAATGCCCATGGTAGGAGGAGCTGCAGTTGGGCATACACAGCAGCCTTTTTTGTTAATGCACAATGCCATCGTAACTTCTCCCCACCCTGGTACTCTGCCAGCTCAGCTGTATATGCCTGGCTGCTGGAAGCTCTAATCATGGTATGGCAGCAAATGCAAAGCTGCCGCTGGATATGGCTATCCTTCCACTGCCCACTGTGTCAAACTGAATCTGAGCCAGCCCTGGCCTTGAAATGAATGCCCTTAGTTTGCCTATGCCTAGGGCCAACTCTGCCTCTGCCCCACCACAAGTCCCCAATATACCACACGACAAGGGCCGGATTAAGGTCTGTGGGGCCCTGGACAATTAACTTGTGGGGGCCCCTATCAATAGAAGTGATGTATTGGCAGTTATAAAAATGAAGTATAATTTATCAATCAGCATTGTAATTGTGTGAGTGTGTGGTCTAATCAGTAGTGCAAGTTTGCCGGTACGGGGCAGTACGGTGTACCGCTAAAACATATGCTGCCGGCACCCTGTACTGGCATAACAAATGACCCGGTGCTCACTGCGCAACCGGACGGCTACCCCGTATGCCCGCGCCTGTGCCTGAAGTACGTAGAGCCTGAGCGGCCGGCCGAGGGGGAGTGGGTGGAATCCGGCTGGGAGTGGGTCTACATCCCGGCTCCGGAGACTGTGACTGGAGCTGGGCTGCACTCCGGCAGATGGGGAGAGTCAAGAGCTCTGATCGGGGAGGCCCTGACTGGGGACCCGCTGCACCAGCCTCTGATGGAGAAGGTTCTGCAGAGGTCCTCCACCCTACAGGTAATGGCCTGGCCGCTTAGGAGGGGTATAGAGAGAGGCGGGAAATGCTGGGCTCTGTAGTTTCACAGGGGACCCTAGCCTAGGGTCCCCTGTGGAACTACAGATCCCAGCATGTCCTGTCAGGATGTGGAATCTTTTAGGGCCCCTGTGGAACTACAGATCTCAGAATGTCCTGTCAGGATGCGGAATCTCCTAGTATCCCTAGGAGATTCCACATCCTGACAGGACATGCTGGGATCTATACTTCCATGTGGTACCTAGGGGATTCCACAAGGCACACATAGGGGGACTGTATGGGCCGTGTTCCATGGGGCCGGCGAGGGGGTTAAATGTTGCAAAAAAACAAGTCACCCTCACCGCAGCGGCGTAACTATAGCACCGCAGCCCCCCCAACTGCGGGGGGGCGCTGTGCATGTGGGGGGCGCCGGGGACTGCGGTGCTATAGTTACACCCCCCCCCCCCAATCCCCCGCAGACTTACCTATCTCGCTGGTTCCGGTGGCTCCGTTCTTCTGCTGAGGACCACCACAAAATGGCCGCCCCCATATAGCATACTGTTCTCTGAAACTGTCTGCTGTATGGGGGCGGCCATTTTGTGGTGGTCCTCAGCAGAAGAACGGAGCCGCCGGGACCAGTGCGATAGGTAAGGCTGCGGGGTATTGGGGGGGGGGGGGGTTTGCATGGGCGGCGGGGTGGCAGGGGGGGGTATGCTTGGCGGGGTGGCGGCGGGGTGGGGCGCCCCCCCTAACGGCATACTCACATAAGGTTAGTGACTGGACAGAGATAAGGGCAGATGTGGCGGCAGACTCGCAGCGTGACTACTGTAATATATGACTGATCACCTTACCGACAGGACAGTATTGGATAAAAACAAATCTCCCACCTAGGGGGGCAGTACCGTACTAAGCAGTCACTAGGGCTGTGCCTGGGACACCTAAGGGCAGTGTCTGGATGGCACTGTATAATCCCTGTATGGAGCGGTTAGGGGACGTGTCGCAAGGCACAAGGTGTCCTACTATGCTGCATCAAGTCCCCGTACTGTCCTACTTATTAATGTACAGAGGCATGAGAGATGTATATGGTGGTTTAGCCATTACTTTGTTATTATCTGATACTGTTGTTATAGCTTTATCATAGTTTGGGCTCCATGTAAGAGTGATACTAAAATCTGGCAGCATATTGTGTTAGTGTCAGGGTGATACGCACGAATATGCCGCTGGTATTTACCATCACATACAGTATCTGTCCGGCGAGGACCAGCGGTGTCCCCTCCTCCGCTGCATCCTCTGCTGTGTTGCTGGCAGCCTAATGCTGCTGGCAATGGGTTACTGACTAATGCACATACATGACGGCCGTCATGTATGTGCATTAGTCACTATGTACATAGTCACACACTATCTTATCTCAATCCTCTATCCACTTCCCCATTCAATCTCTCACTGTGGACATGCGCGTGTCCCCCCCCCCCCCCCCCGGTTCCATCAGATACGTAATCACCATGTAAAAGTTCAAAACACAGATTTGGGGTGACAAAAGGGATGACGGGTTATACAAGGTTAGTGGGTGGGTGGTTTGAGCAAACTCTGCAAAGTCCCTTAATGCCTAGAGGGACGGGTAGTCCATCAGCCATGGGTCCCCAGAGGTTTCCCCCACAGGGGGTTTTTCCTCTCCTGAGTGCTGATGGATGACTCTTCATGAGAGTCATGTGGCTTCCACCATCTTGTTCCTCTTATAGGACAAGTGTGTAAGAGTTCAGGAACAATCTTGATCCAGAATTCCCTATTTTATAATGCAGAGTAAAAATAATATATACATTTTTTTTAAATAAAAGTTTGAATTTATTTTTGAACTATATTTTGTGTGAATTTGTCTTTATTTGTAATAATAAATGCTCCTAAAGACGAGAAGGCCGCAGTGAGGGCTGGTGGGGTAAATGGGAGCAGAGGTGGTAATGGAAAGTAACACAGGAGTGATGGGGGTTTATAGGATGAAAGTCCAGCTTAGATAGAGTATAGGTACAGGTGTGATATCTGCAGGCTTACACACTGATCACTGAGGTGACCATACAAATGGGAGGGGCTTATAGAGTATTGATAAGAATGGATTAATGCCTCTGACTAATACGTTGTCAAGAATTAGTAGGGAAACACTATATTCGTATGTGATTAATGCAATTCAGTTATATGATATACGGGTGATAAACTCCTGCTTAATAATAATAATAATAATAATAATAAAAGATTGAAAAAATTAAGAAGAAGAGGAGGAAGAAGAATTATATTTCTACAGTATTTTTCTCCAATTCGGCACAAGACACATTACAGATAACATGAACATAATATAGTAGTTTAGGTTATCAGAGAATCATACCTCCCAACTATCACGATTACAGCGGGACAGTCCCGATTTTCGGGTCCTGTCCCGCTGTCCCACCCGCGGCAGGCATTGTCCCGCTGCGGGGGTGGCAGTTGGCAGACCACCCAATCTAATAGAATAGACGCTGTGCGCACGCGCACAGCGTCTATTCTCGTATGAAAATGCGGTTGCGGCTAATTAGCATAAGCCGCGCGAGTGTCCCTATTTCATCATCACAGAAGTTGGGAGGTATGGAGAATACAGAAACAATGAATAAAATCCCATCTTAGTAGATTTCCCCCTTAGTGAATTCACACATGTGGCCAATCAGCACAGAGTGCAGCCTGTCAGAAGCTCACACTTGCAGACAGCAAATAGAGCACTCATTGTCCAGGAAGAAGTAAGGAGCCTTATCAGGATTGTGACACATGCTTTTAGCTGTTTACAGCCATTTATTTCAAAACCAAAATCCAGAGCCAAAACACATGAGGGTGATTTTGCCAAAACCAGTTAACAAAACCAAAACACCAAAAGTGGTTATGGCAAAACCAAAGCCGTTTTGGCTTTGGTTTTGCCATAACCACTTTTGGTGTTTTGGTTGCTATTTGGTGTGCTATTCAGGGTAGCACAGATGGGCTGCAGGGTTGCAGCCCCATACCTCCCAACATGACCCTCTCCAGGTGGGACACTCTGCTCCTGCACTTTCCTCTTGTATGATTGCCATCACCTGTGTTGAAGCACCTTTCTTTTCAATGAACCTGTTCAACACAGGTGATGGCAATCATACATTAAGAAGAAAGTCCAGGAGCAGAGCAATGTGTCCCTCCTGGAGAGGGTCATCCCTGCTCTATGGGCAGCCCATAAAAACAAGTTTTGCACATGCGCAGTACCGAGGACCAGCAGGCACCAGCAATGGGGAACAGCGGGCACCGGTGGCAGGGACCAGCAGGGGTGGCAGCGGAGGTAGGGAGACCAACTCATCCCTTTAATCCGGGACACATATTAATTACACAGGTTCTGTGGCAGTTTAAAACCAGGTGAAATGGAGTCTTGAGGTGTGGCAGGTTAAAACAAGGTGAAAGCCAGCCACAGAACCTGTGTAATTAATATGTGTCCCGGATTAAAGGGATGAGTTGGTCACCCTAAGCGGAGGTGATGCCTGGCATCGCAGCAGCCCTCCTCCTCCACAGAGGTGAGAGCCGCCACTACCCACAACCCAAAAATATACTGGTAGGTTAATTGACTTCAAACAAAAAATAACCATAGAATGTCTGTGTGTGTGTGTACATGTGGTAGGGAATATAGATTGTAAGCTCCACTGGAGCAGGGACTGATGTGAATGTCCAAATATTCTCTGTAAAGTGCTGCGGAATATGTGTGCGCTATATAAACGGGATGCAGTTAAAATCCCGGCGGTCGGGATCCCGGCGTTCAGAATCCCGACGCCGGAATCCCGACCGCCGAAATCCCGACACATTCTCCCTCCTGGGGTGTCCACGACACCCCTGGAGGGAGAATAAATTAGTGTGCCGAGCGTAGCGAGGCACCGGGCCCGCTGCGTGGCGAGCGCAGCGAGCCCGCAAGGGGGGGCGATCCACGTCCCCCCCTTGTCGGGATTTTGGCTGTCAGGATTCCGGCATCGGGATTCTGAACGCCGGGATCCCGACCGCCGGGATTCAATACTGAATCCATATAAACCATACTTGCCTACCTGACCCTCTCCATACGGGAGAAAATGCTCTGTTTCTGGACTTCCCTGGTAATGTATGATTGCCATCACCTGTGGTGAAACACCTTTACCTAGCTCCCCACAGGTGCTGGCAATCATACATTACCAGGGAAGTCCAGGAGCAGAGCATTTTCTCCCGCATGGAGAGGGTCAGGTAGGCAAGTATGATATAAAACTGATAATACCGGTACTAGTAATAGGGGTCCACACACATCTCTAGTCAAAATCCTTGAGCTACATAAAGGAAGTCTCTTTTTCCCAGTTCTCTACCTCAGGAGCATAGCCACAGTTAGAATCCCTTATTCACACTTCCCTCTCACACATGTAAGAGATTACCTAAAGACAAATCTCTGATAACCCCGAGAAACTGCTCAGATAAAATCCATGACATAAAGATCATAACAAATCAGCCAACGATTGTCTGCAAGAGATTATTGTAGACTAGCCATCGGCAATGTCTACCTAAAAATAGGGATTCACTGATGTCCCATCTCATAAAATAACTACCACAGAAAATTAGATTTATAGGTACATTTTGTACAAAATGGCAAGAGGTCAAATATTCTGCAGAGACACTGGCATGTTGTACGTACTGCTGATGCTCACACTGGCACTATAGAACAAAAGATATCAGTCAGGCGAAAAAAGAACAAGAAACTTGAGAGACAAATTGGAACAAAACAATCTCACATCTGGAAACAACAATACCAGAAATCCAAGCTTGTATATTGTATTTCTTTAATCACAGTGACAAACCTAATTAATTTCTTGTCATTCAAAATTAATCATGGGGGAATCACATAATGCTCATAGTTGTGGTAGGCTAATAAAAACAGAAATATGAAATGTAAATACTTTAGAAAGGCAAGACATGGAATAGTTCTGTATTAAGATATTGGGCAACAACCCAGAAAGATACATAAGGTAATATACCTATTTATTTTACAGGGACAAATATGAGACACTTGTTGGGTTTGCAAATTACAGAGGTTTTGCTGTATAGTGCACTCAAAGTAGTTCATTTATTAAACTCATAACTGATGAAATACCACAGCCAAATCTTGCCCACTCTCCCAGAAGTTGCAGGAGAATCATGATTTTTCAGGTAGTGCCCCGTAACCATGTAACTGTGGGTGGATTCCCTAAAACTCCCCACAAGTTTACAATTCTTAACAATCCACCACAACATAAATTGTAACAAAGTAGTAAATGTAACAAAGTAGTATAACCACAACTAGGGGGCAGGGCTAAAAGACACAAATTGCCTCATTTAGCCTGTGAACCATGGGCATTTTACATCACAATCTGCCCCACTGCTGCCGGGCACACCCTCATTATATCAGAAACAGGGTTCGCAGTGCTGCGCCACACCCTCCACATAGGGCCACGCCAATCCCTACCACATGGCAGGTAATGCTTCAACAATGGTGAAAGTTGGGAGGTATGCCATTGTGATGTTTCCTGCATCGCCAACTATTTAAGCTAATTCTTACTCAGACTTGCTTGTGTCAGGATTCTTGGTTTTGAGGACCCAGTTGTGACTGTAGTGGTCAGTGGTAGACACTAAGGGGGAAATTTACTAAGAATACGAATACGATAGAGCTATTTGGGGGCGGAGCCGCACAGTGTAAACAAATACATTGTGCGGCTCCTGCTCAGTCCGGCTTGGTTCGCGTACTCGGTTTATTTTTTTGGGTAAGTCCCCCTGGAGCCTACATGGATCGAAGAGGACATGATCAGAGGATGTGATCTTCACCAGAGGAGACTTGTAAGTATAATTTGCTTCCACAGGTCCCCTATGGATTTCTTCGGACACCAGACCCGGACCAGGACGCGGACCAGGATACAGGACCAGGTACCAAGATAGGTGAGTATCAGTATGTATGGGCTCTGTGTGTATTAAAGTTTTATTTTAATTATGTGTCAGTGGGCTTTTATTTACCTATTGGTTTTGTTGTGGAACTAAGAGTCCCAGTAAGCCCATTAATGGGCCGCATGCTGGGACTTGTGGTTCTCCAAGTCCCAGTATGCATTCCAGGCTTGCTGGGACTCTTAGCTCCACAACAAAACCCAATGGTTTCTTCTATTTTTTTTACACTTTATCAGACCGGTACCCACAGCCCAGGGGTACCGGGGACAGCACCAGGCAAGTCCTGGAGGGGGACCCCTTTATTCCAGGGGGTCCTCACTCCAGGACCCCTGGCCAGACTGACTGGTCGGTAGGGTTAATGCTTTGGCCGGGGGGACTTGTATAAAAAGTCTCCCCCGACTGTGGCATTACCCTGCTGGCAGGTTGGGCCTGGGGCTGGTTCTTAAAATACGGGGGGACCCCTATTCATTTTGTCCCCCATATTTTGGGAACCAGCCCCGGCCCTGGGGCTGGTTTAAAAAAATACAGGGAACCCTTATTTGGCCGGTTTTCTGATTTTTTAGAACCAGCCCCGACTCTTTGAGCCTGGTGCTGGTTATGCCCATGGGGGGGGGGGGGGGGGGGGGGAGAGGAGAGACCCTGCACGGATCCAACTGATCCATGCAGGCTAAAGCCAAATACGCCAGGAATATGAAGTGTATTTTCCTGGCATATTTGGCCGGCCATTATGGACGATTTACAATAATTAGCGGCCACTTAGTAAATTAGGAATCACCATTCTTTTGAATGGTGATTCCTATTCATATTTTCCGATGGTGTATACATTCGTATTTGTAAATACAAATACGAATGTGCCTTAAATACGAATACGAATATGCATATTTTTGGCATAGTAATTACCAAAAATACGAATACGCCTAAAAAATTTGTATTTTACTATGAAAATACAAATTTTTTAGGCGTATTTGTCTTAGCAAATTTCCCCCAAAATATCAGGACCGAATGACTTGGAGGTTAATTACTGCTTGCAAAGCATTACTTACTGAAGCTGGGGAAGCCGGAACATCTCTAAATAATGTCTCCGGATAGGAGCAACAAAGAATGCCTCCTTGGCAATATAAATAAATAAACTGGTACTCTCGGGCATGCCTCCTAGGCAATAAGGCAGGATCCGGGGATGTATATGAGAGGCTCAGGACCAGGTAGTGCCAGTAACACTAGGCAGGATAAGTCCTGACGGAAGCTGGAGATAACTGTACCAGACAGGAATAGGAAGTGACTGGGCCGGACTGGAACCAGAGGTGACTGGGCCGGACTGGAACCAGAGGTGACTGGGCCGGACTGGAACCAAAGGTTGTGATCTGCAAAGTGCTGTAGAACAGGCCGGAGGATGACCAGGAACTGGCCTGGAATTGGTGAACTGCAGAGGACTGGAGAATGACCAGGAACTGGACTGGTGTTGGAGGACTGTAGTGTAGCTACTGTACAGTGACTGGTGGGCGTCAGGATACAGCTGAATGGCAAGATTACCGGAAGCTGCACATTGGAGATGTAGCAGACAGCGACTAGATAGCTGGATGCAGCTCTTAGCAAGCAGGTAGCGGGATGCAGAGTAACGATTGGAAACTTGAATCGGGAAACCATACAGGGTGCCATGTATCAAAACGTAGTAGCGATGTTGCTTAAGGAAATTTCCTGTTCCTTGAGCAGGATATTTAACCCCCTTGCCTTGCATGGATTGGTTGACTGGCCAGGTGGTAGCTGTAAAACCCAGAAATAACTTAGTATGAAATCAAATGGGCCTAACCGAATGGTTAATAGCTGATCAGAGGTCTCACAGGTTTCCAAACAGTAATGCGGCAGCAGTACACAGTCTCTCACTGAAGGCTAGCAGCATTACTGCATTCTGTATGGAGCAAGGCTGGGGAAACTCAGAAATGCTGCAGACTAAAGGGAAGATTCCAAATAGATATCTGAGCCAGGATACAAGTATAGCCAGGTCCGTGACAGCCTGCTTGCAAGGGCCGGACATCTGTATCCACCACACAGATCCTGACCCAGGTTCTGAGGGCTACATGGCCCCATTTGAAGGAATCCAGGGTCAGGGCTGCTGAGATGGAGGGGGGGGGGGGGAGCGGGTAATAATTACCCGGGCCCAGGCTTGCTGGAGGGGCCCGGCGGGGGCCCTGGTCCAAACTCCCCCATACTTTCCTGGGCAGCAGCAAACACCTGAAGCATGTGCTGTGCTGACAGCAGGTTCAGCATGAGCGTCTCACTGACAGCTGTCAGCACAGCACATGCTATAGGTATGGGCTGCTGCTGATGAGGTGTGTGGGGATGAGGGACGAATTTAGAGTGGTTTTTTTCACCCACGTTAAACATTTTGGGGGCGTGGCCTATTAACGGGAGGTGGCCACATCTCCCGCGATTAGGCCACATCCCCAAATTTTACCGGGGCCCGGCATACCTCTCGGCGGCCCTGTCCCGGGCAACCATGTCCAAGCCCCACCTCCAATCATGTGTCAGCTTGTGAAGACTGCGAGCAACAATGCAGGACCTGTTCTGCACATATGCTGACCTACACAATTGGTTTGAGTACTATTCTGAATCAAGCCCATTGTTAGAAAGCTCCAACATTTGTTCCCTTTATTTGCTTTACTCAGTGTTGAAGTGTGGTGTGTCTTTATATTTGATTAAATCAGAATTATTGCAGCACATGGACAGTGTTAAATAGTTTTTTCACTGTATACAGTATATTTGTAAGAAAATACATGTTATCAATTTATACTAGCACATAAGGCAACAATTCTCATCCCAAGGAATCTATATAACATTTCCCAATCAGCAACAGGACTAGAATTTTTGCACCAGCTAAAAAGACAGAGAAAGTCATGTCTTATTTTGTAATTTGCGTACCTGGAGAAAAAGCACATCCCGGCCAACTGATCAGTATTGTAATACAATTATAAAGGTATATATCCTAAGAGCAAGCAGTGAGTGTGGGGAATGGAGTGTGGGGAATGGAGTTGGGAATGGAGCTGAGAATGGAGGGCACAGAGTGTGGGGAATGGAGGACACTGAGTGTGTGGAATGGAGCTGGCAATGGAGGGCACTGAGTGTGTGGAATGGAGCTGGTAATGGAGTGCACTGAGTGTGGGGAATGGAGCTGGCAATGGAGGGCACTGAGTGTGTGGAATGGAGCTGGTAATGGAGTGCACTGAGTGTGGGGAATGGAGCTGGCAATGGAGGGCACTGAGTGTGGGGCTGGGGCTGGGAATGGTGAGCACTGAGTGTGGGGAATGGAGCTGAGAATGGTGAGCACTGAGTGTGGGGAATGGAGCTGAGAATGGAGGGCACTGAGTGTGGGGAATGGAGGGCAGTGAGTATAAGAAATGGAGCTGGGAAGGGCATGCAGTAAGTGTGTGAGGAATTGAATTGGGAATGGCAGGCAGTGAGTGTGGGGAAGGGTGCAGAGAATGTCAGGCAATGAGTGTGTGGAATGGAGCTGGTAATGGAGTGCACTGAGTGTGGGGAATGGAGCTGGTAATGGAGTGCACTGAGTGTGCGGAATGGAGCTGGCAATGGAGGGCACTGAGTGTGGGGATGGGGCTGGGAATGGTGAGCACTGAGTGTGGGGAATGGTGCTGAGAATGGTGAGTACTGAGTGTGGGGAATGGAGCTGAGAATGGAGGGCACTGAGTGAGGGTAATGGAGGACAGTGAGTGTAAGAAATGGAGCTGGGAATGGCATGCAGTAAGTGTGTGGGGAATGGAGTTGGGAATGGCAGGCGTGGGGAATGGCGCTGGGAATGGTAGGCAGTGAGTGTGGGGGATGGAGCTGTGAATGGTAGCACTGAGTATGGGGAATGGAGCTGGAAATGGCATACAGTGAGTGTGGGGAATGGAGCTGGAAATGGCATACAGTGAGTGTAGGGAATGGAGCTGGCAATGGCAGGCAGTGAGCATTGAGAATGAAGCTGGTAATGGCAGGCAGTGAGCATGGGGATTGTTGCTGGGGATGGCAGGCAGTGACTGTTGAGAAATAAGCTGGAAGTGGCAGACAGTGAGTGTGGAGAGTGAAGCTGGAAATGGCAGGTAGTGAGTAGGGAATAGAGCTAGGAATGGCAGGCAGTGAGTAGGAAGAATGGAGCTGGGAATGTCAGGTAGTGAGTGTTGGGAATGGAGTTGGGAATGTCAGGCAGTGAGTAGGAAGAATGGAGCTGGGAATGTCAGGTAGTGAGTGTTGGGAATGGAGTTGGGAATGTCAGGCACTGAGTGTGGGAAAAGGAGCAGGTAATGGTAGGCAAAGAGTGTGGTGAATTGAGCTGGAAATGGTAGACAATGAGTGTGGGGAATTGAGCTGGAAATGGTAGGCAGTGAGTGTGGGGAATGGAGCTGAGAATGGCATGCAGTAAGTGTGTGAGGAATTGAATTGGGAATGGCATGCAGTGAGTGTGAGGAATGGAGCTGAGAATGTCAGGCAATGAGTATGGGGAATGGAGCTGGGAATGGCATGCAGTAAGTGTGTGGGGAATGGAGTTGGGAATGGCAGGAAGTGGGTGTGGGGGATAGAGCAGTGAATGGTAGCACTGAGTATGGGGAATGGAGCTGGAAATGGCATACAGTGAGTGTGGGGAATGGAGCTGGAAATGGCATACAGTGAGTGTAGGGAATGGGGCTGGCAATGGCAGGCAGTGAGCATTGAGAATGAAGCTGGTAATGACAGGCAGTGAGCATGGGGATTGTTGCTGGGGATGGCAGGCAGTGACTGTTGAGAAATAAGCTGGAAGTGGCAGACAGCGAGTGTGGAGAGTAGGGAAGCCAATCCCGGGGCATTTTTTAAATCCCGGGTTTCGGGATTGAAAAATGCTCAATCCCGGGATTCCCGGGATCCCGGGATTCCCGGGATCCCGGGATTGGCTTTCCTTATTAAAAGACTGCCCCACAAACTTACATTTGATGGTTGCCGGGTTGCCGGTTGTGGGGGGACGGGTCGTCCATGCCGCTGGCGTGCTGGCTTCGCGCTGGCTGTGGGCGCTTGGGCTGGGCGAGCTGGCTGGCTGAGTGGGTGCTTGGGCTGGGCGGGTGGGTGGGCGCGCTGTCCGGCACGGCATTACAATGCCGGGCGCGTCCTCTGCCTGCGCAGCGTGACCCCTGATCTCACGCTGAGAGGTCACGCTGCACACAGTGCTGCCGGGAGAAGTCGGGCAGCGTCTGAGCGATGCTCAGACGCTGCCCGGCATTAGACTGCGCGCATGCGCAGTCTAATCCCGAAATCCCGGGATTGGAAACTCCAATCCCGGGATTGAAATCCCGGTGTTTTGGGGGCCAAATCCCGGGATCCCGCCGATCCCAATCCCTGGATTGGCCACCCTAGTGGAGAGTGAAGCTGGAAATGGAGTAGGGAATAGAGCTGGGAATGTCAGGCAGTGAGTGTGGAGAATGGAGCTGGGTATGGCAGGCAGTGAGTGTGGGGAATGGTGCAGGGAATGGTAGACAATGAATGTGGGGAATTGAGCTGGAAATGGCAGGCAGTCAGTGTGGGTAATGGAGCCGGGAATGGCAGGCAGTGAGTGTGGGAAATGGAGCTGAGAATGACAGCCAGTGAGTGGGGAATGGAGCTGGGTATGGCAGGCAGTGAGTGTGGGGAATGGAGCTGGGTATGACAGGCAGTGAGTGTGGGGAATGGAGCCGGGAATGGCAGGCAGTGAGTGTGGGGAATGGAGCCAGGAATGGCAGGTAGTCAGTGTGGGGAATGGAGCTGGGTATGGCAGGCAGTGAGTGTGGGGAATGGAGCACAGAATGGCAGGCAGTGAGTGCGTGGAACGTTTTCAGTGCACTTTGCAGCGGCGGCATGATGTCACATGCAAGCCAGAAAATTAAGCTGAAGTAGGACCAATGTGTAGTTAATACTTCTTATATGAGAGCAACGGGACAATTGTAGCATCTCTACCAGCTACCTGTAACAGATTTGAATAAATGACAAGCAACTGGACTGCTGAATCTCTGCCCAGTTCTATTATAATTATCCTCTGTGATACTCTTAAGGTGCTCACACACCGAGGGTTAGAATTATTAAGCTCGGGGAAGTGATAAAGTGTCTGGTATTTATCACCAGCCAATCAGCTCCTACCTGTCATTTTGAAAATCAGGCCTGTAGCTTCACAGTTAGGATCTGATTGGCCGGTAATGATTGGCCGGTGATAAAGTACCAGCCACATTATCACTTCATCAAACTTAATAAATCTGCCTCTGTGTTATTTGTGCTATGTGTGTTTTGTACTAGATCGCATTGCATCTAGTTCAAATCCCATGTGATGCGCTACAACAGTGTGCGATATGAACTAGATGCGATGCGATCTAGTACAAAAAGTACTGCCTGCACATACTGTGTATGAACTACGCAGGAGTGCGCATCGCATCACAAGCCAAATGAAACACGGTGCGATTTGAACTACAAGCAATGCGTTTTGAACTAAAAAGTTCAAAAACGCATCTGAGAATCGCGCCGTATGTTAGCATCATTTCACATGCATAATCTAGTAATCTACCTGCACTACAGCATTCTGCAGGAGACCCCTTGAAATAGCAGCAATCTCCCTTACTCCCTGAAAATTCTAGCAAATCACCCTGATTACACTTAGCCCATTTATGCAGCTGTTACATTTATCTTAGGTAAGGGGGGATTAGTGCTGTTTCCCTGCATCGGTGATACAGCACAGTGATCCCTATGGCTACATACATCTTAAATATGATTTCTTGTAGCCACTTGTATGAACCACTTGTAAAACACAGAGCATGAATAAGCCCTGACAATACTCTCAGATGTAGCAGTACACATCCATGCTTGTCGCTTATAGGTGTTACCCACACAATCTCCCTGATACATTATTATGGCTTGCACAGGGAATTTTCTGTAATTGCTGTGAGATTTGATCTACAGGAAGACCTTTAGTCAAACACATTGCTGACCATGGTCCTGATTCTCAGTCGCACTCACTGCCAATGTTGGACAGAGCATTTTACTGTGCATGCACCTGAGCCATAATTGCATGTATCTGATCCACACTGCGCATGTTTGTGTAAGTACAGAGATGCAGATGTGATTTCAAACCCAGAAACGTATTGAACATGAATTGGGCATTCCTGGTTGGTGACAGGAGTCCCGCTAACCAGATGCAGGGAGATACTGAATCCTTTTTTTATGGGAGCATGCAGGTGTTTCACTGAAAATGGTTGTGTACACAGATGCTCCACTACTCACATAAGATGCCATACTCAGAGAAAGAAACTGTCATAGGGGTTTGATGGTTCATGTCTAAAAACATAACAATTGCTAAGGGCAATGACATTGGGCAACTCAGTCCTTGCAAAATTGGAAGCACAGATGTACGTAAGACAAAGACATTCCTGCATCCGATTAAGAGATGACCCCTGCCCCGTTTATTTCCTATTCTTTGCTACAGTTTATCTGACCAATAAAGCCAGAATCAAGCACTTCATTCGGACAATAAATCTGAAGTAATGCATGCATTTGTATCATCACACCTAGATTGCTACATTGCCCTCTACCTTGGTCCCTAGCAAAAGAATTGCATGGCTTATGCTGTGTACACACTTGTACAATCTGCATGAGATCCAGATGAGATTTTGACTATATAATCAAAATCTCATCTGGATCTCATGCAGATTGTATGGGTTTTATCCCAAGCGATCCAGATGCATTCAAGATGCGCACTCCCATATCTCAGCCAGAAAGTCTTGGCTGCCCTGTCTATATAGTGCAGATCTGCACTATATAGTCTAAATTGTATGCAGATAGTCTAAATTGTAATCGCATCTGGATCTCATGCAGATTGTACAAGTGTGTACAGATGGTACAAAATGCAGCTGCTAAACTATTTACCTAGCAACCACTTTTCCTGCCACACAACATCCATTCTCTATTCCCTCCACTGGCAACCTGTAAAGGCCCCCATACACTAGGGCGACTTGTCCTTAGGACAAGTCGCCCCCGACTTCCCCCTGAGCTTCCCCGGCTGCTCCCCGGGGGAGCTTGATTAGATTGGCACTTGATGTGTCGATTTATCACATGTAAAAAAACACGGGGAGCAGGGGGGGGGGGGGCTACAGAGGTGGGAGCTGGTGGGAGCAGGGGGGCTGGGGACGCTGCGGGGGACACGTCTGTGTCCCCCGCTGCTGGGGACGCTGCGGGGGACAGCGTCTGTGCAGCGAGGCGGTAGAGGGAGCAGGGGGGGCTGGGGACGCTGCGGGGGACACAGGCTGCATAGAGCCGGGCATAGGGAGCCGGTGGGAGCTGTCAGTGCTAGAAAAAAAAAGCCTATACAATGAATGGGCAGCCTGTGATTGGCTGAGCACTCTCTCAGCCAATTACTGACTGGCTGAGAGAGCGCTCAGCCAATCACAGGCCGCCCATGCATTGTATGGGCTTTTTTTTTTTTATTCAATACTGACAGCTCCCGCCGGCTCCCCCTGCCCGGCTCTATGCCGCCTGTGTCCCCCGCAGCGTCCCCAGCCCCCCTGCTCCCTCCACCGCCGCGCCGCCCCACTAGGTCCCAAGTCGGGTGGTCGGACGTGCAGCAGGTCCGACCACCCGACGCAGATCCGATGCGCACGGGACCGCGCATCGGATCTGAGGGGACATCAAAACTTGCCGATTTTGGTCCGATTTCGGCCAGATCCGACTGATCTGGCTGAAATCTGACCAAAATCGGCTAGTGTATGGGGGCCTTAAGATTGAGAATCGCTTTCAAGATTAGCTTAATTGCCTTTCAAAGCTCTACATGACCAGGGCCCAAACTACCTGAAGCAGCTTCTGATTCCTTACTGCTCCACTTCCTTACTGCAATCTGTATATTGCAGACTATTAGCAGTACTAAAGGCCCCCATACACTATGCGATTTTCGGCCGATTTCACCCGCTTTCGGCCCTTTGGGCAGATAAATCGGGAGAAATCGGCCGCAAAATCGCATGTGTTTGACATCTGACTTGATCTGATGCGCGGTCCCGTGCGCATCAGATCGGATCAGGGCGTCGGACCTGCTGAACATAAGATATATTGGCATCTGACCCATCATGGGTGCTTTTTTAGCACCCACGATGTTTCAGATCCGATATATCATGTGTACCTCCTGCTGCTGTGCTGCTACCTCCTTACTGTGCGACCGTCCTCCAACCCCGGCGCAGCAGCACACAGGTGACGTCACTGGAAGGGGCAGGCGCAACAGGATCCCATCCTTCCAGACAAAGCAGCTGCAGCACCGACCAGAGTCTCATCAATAACAGTCCAACACAAACACAGTACACATCTCTCTCTAGAGCCTGAGCTCCGTCTTCCCTGCCCGACAGAGACAGCCCGGCAATACGAGTAGGTACGAGGAGGAGGAAGCAGCAAAATATGGTTGTGGGCAGAACGCACCCCCCCCCCCTCTCCCCTGCTGCTGGACAGCTAAAGTGCGGGCAGCAGAGCCCCCCCCCCCCTCCCCTCTGCTGCTGGAGGTCAGCTTCGGTGCGGGCAGCAGAGCCCGACACCCCCTCTTCCTCCTCTCCCCTGCTGTAATTACACAGGAATATCCATGATGACAGACGGCAGCAAGGAGTCCTGGTGACCCTGTGTCAGTGTCTTTAGTAGGGATGGCCAATAGTGCAGACACCATCGATGATTGCCATCGATGGTGATTCTGCACCCAGCCATCGATAGTAGTAAACATTTTGATGGATAACCATCGATAGTTTTAGCTATCGATGGTCATCCATTATATGTGACTGAACGGCCTGTGGGCCAATCAGACTTCTCGGTGTCGGGGGCGGAGCTATGCACCGTGTCCCGACACCTTGAAAAAAAAAAAAAGAAATCTGTACTTGTTTAGTTTCACGGGGGCAGCGCTACACTACGCTGACAACGTAGCAGGCACCACCGTGAAACTACACTGGGAGCAGGGGGGTTTTATACTTACCGATCCCCATGGGCGACGGGCAGCAGCTTTCAGTCCCCCTCCTCCGGTGCCAGCAATGTACGTAATACAGCACATTGCCGCTGGGGGAGAATCACATGGTTTCCCTGCTCCCCCAGCGGCACTACGCTAGATGCGTACATTGTACACTGGCAGTACCGAAGGAGGGGGACCCAACGATGGTGCCGGGGAGTGACTGCCGGAGGAGGGGGACCCATCGGTGGATCACGGGGACCCAGTGGACGCGGTGGCCGGGCCGGAGGAGGGTAAGTATAACGCACAACACACACACATTTCCCCCACTATCCACGTCATAACCCCAGTATCCACGTCGCGTGAAGTCGATGTTATAAAGTGTGGCGAGCGCAGCGAGCCACCAAGCCCGAAGTGTGGCAAGTGCAGCGAGCCCAGCGAGGGGACGCGTATCCGCGTGCGCTCGCCACGCTCCGGGCACAGTGTCTTGCTGTGCTCGCCACACTTTGTAACATCAACTCCATGCCGACGTGGATACTGGGGATATTAACCATTGTTTAGTTTCAGGGCTACAGAAGCAGTTATGTAGTTTACGTAGGCAGCATAGTGCTGTATTGGTGTTCGCAATACAGCACTACGTAAACTACGTAACTGCTGCCGTGAAACTAAACAAGTACCCAGAAATCATCGGTTCTCCTTTGCGATCGATGTAGGGAAACAATCTGGTTCTCCCACATCGATGGCAAAAGTATTTGACATAGGCCATAAATCATCAATGATTTCAAATCATCGATGGTCGATGGCCATCCCTAGTGCTAGGTGCCAACCTGCATTGTCCCAGGTACACTTTAGCCAGTGTGCTAGGTGCCAGCCTGCATTGTCTCAGTGACCCATCCAAATTTGCGTCAGATAAATCATATGTGATTTATCTGATGCAAATTGGATGTAAAAATGGCACATCAAGTGTCAAATTGTTTGAAGCCTCCTGGGAAGCTGCCGGGGAAATTCAAGGGAAATCAGATGCAATTTTACAGGTCAGATAAATCTCATAGTGTATGGGGGCCTAGACCAGTTCCGGATTTTACCTATGGGCTGCAGTGCTGCAGCCCCTCCACTTAAAATCTACCACTGTCTCTGCCTAAAGTGAAGCCAGATGCAGTCTGTGAGACTGCTCTGGCTTCAATATGACTGGCAGTGACTTCTATTGGAAGTCCGACCTGCTAGTCACTCAAGGCATTCCCATTGGGAGGTGTGCGCAAATGTGCAGCAGCCCCCAAAACGGGCTCTGTGCATGCGCTGGACCCAGGAACCTGATTAAGCTTTTGGGGGCTGCTGCAAAGGCAGTCCATGGAGGCTTAAGTATGTATGAAGTTACTGCCCCATGCAGGGGACCGGCGGCCGGGGAGCGTGGCAGTGGCATAGAGGGGGGGGGGGGGGCTGCATTGTGGCAGCACCCCTCCTCCAGAAAGGTTAGAGCCGCCACTGGCTTAGACTCTTCCTGAACTCATCTGGGGTCACAGTTTTCAGCTGTGTAGCTCCGACTCTATGTAACTCTCTTCTCCGCACAGTAAGAGAAGCCTCCACTGTAAAATCATATCAAAATAGACTCAAGACTTTCCTGTTCACACAAGTATTTCACTAATACCAGTGTCAAGACCTTTGATGACCCTGTCCTTATCATAGTCAGACTCCCTCTTAGTACTCATAGGTCAGCAGTTTAAATCATGCCTCTCTTAGGCATGGCACTGCTGCTTTACTGTGGTGGGGTTGCCCATGATGCCACTGCTACTGCCCAGAAGTAATCCATTGCCTGCTGGATTTGAACAATAAACTCTTAATTTTTGCAGTGTAACCTAAAAAAGTTGCATGTAGGTTTTTATATGCATCCAATATTTGGGTGTGCAGAGCCCTCTGTGCAGCAATGACTGGTGTATTGGCCACAGGCCCAGCACTACTCGCTCAGCAGAGGATGCAGTGCAGGGAGGTGCCAGGCAGGAGGTGTTCTCCCTGCTCTGCGCCCTGCTGATGATGATGATGCTGCTGGCTCGCTGTTGGGGGTGTAAAGTGGACCAAACCAATTCTGGAACACTGCACCAGTCCTATTTCATGCAGTACCCTTGCTGCTGTGTAAGCGCATCCCCCGCCGGAGATGTGTGTCTGTAACAGGAGGGTGTGGATCGTTTATTCAACAGTAAAAAGGTTTGACATTCAAAAGGTTGACATGCATAAAGTTGACATGGTCAAACGTTTCGACACAAGCAAAAGGTCAACATGAAAAAAAGGGCAATATGATAAAAGGTCGACATGTTTTTTTAAAAATTGCATCTATGTCGACATGGGCACCATATTCAGTATGTGTACTGCGACCCCTCGCATGCTTCTGGCATGACGCCTTTCTGCACTTGGTACATTATTATATTGTCCTTCTATGTCCACCGGGATGGTAAATTATGAACAAGACGGTTTTAGAAAAAAAAAATCATAAAAAACTCATGTTGACATTTTTTCCAAGCCGACTTTTTGGATGTGTGGACCTTTTGAACATGTCAACCTAAACCAGGTTAACCTTTATCATGTGTTGACCTATCTATCGACTGCATTCCAAGACCGGCTTTCTCTGGGGAGATATAGCTGGACCCCACGCAAAGCTGTTGCAGCTATCGGACTGACAGGAGACTATCAGCCCTGCACAGCGGAAGTGGTTGTGCGCTGCTGTCGTACGGAACGCAGGGTGTCGCTGATGTACGCCAATTACAGAACTAGTATATAAAGGTGTGTTTGACAAATGCAATGTTGTTGCACACATGTCTGCATCTCTATCTGAGGAAGAGCAGGAGTTGCAGGACCTATTTGCTCAGATGGACTCCAGCACCACCTATGTCCCCATCAACCCAGAACAGCCATTGGCGGAAGAGCAGCCAGATGGGCCATCGACATCAGGCCAATCGGCAGCTGGCCCATCTTCAGCATCAGCAGAATCATTGGGAACACAGCAGGTGGCTTCCCAACAGAGTAGCCTGGCCAGCACTTCAAGTACAGCGACCGGTGGCCGTGGCCATGCCAGTGGCAGTGGCGGTGCCAGTGGTCGTGGCCGTGGCCGAAATCGGGCAACAGAGGAACCAACCACCAGAAACATGGCATTCGAAGCGCAGGAGCTTGCCATCCTGGTGCCCCGGGCACGGGATTGGATCGAGTGTCCACAGGACAAGTTGACACACACAAGGAGATGGAAGATCTGGGAGGACATAACGGTGGAGATTAATACGGTGGCTCCACAAGTTCGTGAGGCGGAGCACGTTAAGAAGAGGCAAGTTCATGTGTGTTACATTTGAGCAGTACAAGTCCAGTAATGTTTACATTAGATATTAGATGGAGTTGGTCAATGGGCGCTGACGTTGCTTGGAGCCACAGACATGTTTGCCATGTCATTGAATTTATAGTTATTGTAGGGTGAGTGTGAGTGTATCTTCTAAGGGTTGTTTTTCAAAATTAATATAATATAAGTTTGGTGTCATGAGGCACATGTTGTATTATGTTTCAGATTGCAATGGGTGCTACAGCAAACATGAGGAGTGACATGTATTAATATGTACACTTTGATTGCAGGTGGCACGACTTCAAAACGAACCTCAAAAAGAAATTGACCCAGCGGTGGGAACACAGCCACACCTCTGGGGCTGGCCCCATGCCTGGAAAGCTGAAGCTCACCCCCCTGGAAGAGATGGCCGAGTGCTGCATTGCAGTGGAGGAGGTCCGGGGGATGAGCACCATGGACAGCGAGTCCCCAGCGGAAGTCATGGCTTCTTTGCTTGAAGGTAATTATTTGCCATGCCATAAGTAGCTGCTTCTAATTTTTCATGGAATGTGTGGTAATTGGAATGTTCTCTTTCACCAGCATCCCCACCGCTTGGTCAAGAATCTCTTGAGGAGGTTGAGGAGTCTGTGCCACCTGGCCACAGTAGCAGGCCCGTGCAGCAGCAGCAGCCAATGTCCGCGGCTGAATTGGCCACATGGGGGCATGTGCTTGGCAATATTCAGCAGCAGGGAGAGTCTGCATCAGAGCGGGTGCGTAGGACCGATGAGGTGTTGCAGGGTTTGATCAGCAGCCAGCAGGCTATCGCTGGGAGCCTGCAGGCTATTGCTGAGGCCCAGCAGGCCATGGCTGGCACCCAGCAGTCAATTGCTGCTAGCCTGCAGGTGCTGTGTGATCAAGCCCTGCGGCAAAATGAACTCCTCCTCCACCATAATGATCTTATGGTGGAGCTAGTTGCCAGCAATAGGGTCCTAATGTCACCCGTTTCTGGTGCATTACCACCATCAGCACTCCCTGCTGCCAGAGGGGGAAGACAATCCACCCTCTCCCCAGCATGTGCTCCACCTGGGCCACCATCTGACCGTGGCCGTGGCCGTGGCAGAAGAGCTGCTGCACGTGGCAAGACGCCTGCCAGGGGCAAACGTGCCCGCAAATGAACTTGTGTCCGCATTAATCTCCACCGTTATGTCTTCCCAAATCTTTCATTGAGCTGTGTGTGTCAGCTTCCTGTGCCCAATTCCGTGCCGAGGGTACCCACATTTGCCCTTGCTTCGAATGTCATGTTTGGTTCCCCTGTTTCGGCTACCATTACTGTGTGCTGTACTTGAAGTGTTGGTGCTATACTTTTGTTGTGAAGCCACCTGATGTGTTCCTAATGATTCTGCTGTGGCTATGTATGTCTATAATACATGTATTTATTATATATTATTTACTTTTATTGCTGGTATGCTACCTTTTATTTTGTGCCGGTTTCTAATTTATTTTATAAGTTCATTTAATAAATGTTTTTTTGTTTCCCCCAAATGTGTGGTTTAATTGATACATGTAGAAGTGACATGTGTATTTGTATTATTAATATTAAGTTGTGGCCATTATTTGCAGTGTAAAAGTGTGTGAAAAGAGCAGCATATATGTGTGTGTTTAGTAATGGTCCATTTAAGCTGCAATGGTTCCAATTGAAGCAGTGACAAGCGTGTAATTAACAAGTAATGAGTAAAGTAGGTGTAAAGTAGGTGATTGTATTGTGTTCAGCTGACATTGGTTGAGGTGCGTCCGTCCTGATTAGGCGTTCCGATTGCCTAGCGCATGACCGAGTGGTGTCCGCAAAGCAATACTTGCTTATGAACACCGCATATTTCTTCCCTTTTTGTTCGCGTGCATTCGGTGCGCTGTCCGAATGCACGCCCACCAAAATAAGTGTACTCCCCCGTGTCCGCCCATGTTTCCGCCCAGTTTAGCCCACTTTGAAAGTACGCCCCTGTGTCATTCCGAATGACGCCCATAATACGCCCATATTTCCCGAGTGTTTGCGGTGCACGTTTCTGTACGGTATTAGTGAGTACAAGTACGGAGACCATGCGTGGCACATGCGCATAGCGTTCCAATCACTGGAAATGGAACTGTAGGTTGTTAGTTCTGGCAAAAGACTTCTTTTGGTCACAGGTCTGGGCACTCTACCTGCCCACAGGAGGTGATGATGTGGAAGGGAACCAATAGTGAGGTACAGAATCAGGCTGGAGAGTAACCAGGAAGACCAAAGTCAGGGCTTCAGTAGAACAGTGAGACATGGGGCCTTATTCTAGTTCACTCTCTGATAAAATCCTTCTTAGATGGACAAATTCATGTGCACTGCAGGTGGGGCAGATGTAAAATGTGCAGAGAGAATTAGATTTGGGTGAGTTATTTTGTTTCTGTGCAGGGTAAATACTGGCTGCTTTATTTGTACACTGCAGTATAGATCTCACTTCGAAGTAAAACTCCACCCAAATCTAATTCTCTCTGCACATGTTACATCTGCCCCACCTGCAGTGCACATGAATTTGTCCATCTAAGAAGGACTTTGTCAGAAAGAGTGAACTAGAATAAGGCCCTAGATGAGAATGGAGGTACAAGCAGATGTTTGTTGTCTGGAAAAAACACGGTCTTTTATATATTATATATAAGATGTTTAAATGCCATTCAACATGGTGATAGTGACTATTTACATGAATATTCCTTAGATAGTGGTTCATAGTTTCCGAAAAGAGTTTAGGTGCCAAAACCAACAGTTGTCCTATAGTTCCGATAAAATGATTACCATTCTGGCATAGTTAGGGGCTCATGGTAAGTTTAGGATGATATCTCACCTCCTGATTGATTAGCCATATAAATACAGTGCTTTTGTGGTGGTGTTTTCTTCTTTGAGTAAGCTGTTTGCCTATTGTGCAGCAGCTCTGAAAGTAAAGGGTGTTCACGATGGAATGGAACGGGCCGAGAAACGGGCCAAATTGGATGATTGTGAGATCCCGTCAGGTTCGATGCGCGGTCCTGTGCATATCGGACCTGAGTTGGAGGTCAGAGCGGCAAGCAGGTGAGACCAGCATGCAGGGGGCAACACACCCACATTTTGCTGAACACTGGCCGCTCCATCCCTTATTTATATGTAAATCAGCTAACTTGGATGTAATGGGGAGGGCAATGGTTTACAGGGTGATCAGGTCACATGGCCAAATAGTGCCCAGACCATCCTTGTATTACTTCTAGCTGTACCTGCTCCTTATTCAGAGAACATGCAATGGCCTATAGAAGGAGGTATATTGCCATGGGTGTATCTATCATGGTGTTTCGGTGAGGTTATGAGCATGGGGAAGTGGCCAGGGCTTAGACACTAGACCAGACCTTGCCAAAAGGTAGATAGTAATCTAGCAGTAGATCTCGGGGAATCAGCTAATAGATCATGACCAAATTAGTAGATCTCGGGGAATCAGATGGTAGATCATGACCAAATGAACAAAAATTCACTTGAACTTGAACATCTGAGGTCCCAGAACGCCAGCTCCCAGTAGTGCAGTGTGCCCCTGATGTCATGGGAGTGCTGTGAAGAGCCCTTTGCAGCTGCTATATATCAGCCTAACCCCACACCCACAGACTGCAATGCCAGGCTTACCACTCTGTACCAGCACATAGGCTCCTCAAGGCGCCAAGTACATCCTGAGCGGCCTTATTAACCTTATTCTGATCGCTTTGCTTGGACCTGAATTTGGCCAGTATTCCGATGTTGTGCGTATACGGATGCGCAGAACCATTTTTGCACATGTCTGTACGCAGGGAGCGAGCAAACTCTCCAAGAAGTCCGGTCGCCGAGTTCTTGCTCCTGAGCTTCCGAGCAGGTGGTGAAGAGGGGCGTTGCGGCCTGATCAGGGTCATTACCATATGTGCATGCCCTACATTTCATGGGCGTTCTCATGAAAACACAGGGCGTGCATATGGAAATGCGGTAGTGACCTGCGTGCTTGCGGACAGCTGACTTTTCCGTATGTCAGCTGCCCGCCCATATCCCTGCTTTTCTTTGCTCATATGTACGAGTGGTCTAGACCACTCGTGCATGGGCGAGTGCATTCCACATCAGTAGATGGTCAGCGATTATCGAATGATGGGGGAGGTTCCCACAGGCATGCAAATGGATGTCCACATAAAACATCCGTGCACATGCCGAGCGGCCCAATTAGGCATGCTAATGGGCGGGGCGGCCGATCCATTTGCTAGGCAGGGTTTGGTACATTCGCTTCGGCCCATGCAAGCGTCCAAGCTAAGTGATCAGTATAGAGGATTGAGCGGTGTAAGTAATAGGTGCCAAATAAACACCTCGAACTTAAATGAGTCTGGAATGAGCAGTATTTAGAATAAAAATCAAGTTTTATAAAGTGTTAGAAGACTGTGACTTCACTGATTCCACTGCATGCGTTGTAGATAGAGTATTCTGAATGGTTTGTATTTGTAATCAATCACAATGCCATTTTCATGAAAATAAACCATAGGTGCGCTATTTCCTGTGAAAATGAAAAGTACTGTACACCGGAAAGTCATTTTGACAAAGTAAATGGTTCTCATTCTCTGGCACTGTATTGTCTTCCCCACCAGGACTAACATCTCACCACATCTACTGATGTTTGCAAGTACAATAATTGCTGTTTCACTCTGCAGACTAAAATTACTGTGACATTTCTTCTGTTCCATAAAAGATGTGAAAAAAGAACATTTCTGTCTGCCTGAAATCTTCAATGAAATGAGAGCAACAACCCTTAAAGGAATATCTAGCTTTATATATGCCAAAAATAATGGCAACTTCCTGGAGACATCACCAGTGAATGTCCGCAACAGATCTCACTACCATCCAGAGCTTTATCATACCTCCCAACTGTCACGATTTTAGAGGGACAGTCCCGATTTTCGGGTCCTGTCCCGCTGTCCCACCCGCGGCAGGCATTGTCCCGCTGCGGGGGGGTGGCAGTTGGGAGACCCCCAATCTAGTAGAATAGACGCTGTGCGCATGCGCACAGCGTCTATTCTCGTATGAAAATGAGGTCGCGGCTAATTAGCATAAGCCGTGCCCTCATTTGCATACGCCCGCCCCCTTTTCGGGTGCTCGCGAGTGTCCCTATTTCATACAGACAGAAGTTGGGAGGTATGCTTTATGCTGCCCCAGCCCCGGTAGTTTATTACATTTAGATGGTGGCCACAGTAGTAGTCATTGGGCCTAATTCAGACTTGATTGCTGTTGTGCGAATTTGCTAACTGTTGACAAGGTGATTGGCAGGAAGTAGGCAGCTGGGGGTGTTTCCCAGACATTTAGTGGGAGCACAAAGAAAAACGCAGGCATGCTAAAAACCGCAGGAGTGCCCAGGTGTTATAGGGCAGCGTGTGTGATGTCAGCCTTGGCCCCGATAAATCTGTGTTCATCGCACTTGCCGAGTAATTCCAGGGCTGCGCAGCACTTGCGATCATTGATGACCAGTGGAAAAATCAATCAATGTGAGCGTCTAACAAACGGTTTTGGGACATATTCGCTCGGCTGTGAACTCTTCGCTAGCCGTACACATCTATTCGCAAAGCGAGCACATTCTTTGCAAGGCAGGATTTTACTCTAGCGGGGTGGCATCTACCTGGTCACTGGCCGCTGCTAATTCTCACAGCAGCAATCAAGTCTGAATAAGACCCATTTTCCGTACAGAAAACCTCTGACTTGCAATCATTAAGGGCCAGCGTCAGGAGATATGAACCAAACACCTACAATTCATGTGGATCGCACATGAAAGGTAAATCCTTCAATACACATTTGTTGTTTCAAATCAGAACACAGGAGTTGGGTAATATACTGTATAGGAGCCTTTAGGGCAGACAGCACATAGAATTAAATATCACCCTATTGCCTCCATTTATAAATTATCTATTTATTTGTCTCTATTAATATAATATATTTAGAGATAATTATCTAGATTTGTATCTATAAAGAACAGAGCTAAACTCTGCAAATGTTTATATCTCTCTTTTGCTAACTGCAGAGCACAGAGCAGCTTTATTAGTCCTGTAATACTGTCCACTGACATGTTACCAATGTTAGTAATCATCTGCATTTAGGAGGGATACGGTCACTAGGTCTACAGCAAGTCGATCGACAAGCATTAGTCAACATGCATTAGGTCAACATGACTCAAGGTCGACATGCAGAAAAGTCGACATGACTGAAGGTCGACATGGGTTAGGTTGAGGGTCATTAGGTCGACACAAGCATTAGGTTGACATGGGGAAGGTTGACAGTCACAAGGTCACCATGGGGTTTGTCATACCGACAGGCGGTATTTCATGCCCTACAGAGTATGGTCATCAATATAATACATTTTTCAACTGAGTTCACTTCCATATCACACCTTTGACAATCCTCTAACCCGCCAAATATATCAGAGGCATAACTCTGGAAGGCAATGGAGTCATCTGCCGCCGGGCTCCTGCTCCCAAGTGGGCATTTCTCCTACTGTGAGTTTGAATCAGTTAATTGAAAGCCATTGATAATGCTTTTGTGGCTGACTCCCCCCTCCTAGCAGGACAATATATGTCACACTATCTTTATTCTAAACATAATTTTTGAAATATCACACTCTGTATTAGAACCCATGACCTGTTCAACTAGAAGCAGACACCTTACTGATTCAGGTTTATGTATTGACTTATGTGTAGGAAGCATGAAAATTCTAACTACATGAAGTTACTAAACTACATAGCTCTGCCTAATAGAAGCCATTAAACATAGTCAAAATCTGAATACTTACTGAGCAGGAGCAAATAGCTTTATCAGTAAGGTGTGTGCCTACAGTGAGACAGGGTACAGGTTCTAATCCTGGGTATATGTGAGAGGGAGGGGGGCACCAGTATTTATCCTGCCTCCGAGCAACTGGGATGTACTTACGCCACTGAGACATACCATCTCCATGCATGCACATGGTCAATTCTGGGCACTTACTAGGAGATGACTAATACATCTTCTATAGAGATTTGGTAACTCTGTCAACCCACTCCGTATGCCTCCCTGGTATCCGTATGATGACTTTAAACACACGGCTCCCAGGCGCAAAAGAGGGGGCTAACGAGAACCAAAAAATCGGGCGCACAACACACCTAGTTGTTATATTTAAAATATGTGTAGTTCAAAAAAGGTCGCTTGCTGCTCTCAATTGGGGAACTCTGTCAGCCCCAAAGAACAGACAACTTTACAGAATATCAACAAGATATTTAAGAGAGCGCACTAGCAACACTCATGTATGCTAAAATAACAGTTTTATTTACATTTACTGCAAATTAATGATCACAATCAAAAACATTAAAAATACATAAAATAATATAATATGATACCATAGGGACAATACAATCTCAATTTATATTGAATTTCTGGTGCCTAGGCAATGCAGAAGTTGCACCTCATATAATCAAATGTTTACTAATAGCACCAAGTAGTGGTGTCCAGGTCTCCAATTTCTCTTTGTACCACACTGATGATAATTGGATAGTGTGTATTGAACACACCAATTGTAGCAATGGTTGTATCAGTAATTGGATCCTTTATATTTCCAGTTCACCAGAGATGTTATAACTGCCTGGTACAACTCAGAGTCAGTTTAAATTTCCAGATAGCACAAACAAATGCTGTATATATATATATTTTAATCAGGTGTCGCACTATAGTAGAAATAACCTTATGTCCAAGGGACTTTTGCAGTTTTTAAGCAAAAAATGCAGGAGGCAGCAGCCCCGGAGCTTACCGGGTCCCGATGTTAGTGCAGTGTTACTGGATAAGAATATCCAGACTTCCACCTGCGGGATTGGTCCCCTCCTGCTGTTTGTGCGGTTTAGCCCGTATTGCCGTATGCCACACTCGTAGTACAGGCAGAGTGTGGCTGGGGCAGCAGCCGGCTTTCAGAACAATGTGACCGTCCTCAGCAACGCGGTCATTGGATGGGACGGGGCAATGTCCGATATGCTGGCACAGGCAAGTTCAGTATGAAGGGACACGGTCCGAATTGCTGCCACCGGCAAGTTGCCCTCAATGTCCCGCTCTAGTACTTTGGCGGGTGCCGGGGATGGAAGGAAGCACCCTGACCGCTGCTGGTAGATAGGTCAGATCACAGTGCAATCCCTGGAACAGCCGTGTTTGCGTTAGCAATATTGCCTGGAGGTCAGACACTAATGTTGGTCGATAATCCTATGAGGTAATTCAGCGACTAAAGCATTGGTGAGGTCAGACACTAATGTTGGTCGATAATCATATGAGGTAATTCAGCGACTAAAGCATTGGTGAGGTCAGACACTAATGTTGGGCAATAATGGCTGGCAGTCAATGTTCTAAATCATCTCAAAAGTATTTCATAGGATTGAGGTCAGAATAGATCTATTGCATTGGTTATTATAATAAATGGTTCTGTCCAGTCAAGTTCTTCCACATCAACCCCAGAAAACCAATTTTGATGGACTTTGCTTTCTGAAACAGGAAACAATACTTAAATTGTACCCTGCATACAATCCTCTAGAATGTAATTAAGATTTTAACTGAACAAAGAGGCCAAGTCTAAACCATGACAACTCAAGACTCTTATTCCTCCATCAAGCATTACAACTGGCAGTATATATTCTGGTAGCAGTTAATGTTCTCTTGGCATTAGACCAATGGAAGACCAATCCATAAAGCTGAAGTCATGTGCTTTAATGATATTGTTTTCTTCCAGAGGCAGTTGGTAGTGAGTAATGGGCCCCATACATCAGCAATCACAATTTATGGATTTCCAGATCCAGGGATTTTTTGGCCAGATAAATGGATTTTACAATCTATCTGACTTTGCCCACACATTACAGATTTATTTCAGTGATTGGCAGATTTTTCCATCTAAAGATTGCATCTTCATATCTGGAAATTGCCCAATCGATTGTCATTTCAGCTGTTCATAATGTAAATAGATGAAGAAGACGAATTGGGAATGCCCACACATATAAAAAAGATCTGCAGATAATACCAGATTATTAAGCATGCTTAAAAATCTGATTAAGCAATCGATTGGCGATTTTGATTGGGATTGCCAAAAGGGGGAGCCCACACATCTAAAATTAATTGTGGCAATCATCTCCATATCTGAAAATTGTCACAATTAATTGCTGATGTATGGGGCCCTTAATGCAACCGAGGACAGATGCTTTTCATGTGTTATACGCTTCTGCTCCAGAGGCAGCTTCATGGCTGAGCTGTCGCTGCTTCTAGGGGATTTCTTTTCACAAGAACAGTGATTACAGTTAAGCAGGGCAGAAATTTGACCCGGAATTGATTTTTCATGAAAAGTACAGATGTTTGGTACTTTGTGCAGGATCCATTCCATGTGTGGATAGGTCATATGATGTAGGAAGCAGGATAGCCGCAGACCTTCAGTGATTATTAGTCTGCTGCCATTGGGTGGTGGGAAGGGGGGCAGTGACATGCTGTGTTTTTCCAAACAGAGTTGTGTCACAGCCATTCAGGGGGAGGGAAGAGGCCAGGGTTCTCTGTTGTTGGACAGATATTTCTGGACTCTGCGACAGGTGACTTCTCCATGGGTGCTGCAAGCAGGATGATGGTGAGTTATCCTATCCTGCATCCTAGTGATACCTCAGAGTGCAGCCCTGATTACTACTGCAGCAGGAGGTGTCTGCTTGTAATAGACGCCTCCTGCTGCATATACATATTGTATCACTACTGTATCACTGCTGCTTCTATGGATGACGCAGTGATAGCAACTCCAACCGGGTGCCGGATGACCCCCAACAGGGTGGATCCTGACATCAAAATCCTGACTGCCAGTGCTCCAACAGGGGGATACCAACTGACAGGGGCTATTCTCCCTTGTGGGGATCCACAACCCCCCATAGAGGGAGAATAGAACCTGTGGCGAGCGAACTGAGCCACTGAGCCCGCAAGGGTTCTTTGTGCTTGCCCCCTGTCGGAGCACCAGCAGTTAGGATTCCGACTTGGGATACTGGCCGTCGGGATCTCCCGTTGGACCACCGTACCACACCCACTCCAACCATATCTGAATGAACCTCATTCTGCTAATGTAGGACTATAGACTTTGTACACTATGGCTATATACTTGTGCCCTTTCTACAAAAGGATATGACTTAAATAGGCAAACACACGAATCACAACAGTTTACAGATTTTAATCTTCTTATTTTCTTTTCTACTCTATATTCACTACTTTGTTTTTAATATTTCACCATCAATATCCCTGATACAGGGACCCAGCATACCAGGTCATAGACAATTAATACAATTGACCAATAAAAATAATAAATGATGGCCTTTTACCTATAATTGCATACTAATAAAGAACGTTAATTAACTTTTATGTCCCATGGGACAGTGTGGATGAGGAGTGCATCCTAGTCAAACTGATTTCCTTTTTTTCTTCGGTACTTGTTTCCTAGAACGGCGCCCACGATTTTGATCTTAGGCATCGCAAGGAAAAAAATTGCCTCGATCGCATCGCATGCGATGCGACCGACGCGATTACCGATTTTACATAGGGAACAATGTTAAATGGCCCAATTGACCCGATTTCACATAGGGAACAATGTTAAATGGTCCACAGACCCCAAATACCCACCCTGAAGTGTGAAATGGCCCCCCCAATTGTTAACGCCACCCCACGATCAACGTCAACCCGAAGCGTGGCGAGTGCAGCGAGCCCGCGAGGGGCGGCGGTACGCGTCCTCCGACCTTTTCATACCCCCACTATCCACGTCGGCGTGGAGTTGAGAATAGAAAGTGTGGCGAGCGCAGCGAGCCACCGAGCCCGAAGCGTAGCGAGCCCCGTGAGGGGACGCGGAACACGCTCCCGAAGCGTGGTGAGCGTAGCGAGCCCCGCGAGGGGACACGGATTACTTAACATGTATTCCGCGTCCCCTCGTGGGGCTCGCCACGCTTCAGGCTCGTATTCCGCGTCCGCTCGCCACGCTTCGGGCTCGCTGCGCTCGCCACACTTTCTATTCTCAACTCCACGCCGACGTGGATAGTGGGGGTATGAAAAGGTCGGAGGACGCGTACCGCCGCCCCTCGCGGGCTCGCTGCGCTCGCCACGCTTCGGGTTGACGTTGATCGTGGGGTGGCGTTAACAATTGGGGGGGCCATTTCACACTTCAGGGTGGCTACTTGGGGTCTGTGGGCCATTTAACATTGTTCCCTATGTAAAATCGGGTCAATTGGGCCATTTAACATTGTTCCCTATGTAAAATTGGTAATCGCGTCGGTCGCATCGCATGCGATTTTATTTGGCCGCATGCGATGCGACCAACGCATTTCTATGTAAAATCGCGTCGGTCGCATCGCATGCCATTATAATGGCATGCGATGTACATGCGATGCCCGCCGTTCTAGGAAACAAGTACCTTTTCTTCTTGTACAATCCAAACCATAAATCAGTTGAGAGCACCCACAAACTAAGAGGTACAATATTTATAAAAAGTTTCCTCTTTTGAGAAAAATTTTCCATCCACAGGGATACAATCCCAGTACACTACTTGGTGCGGGTCATACTGTCTGTGTGTGAATCACAATGGGTGTCTGCATACTTTGGCCACTACTTAGATTTCGATTCTTCTTAATCAAACTGTTTACTTTAGGAAAGTAGTGTTGTGCTCCATTAGATCTGAAATATCCTTTCAAGTGTGCAAATAAACAGGTTGCCATTGTCTAATTAAAAACAAACACGTTCATTGAAACAATTAATTAAAATTTTATTACAGTGACTCAGAGATAAAATCAAGGGAAGGCAAAGTCATGCAGTATACATAGCTGTACTGTGGATATCCCTTCACAGAAGGAAATTACGTCTATACAACCGCATTTTCATTACCCCAGCATAATCCTATCTTATGTGTACAAAGTCATCCATGTTTACAGTCATATAAAATACATTCGGCATGTTACATTATACTTTTACATTTGTCTTGACATTTCATTTAAAAAATACATTTATACATTTAATATATCTCACATTACATGTCTACCAAAAAAGTATTGATTAACGGAATTTAGCCTCAATTAAATAAAGGATCTGAGATTTCTCACGTATTAAAAAACAACACTTAAATCACAATTTTGAAATACAGCAAGAATCTGCAATAGGCTGCAGCATGGATCGGATTAGACATACAGTTTAAAATGAAGGACCGAGGTAATATGAAATTCTGTACAATAAATGAAATGTATGACACGAAATTAGACAACACAAACATTGTTATATAGTATAATGCAAGATTCACTATTGTTGCATTATATTGTCCCTATGACTCATTGTTCAACAAGATTACGACACAGCGCCCTCTGTCTGTAGTATTGTGTAAGGTACACCACATGTGTAATTCAATAAATACATGTAAGACAATAAGATTGCTTATATTGGGTTGTCCTTTTTTTGGACATGCAGTATCGTAAGGTTTAGTATTCCCTGACATACCATAAGCAGATGTAGTTGGCACCTGGATTTTATGGCTGCCCGCCTATTGTTATATAATTCATAATGCTTACACAGGAATGATCACAGTGAAGAAAGATACAGGCCTTCATTCCCCCATCTGTTCACTAACAGCATTTAGCAGCATTGCCAAAGGAAATTCTAGTGTTTAATATTGTGAATGGTAGGGAATCTGAGGCTATCTGCCTACTTGTGAACTATAAACCTACAAACAGTATAGTCACAGGTTGTCTCAGCCTTAACTAGAAGAAACATTTATTATTCACTACCAGTGCCTTTAGCATACTTTGATGCCTACCCTACCCATAGTAGTAACTAAGGGCGTGTGAGTAGTACCATTACACAGGATGCAGATCCCTACATGCAGCACCCTCACTGGCACATTGCCACTGTATGTGGATTGCAGAGCGCCTGATACTGCACCTTGCTGCACTACTGCAGAGTATAGTTGCCTACCCTCCTGCATTCTGCAGGAGACTCCCTGAAATAGCAGCAATCTCCCTCACTCTCTCATTACTCTAGCAATCTCCCTCATTTCACCTAGCCCACATTACACTGTTACATTTTTGGGGAAAAAGGAATGAGAGACAGGTACATTTACATTGAATCATCAGCACCATTTCCCAGCACTTTACCAAGTATAGTATCTCTTACTATGGGCGAGATGTATCAAACGGAAAATGCGGTAAAACCCCAGTTTTACCGCTTTTTCCAATGTATCAAAAATGATACCGCATTGAAGGGTATCGCCACCTTTGGGTGGCGATAACCTATAGAAGCCTATGGGCTTCTTTTCGCCGCACGCCGATGCAAACCCGCCGCCTCGCCGACCCCCCTCTGGCTCACCTTCCTGAAGGGTCCTCCTGGACCCCGGAAGGTAAACCCCTCCTCCCCCTAGTGAAGCAGCCGGACAGCCTTCCGGCTGCAGGGGGGAGGAGGAGGCGCCGGGGACAGCCTATTTAGCTGTCCACGGCGTGAGGGGAGAGCCAGGCAGCAGGGAGGTGACGGAGACCCCCCGCACACCAGAGTACAGGTATCGCGGGGGGGGGGGCCTCCGTCACCGCACCGCGATGCCAGCCGCATATGTTAGTACATATGCGCTGGCATCGTGGCGGGGGGGCCGTGAAGGGCGACAATGTATTTAATGCATCTCGCCCTAACTGCTTTGGGGCTCATCTACATTTGTATATAAGTCATTTTACAAGATTCCTCTCAGATGTAGCAGTACACACCCACGCTTCTAGGTACCACGTTCACAATCTCTCCATTTATGGAACTAGACACGCCCTTTTCGGTGGAGCATGACACGCCCCCTCAATGGTGCGCTGAGCTAAATTCTACTACCATCTATAATCTCCCTGAAACTAGTTTTCAAAAGTAGGCAAGTATGCTGCAGAGCTCTCCACAGTATCCAAGAGACCCTCCAGCCGTGACGACATAACCTCACAGGTTTAAGGGGTGGGGCCGATACAGGGTGCAATGGGGCCAAATTCAGTTTGAACATAAATAAAGAAAAATATAAAATGAGTAATTTGGGCTTTACAATAAATACAGTGGATGAGAACATACATGACTTATTAAATCTAAATAAATTAAGAAAAGTAGATAATTAATGAAAGTACTTGAAATTTGACATTGGAAACGCCAACCTGGGCAGAGCATGTAGCCTAAAGGAAAATTGATTATATTATTTCAGTGGTCTCTTGTATGACCGTCCCTGGATAGAGTCAACAGATGGAATTCTGCCATTTGTTTGCTTAAGTTCCTTTCAGGTCCATGTTTCCATAGGCACTATGGACTCCTTCGTTCCCATGGATGGTAAGAGATTTTCCCCAGATAAGAACAAGAAAGGAAATTGGACGACAAACCCTCGGATCCTCTGCACTTCTTCCTGCGCTTTCGTGCGGTCCTGTATGGCCAATGCTGGCTTGGCCAGGAAATCAGGCAAATGGACAAAGTTTTGCACCTCATCACTGGGAAGACATCGGAACACCTAGTTTGAAATGACAGAAGCAGATTGTTATCATGCACACTGTATATTATAGGTCAGTAGTCGCCGAACCATTGCTAACTAACTACCGGTTGCTCGCTGGAACTATCCAAATGGCTCAACCACTGCTCTATACCCACCCGACGCCGCCTTCCTCCGCACTCCTCAGCTGCCATCTTCCCCTGCCTCCTTACTCCGCACCCCTCTGCCTTGGAGGGGACAGACGCTAGGTCTTCAACAATTAGGTTGACATCACTAGGTTGACATGCATGAAGGTCGGCATGGGGTTAGGTCGACAAGGTCATTAGGTCGACATGGGGAAGGTCGATAGTTAAAGGGTCAACATGGGGTTTTTCATGAACAAACAAAAAAGTGAAAAACCCTATGTTGACCTTTTGACTGTCGACCTTATCCATGTCAACCTAACCCTATGTCGACCTTCAGTCATGTCGAACTAATGCTTGTCGACCAAGTTGCATTCTATCCAATGATCCCTACCCATACAGAGGTTAACCCCAGCGGTGTAGCTATGTGTCACGATGCCCAGAGCAAGGGCATGTTTCGCCCCCCCCCCCATAAATTTGTGTCAGGCCCCAAAAGCAGCCGGGGTAATTTCCAGCCATTGAATACAGTTATAGTGACGATAATCACCAAAACAGCTTCAAGGGTATTTGGATACCCCTCTTAGCTGTGAAATACAGAGCTGAAGACAGGTGTACAAACAACTAAAGGAAACATTTTAGAACACCAATGTAATTATAAGGAACATGGATTAAAAACAGTGGGACTATGAGGAGTCATTTCACAATGTACAGCATGAAAATGCCACCTTATAAAAAACATAAAGTAAATTAACAGATAAATTAGATTAAATACTGGATAAACACTAAGGTCCACCATATGTGTGCCCCCCCCCCCCAAACAAACACCTGTTCCATGGACAGAAAAGGGGCACCTTCTGTGCATCAATGCGTCAATGTGCACCTCGCACAGTCAGCGGGAGTGCGGGCGTTCTTCTGTGCTATTTACTGGAGTGTGGGCAGGAGTTCTGGCAAGGAGTTTTCAGAAGAGCGGCACACAGAGCACACGGGCGGGCGGGCGAGCGGCACGGGTGCCTTTTGCGGTGCACAGCTCCGGCACCCTATTAACTACCTGGAGCTTGTGCTCCGCCCTTGCTCCGCCCCTGGGTAACCCAAGTTTAATAAGGGTTGAATCGCCATGTTGGTCAACCCTGGTTATAAACTGTGGTGCTTTAACACCTCACCAAATTCTTTAACTTTGCTCTAATCATTACTACTCCTATTTGTAGTCTGTATTAAACAACAAGTACTGTACAGTGTGACTTGTTCTCCAAGTCTGAGACTAGCAGTATTATTTATTCAATTGTTTTCTACATCTAATCATTAAGCAATTTACCAATATCACAGAGGGAATACATAGCACAGGCTGCTGTAATATTACAAAGACAATTACCCTGGATCTATACTTACTGTACCATCTCACTGTCTCACTGACTGGCCACTGTGTAAACTATGAAATAAATAATCTGATTGGCTAATCATCTGCTGGTATGGGAAAGCATTAATGCTCTTGTCACAAGGGAAAAAGGAAGATCTAAAATCTTATCTAACCAATGTTTAGTGTACAGTTTGCTCAGTATGTTGAAGATTAACATTAAATGATTCAAGTTGGCATATATATGTGTGTGTGTGAGTGTGAGAGTGGTTGGGTTGGACAACAGTAACCCCCGCTCTCTTACTCATCTACAATCTATACCTGCATCTATTCTCATTCACTTCCTTATATCTCAGCTGTATTGTGTACTAAGAATTGTGCTTTCATTATGTTATGACTAGTTCTGTGTACCCTGTACTGTTCTAATGTGTTCTATATGTACGGTACTGGCTGGTGCAATCACCATGTGGCGCCACTGAATGGCTGCCTGGGTGCTGCACAGCTCAGTAATTATATGTTCCCCATGCCTGTGTCCCTCATAAGAGTACATCTAGTATATATATCAGTACTGTTACTGGCTGTGCAATCACCATGTGGCACCGCTGAATGGCTGCCTGGGTACTGCGCAGCTTGGTAAATATGTTCCCCATGTTCGTGTCCCTTATTAGAATGCGTCTAGTGCATATCTGTATGTGTGATGTATATCTGTACTGCCATTGTTGCCTGTTCCTTGTACTGATAACCCTTTGTATTACAGTATGTGCATTGTTATTTTTAATGTCTGTAAAGCACCTTGAGTCCTGTTGGAGAAAGTGCGCTATATAAATAAAAACTTACTTACTTACCCCTCCCCTAAGGTTGTGCTAGTCTATGGTAAAACCTAACCAAAATAAACAGTCACCTTGTCAAATATGGTCGTATTCCGGGCAGTTGTTGCTACCCACACCTCTTTGAAGAACTTGTCACTGACAGGGTCCTGTATGTTGACTGAGAGGTCATTGAGGCAACCTAGAATAAGCCTATAATAGAAATTGACAGAGGGATATATGTGAATATATGATGCATATACAGTAACACACAAACAGTAAGTGACTCACAGCATTTTACTGGAGCTCATTTCTAACATAAGGCATACACAGCACAGAAGTCAGGTATGGGAAACAATAAGAACACACTTTGCTCGGTAAGCAGCAAATACCGCAACTTACTGAGCACCTGAGATGCCGCCCCACCGAATACACGCCCTACCCTGCGGGGGCATGTATTCGGTGGGGGGCTTCTCAGATGCTCAGTAAGTAAGTTTCATGGGGAAGCCCATAAAACGCTCGGCGTTCCCCATGTTCGAATCCCATTCTCGCCGCCGTCCGTCCCGATGGTTGCGTACGGCTCGGCGACTATGCAAGTCCCTAAAGCCATTCACAAAGGGGAGCTGCACATGAGCATAATAAACCTTGCACAGTCCCCAAAACATTGGACTGGGGCCAGACTCGCTACATAGCGAATAAATCACAGTCACCCCCTATGTCTGAAGATGGACTTATTTTATCAGCCATTAGTTTATCTTACATCTTGAACTTTTGAACCAAAGAGTAAAAGTGTCATAACAGAGAAGTTCTAGAATGTTCTATTTATTGCTGGGACTTGGTGTACCTGAAACAGTGCATGCGAAGTGACAGGGCGTATTTCCCAGCTTGATAAACCTCTCCATCCATGACTGAGGGGACAGTTTCTGAGTCTTGTACAATAACAGCCATCTCACTGTCACGCTTCCCCATCATGCTGCGGTCATTAATATTAGCGGAACCTGAAAGGATGAATAAGAGTGGTGAATTGTCAGATCGCACAGGATTGCCAGCCTGGTTACAGTGTCTGTGGTGTTACAGATGCAACATCACACCAAAGTGTCCTTGAGACTCTGGGCTGCAACTTTACCTGCACATGATTCGTTTTAATCATATATAAAGTCGCAGATAAAATACAAGAGGATCTCACAGCATGAGAAAGCACTTAGAACAGACTCGTTCATACAAAGAAATACAAATGTCGCACATTAAATTGATCAGTGAATTTTTTTTATATATATGCAGCTTTTTGTTTTATTTTAACACATAGTCATGGTTTTTATAGTAACTTTAATTTAATCTATTTAATCTCTTTTTTGGGCTGTTACTATAAAAACCATGACTATGTGTTAAAATAAAACAAAAAGCTGCATATATATAAAAAAGCAGAGATTGGATGATTTGCACCACCCATACACACTATCCAAGTGTTGGATGGCACAACACCTTTATGTGATGAAACACTGCTTCATTACTTTATAAGACAAGTATATATGCATAATATAATGTTGCAATATAAAAGGATACTGTCTTGTAATATAAAGTAAGCAGTGCTAACAAGTAGCGAGTGACATATAGAGATACTGTTTGAGCGGGGACAAAAGCCGCCAAATAGAAAGCGGCTAATAAATTAATAAAAAAATAAAAAATGATAGATCCCTTGGCCAATACAGTTATATGAAAGCTAATCACTGTGTTTCTATTGTTTCAACCAAGGATTGTGAATAAAAGCTGCACTAAAAACAGCAGGGATTGGATGTCAGATATCTTTCTTACACACAGTCCAATCAGTGGACAATAGGACGATCATATGTAATATTATACGCTGCTCCACTACCCTACAAAAAACATCCATGCATAATAAATCACTGTAATATAAAATACTAGAAACACATGGAACTGCAACCCACAATAAAAGTGTGACATAAGAACCTAATGGAAGGCTATTTAGCCTAAAGATATGAGTTAAAAATAAAAGATACTTTCTATTGCTACAAATATAGAAAAGTAACCAGTGTCTGTGAAATAATAGTCAGAGACTTAGTATCCAGATAGGACACCACAGAGAACATACAGGGATAATTTAACCCTGCAAATATAGGACAGAGTTGAGCAGTGGTCATTTTTGTTTTAAATCTCATTTCTGCTCTTTATTTCCTTCTAATATATTTTAATACTTCACCGATTTTATTAAAAAATTAATAAAGGCTAAATTTTATGTTCCATTTATTGACTTTCAGTGCAGCTACATTATACTTCCTTTTCTTGTTTATGTATTACGAAAAGACATCAAGCGGTTTTCAGCTGCATTCGATTCCGATGCGCGACTCTGCGCATCAAAATCAAATAGAAAAATAGACTGTGCAGGCAACACTATATAGTACAGATCTGTACTATATAGTCAAAATTTATGTGTACATTGCGCTGTGCGATTTGATCTAAATCGAATTGGGATTGAATAGAAAATGAATCACACTGCGTGTACGTAAAAAACAATTCTGTGGGTGTAGGAAGGACTTCTGAGGGTCCTCTACAGTCCACTGAGCCCGGCGCTAATTGAAAAGAATTTAAGTTTTCAAAATAATTTTGAAAAATGTTAAGATTACTCTAGGTTCAGCTGCAGCAAGAGCAAGTGAGTCTGCTTGTGACTCACTAGTGAATTGCAGGAGGGATGGGTTTTGCACTCGCGCTGCTGAATCTAGGTATACACCTTGTGAACCACACTAAACAGAAGGACACCTGGGCATGTTTTGAATATCACAATTAAATTTTATTATAAAATTATGTGTATATAAAAATACACATAAAAAAGGGCTTTTACATATACATAGCCAGAAAATATATAGACAAAAAATATAAAAATCAAAGGCAGATACCATATAGTTGATAATGACTTTTCATATAAGAAGAAACACTTGAATGAATTAGTGTCAGTAGCCAACTTCAAACGGGTCACGTATTAGCGGGTAGAAGATAAATTTCAGGAGCAATATAAGCTTAGTATGATGTTGCAACAGCCAGAATGTTAGTAGCGGGGGAAGGTGGGTTAGGGTATTGGGAGAAGGTACAAGCCAAGCACTTTGTTAGGTGTAGTAGGAGCAAGCTGCGGGTCGCCTGTTAGCGCATGTAACGCCAGATAATTACTGCGTGTACGTGGCTTAAATGTATAATTCTAACAGGACATGAATTGGATAAGGCTACGGCATTTTCCACTAGGTTAATAAATCATATACACTGTACTAAAATCATATTTAAAAGCCTAAAATGCTTATTAACTAATTTACTAATGGATACTTGGATAGTATGAATAACCACCCGTTTAAAAAAAACAATAAAAAAAAAAACATGAAAAACCCATGTGGACCTTTTCAAGTCGACCTATCGCTTGTGTCGACCTATTTCATGTGTTGATCTAGTGACTGTCGGCCTAATGCTTGTAGACCTAGTGACTGCACCCCCTAAAAAAGTTGGATAACTTGTTACGCAGAACATATTTCTCCAATATCTTAAGAAACTTTCTTCAACCTTTTGAGTGCCCGGGTTGGCCCCTTTCACACCAGAAAAGTCCCTGCATTTTTTGGTGTGGAAAGGAGGCGGGCAGACAGCGGGATGGCGGCGGAGTACTCACCCCGGGTTGCTGGTCCTTGGTGCAGGCCGGGGATCCACACAGGCGGCGGGCGCAGTTGACAGGTCAGATGGCGGGCGCAGATGACGCAGCTCTCCGGCTGCAGTGAGGGCCCCGGAGAGCTGCATCGTCTTCATCCACCACCTGTACTGTCATCTGCGCCCGCCTGTGGATCCCCGGCCTGACCACACGCACGGAGGACTGGCAACACAGGTGAGTACTCCTACCCCTTTCACACCGGCCAGGACCCTGGGTTGAACCCGGGAACAACCCTGCTCCATAGCAAGGTTGAAATCCCGGCAAAATGGCCTGGGAACCTTACACCCCAGTGCTAGTCATGGGATGTTCCCGGGCCTAACCCAGGAATTTAGGCTAGTGTGAAAGGGGTATGAGTGTACTGACCATGCTGCACTGCAGGCGGGGCATATGTAACATGTTAGATAGAGAGTTGGGTGAGTTATTTTGTTTCTGTGCAGGGTAAATACTGTCTGCGTTATTTTTACACTGCAATTTAGATTTCAGTTTAAACACACAATGACCCATACCCTTTTGGGTAACCCATCGGAACGCTCGGATGCAGCCCACAAGCCCTTGTGATGCCCAGATTTGTCCCGCTACTTCCTTGCAGCGCACATATCGAGCACTATGCCACATGAGGCTGCAGCCACACCTTACCTATAGAAGCAAATGGATTGTGCGTGTGTGCGTCTTGCTGCTTAGGGTACGCAGCAAGGCTGTAGCAGGACACACCAGTATATATGAATTACATAACACTAATGTAATTCATATATACAGTACTAATGTGCCCTCCCTTTTTCCAATTGGGAGGGCACATTTTATATTAGAAATTACATTACAATAAAAAAAAATATATGTATAAAAAATTGCACACTTCACTAGGATTACAGCCATTAAACAGTCAATGGGCCAGATGTATCAAGCTTCAAAAATGATAAAATGGAGAGTGATAAAGAGCCAGCCAATCAGCTCCTAACTGCGATGTCACAGGCTGGGTTTGAAAAATAACAGGTGGGAGCTGATTGGCTGGTGGTTTATCACTCTCCATTTTATCACTTTTTGAAGCTTGATACATCTGGCCCACACTCTGCTATGCCCATTACATATTCTGTCATAATGACAATTACACATTATACCACACACCATAAAGCCCATTACACATGATTGCATACACTGTCTTTTTTTTAAATGTCCAGCTGTACCTCTAATGACTTCACCTGCTCTTCCATTGATAGTAGGTGTCCCCCAACATTTTATTTTTGGCCCTCTTCTTCTCTATCTCTGTACGCCCTCTCTAGGTGAGCTTATCTATGCTGATAATACTAAAATCTAACTTTCCTGATCTCTCTCCCTCTATCCTCACTCATATCTACAACTGTCTCTCTGCTGTCTACTCTTGGATGACCCAGCGCTTTTTTAGACTTAAAATATCAAAGCCTAAGCTGACCTCTTCCCACCCTCCTGCATAAAACTTGACCATCTCTCATCCTAACCTGTTTATGCTCACTTCTTCCCCTTCTGTGTCACCCCTGTCTGTCTAACCCTCCCCTTTAGAATGTAAGCTTTTACGAGCAGGGCCATCTCTCCTCATGTGCCTTCACCTTTACCACCCTGATGATTGCTTCGTGTCCTGTCCTCTGTTGCAACTATCCATATTTACCATGTACTTGTCATAAACTGTCTTGTACTGTAATTCGGTATGTGTTTTTGCTCATAACTATGGGCCCTATTCTGCTTGGTGCAGACCGCTACGAATTCTTTCAGAGGGTGCATCTTAGCCCTCTGCGCATGCGTAGGCAACGCAATGCGCATGTGCAACATAGTGTCTCTGCACTCGTTCTCGCCAATACCGTCCAGAAATGTGCACCGAATTGGCTCGGGAAATATGGGCGTAATATGGGCGTCATGTGGGCGTACACAAGGGCGCAGTTTCAAAGTGGGCAAAACTGGGCGTAAATCGGGGTGTACATGTGGGAGTGCACGAACTGTGGTAGGCGTGCATTCGGACAGGACACCGACTGCAAACGAACCAACATGCATGAAATATGCGGTGTCCATAAGCAAGTTTCAGTTTGTGGAGAGCAATTGTTTATGTGCTAGGCATTCGGTTCGCCCAATTAGTATGCCCGCACCTGAAGCACTCTCAGCTGACCACAATACAATCTACTCCTCTACTCATTAGTGATTAATTACACTCTTTACACAGGTTCAATTGGAACCACTAAGACAGATAAAGGGGCAACAATGAAGTAATACCACTAACTAAGGGTTAATCTAAAGTGCTAGTAATGTGTTTAAGTATCAATTAAGAATTAAGTGATTACATTTAAAAATAATCCATTTTTTATGAGGTTGGCTAATTGCATAAGTGTGTCATGTTGCAGATGCATGAGTTCCGAATAGAGTAGTGAGGTTTGCGGAAATACACCAAATCGGTGCGTACGGCCAGCTTCCCGTCAGTTTGGACGCTGTAAGACCGTGCAGAATCTTTGTGTTCCCACCGCACACGCACGGTTTGGATGTAGTCCGAAGACACTCCCTCTTCTTAGAGAGTACGTCCGAAGGGATGCGGACGACCTGTGGGCGTGTGTTCTTAGAATGTCCGCACGGCATGGCGTTCGGTCAGTTACGAAAGAATTCGGAACGGACCGCAATAACCAGATAAGGCACCATGCTCTGTAAAGCGCTGCGGAATTTGTGTGCGCTATATAAAAACCTGTTAATAAATAAAATACTGATTGCACTTGATGGCACACACCAAAAGATCTCAGCATCATGTCTACGCGGTGGGGGAGTAGCCAGGGTGCGCCACCCTGCAAAAGAAGCTTAGAGAGAACACTATCCTTACAACTGGAAAGAACTCCCGTCACTTCATGGAGGCTTCAAAGCGAAAATCATGAAACATGAGCAGCATATCTAGGAAAGATCTGGGGACTTGTGCTAGGCCTCCAAATGTCTGACTGTCATCATAATTCATAATGGTAGACAGGGCTGCATTAGGGCTTAGGGGGGCCCCTGGCTCATAAGATTGGGCATACCTCCCAACATGACCCATTTCAGGAGGGACAAAATGATCTCTAGCTGGACTTCCAACTTAAAATATGATTGGGGTCACCTGTGTTGAATTAATTTATAATAAAGTAATTTCAACACAGGTGATTGTATTCATATATTATGAGAGAAGTCAAGGTAAAGAGGATTTTGTCCCTCCTGGAATGTATGGATTGTGTATATTAAATTCACTGGCTATATTACATTTACATAGTTACATAGTAGGTGAGGCTGAATAAAGACTTGCGTCCATCTAGTTCAACCTATGTTTATAGTAGCTAATCCCTTGTTGTATAGTATGTTCTGATATTTTAAAGACAGATTATGTTACTTATTCGTACCCATGGATGTTTTTAACCAATAAATGTTTATCCAACCTTATTTAAATGTATTTATAGTGTCTGCTGACACCACTTCTCCAGGAAGAGAGTTCCAAAGTTTGACTGCTCTGACTGTAAAGACATTTTTTCTTCTAGATGAACAAAATCTTTTTTCTTCTAATCTAAACTCGTGCCCTCGCGTCCTAGATTTCTTTCTAGTAGAAAAAAGGGTGTTTGACAGTTCCTTATATTGGCCCCTGATATATTTATACATGTAGTGTAAATAGTCCCAAATTGTTTAATCTTTCCTCAGAGCTTAATTTCTCAATTCCTTTGTTGCTCTTCTTTGGATTTTTTCTAATTCTATGATGTCCTTTTTATAGTGCGGGGCCCAGAACTGCACTGCGTATTCGAGGTGCGGTCTAACCAATGATTTGTACAGAGGCATAATTACTTTTGAGTCCCTAGTTTCCATGCCCCTTTTAATACATGCTAGAATTTTGTTGGCCTTTTTTGTTGCTATATTACATTGAGCACTACACCCCAGTTTGTTGTCTATTTGGACTCCTAGATCCTTTTCGAGTACTGATTGACCCAATTCATCCCCGCTTAGTTTATAACTAGCACACTGGTTATGTCTCCCAAGGTGCACCTTGCATTTGTTCACATTGAACCTCATCTTCCACTTTTTTGCCCACTCATCTAGATTGTCAAGATAATTTTGAAGCGATAAACTGATAGTTTAATAATGTCTGGGTTCTATTTATAGTTCCACCTAATTGAGAAACAACTATTTTATAAAGTTTTCTTTAAGTAGAACAAATATAAAATTTAAACAACAAATACATATAGAAAAATAGAATCTACTGTATCATCTATCTTGCCACATGCAAGAATAGCAGCAGCCTCTGTACTACTTACACACTGAGACATGAATCAGGAGAGCTAGTGATGTCACTGCCTGGATAAGGGGGGGGGGGGACAGAGGGGTATAGTATCCCTTCCAACCCCCTGTCCTTAATCTGGCTATGGTGGTAGATGTACTAATAGGCTATATAGGGGAGAAGTGGTGTCAGTGCACGTTATGTGCACTGATACTGCTTCTCCACCAGGAGGAGTCCTTGGCTGTGGCAGCTGCTGGCTCCAGGCTGCATGGGAGATCTAGCAATGTAGTAGAAGAGACCAGTGGCGGCTCGTACCTTATGGTAGGAGGTGGGCTGCCGCTGGGCGGGTTGCCCCCCCCCTGCTGCCGTCTTTCCTCCTGGTCCCCACCGCAGCATTCCTGGCACCTGTACAATGATGACAGGCACCAGCATTGGCGCATGCACAGTACCAATCTCTGTACTGCGCATGCAGCCAGCTTCTGAGGGCTGCTAGTGTACAATACAGATGACAAGCACCGTGACCAGCATATGAGCAGTACTGACGTAGGTACTGCGTTTGCGTGAAGGGAGGAGGGGCCCTGCCGATATCGTCAGTCCCAGGTCCCAATATTTGTGATGGCAGCCCTGTCCTCAGGAACAGGAACCTGGAAAGCAGCTTAGAACACAGAGAGACACCATGCAGGTAATACATTGAGATCAGTGGCACTGGCAACTGGCCTTACTTACCCAGGATATATATAGGGAGGAGTGGAAGCGGATTGGCTGGGTAATAAGCCAGACTGGGGAACTGACAGGATAGGCTGGAAACGGGCCATGTGACAGGGAAAGACATGGCTGCTCCCATGTCTCGTAAAGGGCGGAAGCCTGTTTGTTTGGCATATGGTCTGAGGCCTACAGTAATGGCGGCGGCGTGGAAGCCGCAGGAGGCTGGAGTGATTCTGCTAGGGCCAATTCTGATTCCCGCTCTAACAGAATAACGGGGAGGTGACCTTGAGGCCAAAAGCTGAGGGAAGCCAGGAAGATACAAGCTGCAGGCCAACCATACCCCTGCTCCACCCCCTTGAGGGAATTGCGAGCAATAACGCATTATCCATTCTGTACATGAGCACACAGACAACAATCGGAGTAGTACGGAAACCATCAGGCTTGTGTATTACTCTGCATGCTAGGATGAGCTGGGAGATACTGGTACATTATTATTTGCACCGCAGTTCACATGGTGTCACATGGAGCTATTTTCTACTTACTGTAAATAAAAATATTTTATTGATTAAAAAAAGAAAAATGTCAATTGATTTGTCTCTTTTATTAATATCTACATAATTAGGAATATTTTGGACTAAACATGTGAAATTACAGTACAGACAATGCCAAAAAAAATCCATTTCAGAGCACTCTCTGTTCTTTAAAGAACAGATAACAGGTTTGTCAAGTTAATTACTTGTCTTGACATGGATTCAAGACAGATGGGCCACACTGTGTCAGTTAGCCCACTCTGGAAGCACGCTATTCTGCAGAATGCAACCGTCAGTAAACTTATCAGAACTGTTAGCTTCATGAATATCACAATTCTGTGCTCTCACACTCTTAGTAAGCTGCTCTGTCCAGGCACCATGCAGCCTGTGCATCTGCTCTGAGGATGCCCTGGTCAGTGCCTTGCTGCTCCCATCCATCTGCAGCTTTATGATGTTGTGTGCTCAGGGAGAGGGGGTCATACTGATGCCATTAGAGGTCAGTGGTACCCAAGTAGTTGAGCACAGTCTACTAAACCATTGCAGGACAAAGCCAGTAGCCCACAACTCACAATTCACTATATGAAAATACACGTCCCTGCACTTAATGAAGGCAGCATTGTGGTCAGAGCACCAAGTAGCACCATGAAGAGTGTCTGATAATAGAATGGGAGGGGCTTGGGGACAGAAGAGGGAGACACCACAAGGAAGAAGACAACAGCATTGGAAGAGCAATGAGTGGCACACAAGGGTTTTTTCCTCATTTGCAATGAATTTGAATTTTATTAGGAAAAACAAAGGAGGAGATTTCATATATGCTTGCATACCTCCCAACTTTTGGAGCTCTGCAGTCGGGACGATGCTCCTGCGCGCCGGAGGCGCGGCCAAATTTTCGGGGGGGGGGGGGGGGGTGTGGGGTGTGGGAGGGGGGGTGGCGGCCTAATTTGGGGGCGTGGCCTATACTTGCGGCTCTTCCGCGAGGCCACGCCCCCATTTTGCCGCTATGGGGGCATGACCCAGAGGCTCTGTGAGCCTCTAGCCATGCCCCCAGCCCCCTGGCTGCGGGAATAGACGCTGTGCGCAAGCGTTTATTCCCCGCTGCTTAGCAGCTGACAGGGGGGACTCCCAACAGCCCCCCCACACCGCGGGACACTGCCGCCCGCGGGTGGGACATCGGGACAGGCCCTGACAATCGGGACTGTCCCGATAAAATCGGGACTGTTGGGAGGTATGTGCTTGTACAGTGGGATACTAATAAATGTATGTATATGTATAAAACAATAGACTTTAATCCAGTTGTGTTGGTCACGTTTCCACACTGTTGGAGCCTCAACTCAACCCCTGCAACTAAGCCTATATCAGGTGTAGGTAACTTTTTTCTCTCCGGCTGTCACACATTACAAGTAGAGTACAAACATGATTAAAAAAAAATACTAAAAGTTTGCAAAAGAAATAGATCAACGAATGCCAACATTCAATTACTCGATATTCATGTGACCCGCGGAGTTATTCAATTAGTCCCGAAAGCCAGCAGCATCAGGGTTTTTTTTCCACTAGCTTCCAGTTGGTGGGGAAAAAAAATCACTCCCAGCTTCCAGCTGGCCAAAGAAATTCCCCAGTTCTTTGTGAGTTATCAGATCCTGTGAACCTGGTAACGCATGAATCCATGAAAGGTTCACAGATTCTGTGAGTTTATACCCAATAACCACTGTTAATGGCCATTCACAAACCAATTAACAGGTGTTACCATGGCTCTCTGCAGCAGGATTCACTCCCCAGGAGCCCGAGCTTCTCTGGATATTTAGGCCACACTTGGATTCCCCATTCTGGAGAGGGTCTGGGGTGCTTATAAGGTTTCCTCTGAGAGGAAAACCCCTTTTCCGGTTAAAAAGTCCAACCAGGGTACTAGAACATGTTTTTAATCCATGTCACAGTGGCCTGAAACCCTATTTACACTGCATGCTGGACTCAGGTTGAGTATTCTGGTGCTTGGAGATGACATCATCTCCAAGCGTCAGTGTTCTGCTCTCCTTAGGGTTAAATGGGACCCTAAGACAATGGATGTTAGCATCATATGACCCAGGTCACTTGTTTACACTGCACCATTACCAGGGTTATTTTTCTCAAGGACCCTTTTCCACTGTCCCACAACTTGTAATAACCTGGGATATTGTGGTGGTGTGGAAAAGGGGTGTCTAAAATATCAAACCTAAAGCATATACTGTATAGAAGGCTTGAATTATCCAATTTTTATCCAGCAAAGACAATGAATGTTAAGTACATTTATTCAATAATGACAGGAGAGTGTACTGTCGTGTTGTCAATGGGTTTTTACCACCTTAAAAGGTCAGAATATCACATGAATGCATGCATAACAAACCTTCTCACACACCTTTATTTATGGCAAGTTCTAAAAGGAAGTGTAGATAAAACCTGCTTATCCTCTTACCTATTATGACTGTGTTATCATCAGCAATAAGCAGCTTGCTATGGACGTATATCAGCTCAGTGACCAGGTTTCCTTCTAGCTCTGCATGTGTTCGGAGACCACAGAAGGATATGTAATTTAACCAATTATCCCCAACTGCAAATAACAGAACACTTGTTAAAGAAACTTTATTGACCGCACAAAGGAACAGTCCATAACATATAACTTCCCCAAGGTGGAAGGACCAATCATTAGAGATCAGCAGCTATATATGTTCGAGTTGTCATTAAACCTATCAGGGAATATTTATGAACATGTTCAGAATGTGGTTGCTTGCTATGTGTTCAAGGACCTTGTCATTTTTAAAGCAATTTTCAAAAATACCCTCAATATAATTTAATTTTCCACTACACCTTGTTTTTATTTTTTAGCACTGAGCCAAACACAAAAGTCCACTGATGCCCCTTTCCAACTGCAGCTAAAAAACGGTAAATTGCCGATTTTCAGTGCAATTTACCGTTTAAGGCTGCAGTGGGAAAGTGCCAGAGTTGAAATACCGTTTAAAGCTAAATGGTATTTCAACCCGTTTTTAAAGCAGAGTCCTACACTGCTAAATAACGTTTAAGAGGCAGTGGGAATGCCTCTTAAACGTTATTTAGCCTCCAGGCAGTCCCAGTGCCTGATTAGACCTAGTAGTTCTCACTTTGTGCATGTGTAATGAGTGCACGTGCATAATAAAGAGCCGCTCATTACATATGCACATATGTAATGAGCGCCTCATTAGTATGCACATGCATTCATTACATATGCACAAAGTGAGAACTATTAGTTCTCATCAGGCACAGGGACTGCCAGTAGCCTGCATGGACCCCCGCTGCCTCCCCACTGCCCTGCATCCCCGTGCAGGTAAGTACAAGGGGAGGGGAGGTGGGAGCACAGGGCAGGTACGGGGGTTAGGCACTCTTTACACTTGGGGTGGGGGGGGGGGAGGGATTAGGCACTCTTTACACTGGGGGGGGGGGGGGGTTAGGCACTCTACATTTTACACGGTTCACTGCAATGGGAATGGTACTTAAATGGTATTTAAAACGGTAATCTGCTGCAGTGGGAATGCTAATACCGTTTTAAATACCATTTAAGATTACCAGTACTTTAAACTGGTCTGCAGTGGGAAAGCAGCATTACAATACATGGGTTATGTATTTACAATGAGTATTTCCTGAATGGTTAAAAAAATACTTCTTTATGGGCCTAATTCGGACCTGATCGTAGGGCAAATTTATTCTCAAAATGGGCAAAACCATGTGCATTGCAGGTAGGAAAAATGTATCCCTTTAGAGATACAGGCGTTGTTTCATACAAGACTGCTTTTCCTTTGATATCATGCTATTAGACGTCTCTGCTACCTACACGGAATAGCCGCTGTTGAGCTGCTTACAGACCATCTCCTTCACCGGTGAGGGCCTCTGTGTATTACAGTACAGAATAACCACACAGACTGCAAATGACTTGTGCCACAGAGGGATGATTGCACGGTATATACACTCTTACCAGATGGTCACGGTTAAGTCTCGATTATGGGACAAGTTTGGGGTGCATAAACACACAGCCACCTGCATACAGTTCTCCTTCAGAGGTCAGTTCCACTGACCACCCTCTAGCAGATTGTACTGCATTAGAACTGTGCGTAGTACCGCTATTCAACAAACCGTGCTGCAGTACAACCTGGGTCCTAATAACAGCATTCAAAACAACTGTCTGGTGAGATACACTATCAACCCAGCACCTATAACTGTGCAATATAATGTTTTGCCCTTGCAACACATCTAAGCTGCTATACTGATAATTGGTATATAAATTGGAGTTCACCATTTCCCTTTTGCCATTAGGAGATAATGGAATACAGAGGACTGTAACCACATATATACTGTACAACAGGTGCTTATTCATCAGCATTAATGACTAGTATTTGGGCAAAATCTATTCAGTTCTTTGCAGAACAAGCAGCAACAATTGGTATGCAGATTTTTATTTTATAGTGATGTTTATTGTATATACATATTAATCAATATTATACCCCCAGTCTTGTATTGTATTTTTTAACATTAATACATGTATTTTTTATTCATTCATTTGTGGTACCTGTATAGTTAAGCGCTACTTACTGTAGTTTTTGGTTCTGCAATAGTGCCGGGAAGGCGGTCCCAAAACATATTCAATTCATTGTGCTGCTTTATCATGAAAATGTCGGTTCTCACGGCTTAAACCGGGTGTTTAGTTGTGAGAACCGTCATTCTCTGACTTAAGTGCCTGCCATGATGCTGTTTGCACAGCGCTAAAGGCTGAAAACAGCCTTGCCACACTAGTTTAGTGGGGTTTGTGATCGCACCCTTGTAAGGGTGCAAGAAAAATCCTCTGGGCATGCATAACAGGGTGCCCAATTGAATAGCTCTGGGACCTAATGCTCTGCACTATTCAAATTACAATGAATTGAATTGAGCCCAAGAGTTTAGCAGTTTATGAGCTTAGGGTTATGTGTAGACCTTTACTCCTGCAGATGGTGGATTCTGGTAACAGCTTTTATTGTTTCACGGTTATCAGCTGATCGCCCATTTCCTTCCCAGCGTGCACGCATATGTAAATGACTTCAGAGTCACTTTTATATGCGTGCACCTTCCAGATCTTTTGATGGTCAGCGACCATCGAAATATGTGGGAGGTTCCCCCTGTCCTGCGAATGGATGTTACTGTGCAAAATCCATTTGCAAGCCCCTGCGAGTGAGTCGCCCTTGTGAATGGGTGGCACCAGCCAACCATTCACAAGGCGGGGTTTGGTGGAATCAACCAGAAAAACCCCCAGTAATCTGATAAAAAAAAAATCTAAAATTTTAATTCTTGAAGAGAAAATATTTAAAATAAAAGGAATTTATTTATTAAAACGTAACAACTATACAGGAATTTATGGAAAAAATACCAAAAATAAGCAAACAAAAAATGTTTGGAAAAACAAAAGAAAAGACTAAAGTAAAGCACTCAGCTTAAAAGAAATAAAATACACTTCCAAATGCAGTTTACAAAGGGCTGCTTGACTCTTTAAGTTACATAGAAACAAAAAAGAAAAAGTGCGCTAGACAAATTTACACATTAATTATATTAATTTATTTAAATATCAATCTCTGGCCAGTGTTAGCATAAATCATTTGAAATAAAAATTTATATATATATATATAATATAATTAGACGGTGCACTCAGAACTAGACATGGACAAACAACATTTAACTTAAAGGGTTCCAATATTATTAGTATAGGACAGGTGGATTAATAACCCTAGGGTCTGTCTTATTAGAAGTCCTTTGTTAGTAGTTTTTGATATTTGTTAAAAAGTCGGCGTTAGTACAGTCCCTTCAGGTGCTCTTTCATATATAATAGTCCATGTCTGGCCAGACTATTTTTTAGAAGGTTGTAGAAATACCGGCACTTGTTAGGTTCCCCGTCCTCTCCCAACTGCTGGTGCTTATCCAATAGGTATTGCAGCTATTTCTGGAGCACTCCTGACGGCCAGCAGGTATATGGGGGGAAAAAAACGGAAGGTGCAGTGATCGAATCCTGTGATTAACGCGTTTCCCTGCCTTTTGGTTACCCTCGGCGGCTTCCTCAGAACCAGTGGCGTTAACCACGGGATTCGATCACTGCACCATCCGTTTTTTTTTTCCATATACCTGCTGGCCGTCAGGAGTGCTCCAGAAATAGCTGCAATACCTATTGGATAAGCACCAATAGGACGGGGAACCTAACAAGTGCAGGTATTTCTACAACCTTCTAAAAAATAGTCTGGCCAGACATGGACTATTATATATGAAGTAGCACCTGAAGGGACTGTACTAACGCCGACTTTTTTAACAAATATCCAAAACTACTAACAAAGGACTTCTAATACGACAGACCCCAGGGTTATTAATCCACCTATACTAATAATATTGGGACCCTTTATGTTAAATGTTGTTTGTCCATGTCTAGTGCACCGTCTAATTATATTATATACATATACATATATATATATATAATTGCAAATGTTTTATGCTAACACTGGCCAGTGATTGATATTTAAATAAATTAATATAATTAATGTGTAAATTTGTCTAGCGCAGTTTTCTTTTTCTTTTTTTGTTTCTACAAAAAATGTTTGGCTTGGTTGGACCTGAGTTTCAAGCTGATTCACAAATGTAACCAACCTTGCTAAAAATAAAACCCCCATGTACAGTATTAGTATAAAAGAGTACCCCCTTTCAATGAAGTACCTATTCAATGTGGCCGTTTTCACTTTGTTAAAAAGACAAACCGGAATGGCGGAAAATAGTGTAAAACAGCCGCTAATTATATACTAGTTTTTGCAATTGGAACTTGAGGATAATAAATAAATAAAAAAAGAGGAAAACTCACTTTCTGCTTTCAGCTGTTCAATAATGGAATGTTCTCCTCTGCAAATGGTTCTAAAAGTGTGATGAGAGGGAATCAGATAAACAAACCAAAGTTACTATACAACCACAGTAATGAGAATGTAGTGATTTAGCATGCTCAATACGATTGTGCATAAATTCTGCAAGTCTACCATTTCATAAACTTGTTATTAGATGGAGGAAAAACAATCCACTGTCATTGGTTGCTTTATTTATTGTATTACCAGCTATTTATATAGAGCACACATATTCTGCAGCACTTACAGAGAATCTTTGGCCATTCACATCAGTCCCTGCCCCAGTTGAGCTTACAATTAATATTCCCTACCATATTTATTAAGTTTCTTATATTTCTGTACACACACACACACACACACACACACACACACACACACACAGACACACACACATTTACTCTAGGGTAATTGTTTGGGAGCCAATTAACCTACCACTAGGCAATAATGTTCACAATATCGTTTAGAAAGGGCTCAGAAATATCACTTAGTGTGAACAACCCATATCTTAACGATGCGCGTGCCCGAATGTTGTTACCGCACAAACATGTTTGGACGAGGGAGTCCTCATTAATGATGATGTTGCTGCACCCGCAGCATAAACGTCGCTCCCCCCCCCCCCCCCCCCGACCTTTTAATTCCTCATTACTGGCTGAAACAATACAAATTACTGTGTGTGCATATAACAGTGACAAGATTAAATTTTTGCTTTTGATACATTTTATATTCCCGTTTAGCCTATTTACCAGATGCTGTGCTTTGGCTCCCTCTAGTGTCCATTGTCATTCATACTTATAGCTAATCCAAATATCAGTAAATTAAATATTATGAGCTTCTGTGAGATAACCGGAGTAGAGCACAAATCTCCCTTTGGAAGCATATAAATTCCTACAGCCATGAAATCATTCTTGTCTGTAAGTGGTTTGTCCCCATGACGTGCCAGCTCACCTGTAGTTGAAGTGCATGACTGCCTGCAATGCACTTCCCCCTCCAGTTGAAATATCTCCTTCAAACCCGGGAAGCAGCGGAGTGATTACGTACACCCGATACCTCTTGTTTTCTCTATGGAATAGATGACAGTATAATTTTAGCTCCATGAGACTATCATTTTATAGCATCAACATAATATGGTCTTAATTTTTTTTTTTTTTTTGTATAACAATACTGCAAATTTAAAAAATAAAAATAAAAAAAACAACATGTTTTTAATGGCAGTGGTAATAATCTTTTCTAAGTGCCTAAGCTCTACAGCCTGGTCTCGTAGTCACTTTGGGCCTCATTCAGCGATGTTCACCGATGCAGTCACAGGTGCAATCCTGTATGCAGCCTGTACGCTTGGAAATGTATTGAGATAACCACCAGTGGCCTTGTAAATCCAAATATGCGGTCAGTCAGAAAGGGCAGACGTTTCTCAGAGTTTGGAAATAGGACAGTGTGGCATCTCAGTAGCGCACGCAGGGGGGGTTTCTGAGTACAAGGGCCGAAAGCTGAGGGTCCCCTCTTTCCATGGGTATAAGAATTGTAAAAATCGGCCCTTGGAAACCAGAGATAACTGACTTCAAAGCAGTGGTCCCCATCCAAGCCTGTTAATTGTTATTCCCAGTCAGATATTTCAGGTTCTGTCTGACTTAGAATTTTTCTGAAGGTATATTCCAAAAGCTGGGACTCTTCCCCTTTGAGGACTCTTCCCCTTTAGTAGCTTGTCTCTACTGTTCCCAGAGCCAGATATATCAGCCTTCCAGCAGCTGGTTACTGCTCCAGCTCCACACACCTGGTATGTAGTTTTATACACTCATTGGCAGATTGCTCTGCCTCCTGAACTCTGATCCCCTAGTCCCCAGTACCATTTGGTAGGTGGGATTCTCTAGTTTTTAATTCTATTACAAATTCTATTCCAAAAACTGGAGATATCTGCAGTCAAGCAAGCTGTCCTCCCACCAGAAAATTATGAATAATAAGACCACTCTACTATACACCCCTCCTCTGCATATTAAACATCCTCTACTAACCTGGAAGTTATGTATCAGGGCCCCTTCATTCAGCCCAATGCCCCCTTCACCCACCCCATCTCCCTCCATCTGTTCAGTAAAGTGGTAATTAGTGGAATTTGCTGATCCAGGCCCTACATGCTGAGCGGTTGATATAATACCCCCTACCAGCTGCAGGACATCAAAGCTTCCCCCACCCCTACCGCTGGAGGATCGGTAAGGGCCCCAATACATTGCTATGCCCAGGGGTCTACACTGCTGTTGACGCCTCTGTATGTATGTATGTATATGTATGTATTTATATATATATATTTATTATTATTATTATTATTTATATACATTTGGTCTATCTATAATACTTTAACTGACTCTGCATATACTGGGTCACCTAAGTGTCCATCTCCGTGCTTTGCTCCGCCCCTCTGGAAACCCCCTTCTGAAAATCCTGCGTTTGCCACTGCATCTGCATTCCCTTCTATTAGGTAATTACTCTGCAGAACCAATTCTTTTCAGAAAACTTTTATTGCATTTAAGATTTTGCTGGAGGGAATGTGCATAATGACTGTGAGATGTGAAAAACACATGGTTATCCGTCACCTGTGAGCTTTAATGATTCTCTGGGCAATCTTGTCTCCAATCTTGTTAAACACAACTTTATTGTCAGAACAACTGATGAAGAACTGGTTCTGGAACAAAGTCAAAGCAAAACGGTTTTACAGAGCAGCTGACATAACATAGGACATTGGTTACTGAGAAAGAGATACTATCTAGGTTCTCAGAATATTGCATATAAGTAAGCACCAGCCCCCCGTCAGCTCTGCATATTACCTTGTGCAGGCAAGCAGAGCTGTCTTCCAAGTCACATGGGAAGATGATGCATGCCCACAGGAGAGAGAAAGAGGGAGGATGTGCCCGATATGCTGGTGTCTGATCCGCCCAGCGGATGATATTTCATCTAGTGTGTACCTAGATTTAGATATACATCTTCTTCCACTTAATTCCTTTCTTCTAGGTATTTTACGCAACTGCCACTATTTACTTTACCCTTACTAGGGATCTATGTACTAAGAAGTTTGTAGTGGAAAAAAATTAACCCTTTGAGTGCCATCATTGCTGTGAGAGATCCTCAATATATCAGTTAAAAATACCAGCGCTGCTCACAGCGACTGTTCTTTTTTTTTTCTGGGTGTAATATTTAACCAAACTTCAATTCAGTGACCTGTCTGTATTTGTATTTATTTATACTAAAAGAACAGTCGCTGTGAGTGGTGCTAGAATTTTTAACTGATATATTGAGGATCTCTAACAGCAACGTTGGCACGTAAAAGGTTAAGACTATTCTCTGTATTTTTCACCATATTTCACACATCATATTTACAAGCATACAGATGGGGCCGGTTTTATCTTTGCTGGCGATCCGCCAGCAACACGGCGCTCCATCTGACTGAGACGCGCGTGCGTCCCCCCCACCGGGCGACCGAGGGCAGCACCGTCGGAAGGGGACCTCGTGCGCGCGTGTCCCCTTCTGGCATACAGATGGCGGCGGGGCAGGGGATGGCGATGGCGACGCCATCACCTGCAAAGATGAATCCCGCTACATCTGTATACTTGATGGAACAGACATTTATGTGTTACATAATTGATGCTTTCCAGGCTTGCTTACCCTACTGGAATGACCGGGAGGCTCCCGAAAATCGGGTGTCCCTCCAGGCTCCCCAGGAAGGTGGGCAAGTCTCCCGCATTGGCCACGCTGCCCCCCATACCCATCTTCCTCACTGTGCTAAATGCGGATTTTCACAGGTGCGCAAATCGCATCTTTTCGCATCAATTTAGCCCCTCCCACCATCTGCAGACCTGCGAATTGGCTCCTTTGCCTGCCATGTGGGCGGGGCTTGCAGATGTCCACCTCGCCCCGCCCCCCTGACATGCTGCTATCTTGTCTAAATGAAAAAATAAAAGTAGGTAAGTACTGTATGATGCTTTCCCTAGGACACAGGACAATGTGGTTGTTGTGTTTTTGTTACTTTCCTGTATAGTCTGCCACTGAAAGGTATAACTACAGATGCCACCATAGTCATGTATAAGATTAACATAATCACACAGCCATAGTGCACTTGTAATTTCTGCTATTGAAAACGTACTTTAAAAAATGACACTGATTCTGTTGATATATCACATTATGCAGGAAAATTTCTTGTATTTACAGTCCTGAATCCTCCGACGATTTCAGTGAGCAGCTGAGGATCTTTACATAAAATATAGTCTCTCCCTGTGCTGGGCTGCTTACTACAAAATTACTCGCTAATCATTTGTGAATTATGAATCAATGACTAACTACTTAACATACAGTCAGCTAGTGTAGGCCTCGTAAATCTCTACCATATTTCTTTGTCACTATTCACATGACCTAATAAAAATCTATTACGATGCATTCAGTCATACAGGGCTACCAGGAATAAGCTACATATATCTGTTAGCTTGCAGAATCCGCTGTGCTGACACATAAACCTAGGATGAAATGATAATGTAAGGACCCCTCCCCTGTCAATATAAAATGTCAGTAAAGATCTGCAGCACAACAAGCAAATGCTCCTACCTCAATGTAGATGTAGTGCTTGCTGTTTTCTATCACATGTACATAGGCATTGTGAATAGACTCTTCGTGGTACTTAATACCTGCTGACCAGTCTGCTGCAGACCGAAGCACCTAGGAATCGAAAACAAAACAGTAGGATTAGCAGGAAGTATACAGTGAATGTTCAAACAGGAAAACATTCCAAAACTTTGCAATACACTAATAAACACAAAGAGCTATCAGAGGTGTGTCCTGCATGACATAATGGGCCGTATTCTATGTGGCTAATGAGTAGGTTAAACGACTGGGATCGCCGAAAACAAGCCCTGTTTAACTCCCGCGCCGGCCGTTCACTCTATTCTACGTTCAGGGGGAATCCTCGCTGATTCCCCCAAACAGCGGGGCTCATGGCTAATGCAGGGAACCCGCTGCATTTAGCCGCGAGCCTCGCTGTTTAACGGCTGCACATACTGTTTCCCCATCGCTACGAAAACATAACGAGGGGGAAACGGCGTGTGCAGGGGTCAGTTAAATACTGACCCTATGAACTGTGACAGCAAGCAGTCAGCACTGCTTGCTGTCACAGCTCGCAAAAATAATTGAATACACCACTATGACACAGCCTGTACACTATTGTACATTACTTGAGTTATGAGATATATATATATATTGTAACAGGTTCACCATTCAGACAGGACACAGCAGGCAGTTTTCGGTACTTGTGCATGTATCTTGTTCGTCGGGAGGCTTGCCACCTAGCAACAGCTGGTGGGTTGGTGGCAAGCCTCCCGACTTTTCCTGGAGTAAGTAAAGTGGAAAGATTTTTTACTTACTTACCCCACAGCCGGGGGAGTGGGCTGGAGCCATCGGCAGTGCCTGTGCACGCATGACTCGCGCGTGCATATCTCCCGTGCACGGCTGAGACGGACGTCCTGCGCATGCGCGCATATTAATAAGGCGCATGCAAATGAGCTCTGTGGTGCACTCATGCTGGTCATGTGAGCGCACAGAGCATAGCAGGGGAAAGCACGCCCCCTGTCAGATTTTACCTCAGCGCTGAACATGGAGGACACAGTGTCTGTCTCTGCTACAGACACTCTCCCCTTCAGCCAGTGCTAGGAGCCTAAAACATAGGAAAAGGCTTCCTAGTGACTCTTCCTCATCTGAGGATATTATATTTAAAAGAAGAAGGCTGTTCAACCCTGTCAGGTCGGATGACAGCTGTGAGGTAGATAGTATACCTCATGACAGTCACTCACCCTCCAGCTCAATATTCCTACAAGGGAGGAAAAGTACTAGTAAAAGTAGATATGTGAGCAAAAGCTCCAAAAGAGAAGCCTGTTCAGGACGAATTGTCTCATTCCCAGGTATTGCCCGAAGTTGGAATACCTCAGCGGTACGTAACATGCCGCAGTCTCTTGCCCACGGCCGGCATACTTCTCGAGCGTCAGAAAGGCATAAGCGGTCTCAGGGCTCACGTAACGGGGTAAGTAAGCAACGTTCCCTAAGCCCAATTAATTCAGAGGAGGACGGTAGTCAGCCCTCAGTAGACTGGGAGTCTGAGGAAGTCTGAGGAAGTGACTAGAACCTCAGCATCCTCTAAGAGAGGTGAATATAGCAACCTGCAAATGGCCAGAGTGGCATTAGCAGGACTATCACCCCCTAATAAAATGTATTCATCTCACTGGGCTTTGCATGAGAAGTCAGAAGCTTTCAGAACATCTCTCGTTAAAGAGGATGAAATGGTTCTTCGTAACCATACAGGGATCCCAGATATCCCCGCCCTGTTCACTCCCGATATTGACCCAGCATTATTCAATGATTCAATTGAAGTTCTCAGACGCTGCTGGCCCTCTGCTATTTGTACTAAAGAAAGCAGAGAAAGAGGGAACCACTAGCAGTTCTGTAGACTCACTAGTGGCGTCCAAAGCAGCACTCCTTAAAGCAATTAGTAGGGCCACCCTAATGGTTGTAAAGAAAAGGGGAACCACCAGTGTTGCTAAAGCTGTTGTATCGGGAGGGTGTAGGACTCCCAAATGGTACAAATACAAGAGAAAATATAAGATACATCGCTAGGGTTTTGTCTGAAAATAATTTATTACAATACCTGAATGTATGTTAATATATAAGAAAAGATAAAAAAAGTAATATAAAAAAACATTTCATGTGAGAATTCTCATGAGATATAAAAAAAAATCAATGATGAATGGGTATGGATTTCCAGTTAGCATTAAATGTTGTGGAGAATTGATTTCTATGTTCAAATCAACACCAATCGGTATATAGTTACAATATATTATGGAAGTCCTTATTTGAAAGGAATTTTCAAAGTCCCGGAGATTTCCCAGTAGTGGATTCCCAGATATCACACAAGGTGAGGTGATAAGAGAATGCAGTCCTTAAGGTATAGCAATTACCTGGCTTGGTGGCTGCAAATTTTTGGGGATCCAACATGGTATTAGTAAAACTGGTACGGATAGAATGAAGTGCGCAATTCCAATAATTTTTTTTGAAGAAGGTGCGAGATGGAATGTTCTCCAAGAGTTTGCTGGAACAGGATACAGTGACTGTATCCTGTTCCTGTTATTTATATGACTTTTTTATCTTTTCTTACATACATTCAGATACTGTAATAAATTCTTTTCAGACAAAACCCTAGCGCTGTATCTTATATTTTCTCCACCCTAATGGTTGGGCAGACTTTCGAGTTTATATCAAACACTCCCGCTGGCTAGCTAGAGCAGGGCTATCTGACTTAGCACTCAATCCAGTGGAGGTTCCTAACCTCACAGATTCTGATTTATTCGGACCAGACTTTATTGACAAGGTCAAAATTCTTTATAAGGCACGCAAATCATTTGCGGATCTGAAGAGCAACCAGCCTTCCAAGCGGCCCTTTCGTCAGGAGGGTCGTTTTGCTGCAGCCAGCAGTTCAGCCCGAGACTACCAAGACTATAGAGGCTCCTCCCGGGGTCAGAGAGGAGGCTTCTCCAGGGCCCGAAACTCCAGAGGTGCCGCACCTTCACCCTCTTACTCCAGAAGAGACAGAGGAAACGGTAAGTGTAACAGAGACACAGCCGCACCTTGGCCTCTCTCAAGCTGTAGATCAGTGGGGAGAGATTACCACAGACAGGTGGTTATTAAAAATGATGAAAAAGGATAGTCTCTCCTGCTATTAAGGTTCCCTCGCCAGAGAATCCCTTGCTCAATAAACGCCAGTCCTCTCTTAGACATTGTCTTGACTACGGCGTTGTCTCAGGGCAAGATAGAAATGGCAGACACCTCAAGGACGGGTTGGACGAGTAACCTCTTCCCTGTAAGAAAGCAAGACGGTTCTAACAGACAAGTTCTAAATATCAAATCCCTGAAATATAAAGACCTCGCACATTCAGAATGGAAGGTCTAGCAGAAGTACCTTTCCTTTTGAACCAGAACGACTATTGTATAAAAATAGACCTCAAGGAGGCCTTCTACACAATCCATGTACACCCAAATCACAGAAGGTTTCTGAGATTTCTCTGGAACGATGTCCTTTACCAATGGACGGTGATGGTCTTCAGTTTATCCAACACCCCGTACACTTTTACACGACTCATGAAGGCTGTATTGACACACCTTCGTCAGAAACAAATTTGATGTATAATCTACTTAGATGACCTCCTAGTAGTCCACTCAAAACAAGAGACACTACTCTCTTAGCAAGACACAATAGTATCCCTCTTGCACAACCTAGGCTTCTCGATAAACTATACCGTCGACTACATTCCTGGGGTTCGTAATAGATTCCCGTTCTTTCTCTATCGCAGTCCCTTCAGAGAAGTGGACAGAGATCCAAACCTTTGTGTCCCACATTAGAGATCGTCGGCTCAGCATGAAAGACCTTGCAAAAATCATCCCACCTGCAGCCATGCTGTTGAGAGTACTGCACAAGATCAAGGCAGACAGGGAGAAAATCCTGGTATATCCCGTCTGGCAATCCAGAATTTGGTTCCCATTAGTCAGTCAATAACGGAAGGGCCCCAAGATTCCCCTAGAGCTATTGGGAGAGTGCTTCCAGAGTACCAAAGACTTGCTTCAACAACGTATATGTCATCAGGATACAAACATTACATAAAAGTAATAAAGGGTACTGGTGTAGTTTGGCGGCGCCCATCGCATCGCATACCATAAGGCATGCGATGGTATGCGATGCAATGCGATATCGCGCGATATTGTACAATGCCATACAATGCGACCACCGAGCCCGAAGCGTGGCGAGCACAGCGAGCCCCGCAAGGGGACGCGGATACCTTCACAGGTATGTTGTTGCCCAAATCCAGTTCCTAGTTCAGGTATCTGGGTATGGGTGAGTCTGTGCCGGGGCAAGACTGGCGGGGGCAGATACAGTACGTTGGTGGGTGGTGAGCGTCTGTGCTGGGTGGCATACAGACATTAACTCCCTAGAAGAAGGCCCCTGGGCCGAAACGCGTCGGAGACATTTGAGACACTCAGCCAGCAATCACTCACTTTCCTTCAAGTCTCCTCCGCATCTCGGAGTCGAGCGCAGGGAGCTCCGTTGGTTTGGTGTGCTCCCGGCGGAGGAGATCACGCAAGATCGCCCGACCCGGAAGTAACACCAGCCAGCGTAGAAGCACCGTGGAACGAGAGCTGCAGGAGCCGCCCGGAGCTCCCCAGCACAAGAAGCAAGCCACCGGCGACGAGGGACCCAGACGCGCGTGTGCACCACCCGAGGTAAGGGACACCATCCTCCGGTGCCACCCAGCACAGACGCTCACCACCCACCAACGTACTGTATCTGCCCCCGCCAGTCTTGCCCCGGCACAGACTCACCCATACCCAGATACCTGAACTAGGAACTGGATTTGGGCAACAACACCCCTCACTGTTAACAACGGTCCTGACCTCCCCACCTACTGACTGAACCCCACAATTTAGCAGACTAACGACCGTCCAACAAGTATACCACCTTAAACTGACGGAGTTAGAGAGCCTTGGGGGGAACACTTCAGCAGAGAACTGGGATAGGCCAGCCCTGACCTCTAACAGCAGACCATCAACAGTCACAGCATTGTGACTAACACTTGGAGCATATACCCTCCATCACAATCGTGCTAGACAATTTTCTGCATATTTCTGACACATATCAGCAATTTTATGTGCACTTAAATAAAGGTTTTTTTAAAACCAACTACATCTCTCAGTCCATCATTGACCTAGGGGTGGAGCGCAGAAAGTTGTACTTTATTGCCTATCTCCGCAGACTGATCATCTGCATTTTCTCAGCAGCTAACCCCGCACAAACGCACTTGGTGTGCAGATTCACAACCTACCTCTATCATTACATAAAAGTAAGCTCATTTTATACTCCAGGAGAGGTGAAGAGATGGCTTCATCCCTGTGCGTCGCTGGATGGACAGGCGACGCACGGGGATGACGCCATCTCTACACCACTCCTGGGGTATAAGGTGAGCTCACTTTTATGTAATGTTTGTATCCTGATTACATTTTCGTTGTGAAAATGAAACGTTGATAGACTACAGTCTTTGTTTGAGTATTGTTTTTGGCGGACCCGAGTGACACTTTTCTGGTAATATATATATATATACATATCACTGCCACTGTATAAATCAATGCCTTGGAGTGTGCCCGCTTACTTAAGCAGCATAGCCCCTCTCTTCTGTGAATAGTCTATTCACTGCTGCTCTGCTAAACAGAGGACTGAGTAGCAGGGAAGACTTCTAACTGCTCCCCCACCACTGGATCTCGTGACTGTCCCATGAAAATCAGGACAGTTGGGATGTATGCTGAAAGGTGTATCCTGCCAAACAAGTGCTGTTCTGCTGCATCCTGCAAACATACAAAGGTGTTTTCAATGATGGTCTTTGGTTTATATAATGAAGTCACTTTGAAGCATAGTAAAGGTCCATACACACTGGGGGATTATGCCCAGTGATGATCGCTATCATCGCTGGGGGGATAGCCGCTCAGTGCATACACAGGCAAGTCTACAAAATAGGGAAATACACCCTAGTATTAGTAGGTATTACCAGCAGATGAGCGGCTTATAGGACAGCTTTGCATAGCGCTGCACTATACAAAACCGTCCTCCGCCTGCTAACTGCACCGAGCAGGGGGCAGATGGCTTTACATAGCGCAGCGTCCTCAAAGCCGCTCATCTGCTGGTAATACCTACTAATACTAGGGTGTATTTCCCTATTTTGTAGACTTGCCTTGGCCAGGGCCTGAAGTCCAGATGTATCAAACTTCAAAAAGTGATAAAGTGGAGCGTGATAAACAACCAGTCAATCAGCTCCTGCCTCTAATTTTTCAAAACCAGCCTGTAACATGACAGGTAGGAGCTGATTGGCTGGCTGTTTATCACTCTCCATTGTATCACTTTTTGAAGCTTGATACATCTGGCCCTTAGTATTGAGACACCGATTTCCTGTTCCCAGCAGACTAAAAACTCTGGGCATCCTGCGTAACCTGATTTTTTGCAGTGATTCACTGCTTGCTGGAGGTGTCCACTAACACAATTAGCCTACTAAAGCATTAAGATAGGTATACACAGCAGCTTCTCTGAATCAGGCCCTTAGTTACTATTAAGCATTTCCTTCTGGTGACATAAATCTGATATGTAAAATAAAAATACATCCATTGCATAACATTGTCAGAGTAAAGCATACAATACATCCCACTAGTCAGCAGGGGGAGCTTTGCGCGTGTGCTTAGCACAACATAAGATTTACAGCACACCATTACAGGTATTCCAATTGTAGACAGATCGCTATCTGGAGACAGCAGTGTCCTGGTACAAGTAGAATACTTGTAGATCCCTATCAATGCCTCATCTACAGAACAGGTCAGCCGGGTCTGCTGTATTCCATATCATCATTCAAGATAATGCAAATTCCTGTTCATATGCTGTGTCTTGAGCTATGTTGCTCTTACGTAAGAACACTGTTATGACAGTGGCCAACTTATTTTACTGCACATAATATAAGAAAGAAGAATGAGAAAGCTGCACATAATCAGGGCCGTCTTTCCCATTGGGCACGATGGGCAGCTGCCCAGGGGCCCAATGATTCTAGGGACCCAACCCAATGGGAAAGACGCACGGCGGCAGGCAGTGGGGAGCAGGGAACCGGACAGCGCGCGCGAGGGGGGGGCAGAGATCCGGGCAGTAGATGGGTAGATGGGGCAGGGTAGCGTGGAGCGGTAGCTGACAGCTTGTACTGTAGCGCTATTGGCAGGGCGGGAAGCGCTGCTGAATGTGAAAACACTGGGCAGATGCTGATTGGAGAGAATTAAGTATTTTCAAATGCAGCAGCGCTTCTCACACTGGCAAATAGTGCTAGAACAAGCTGTTAGCCGCTGCTCTGCTCCGCGCTGCTGCAGGAGGTTCGCTGAGGGTGATGGAGGGGGTCGGCTCCCCACCAGGGTCCATACGCCGGGGACCGTGGATTAGTCAGCAAGCCAGCCAGCTCACTCACCTCACCTGTGGGTGCGCTGCTGACACTTACCCGGAGGTGTGTAGAGAGCGGCTGCAGGGCATCCCCCTCTCCCCCCCACTGCCGGGGAAGTGACAAACCGCTGGCAGGGGGGCGGCTGGCCGGACAGGGATCCCCCGGGTGGCTCCGGTTCAATGGTGCTGCTAGGCGAGGTGATCAACCCGTCCGTAGCAACATGAGGATGAAATTCGCCGTCCTCATCAGGCTCATCCAGGTCGGGAATATCGTGAAGACCATGCTCAACTTGGTAAGGAGATCACCCGGCGGGACAGGTTGCCCATATCCTCCCACCCCCCTGCACCCAGCACTTCCTATGCACTTCCCTGCTGCTTGCAGTGCAGGGCCATCTCAACATCAATTAGGGCCAAGTGAATTATTTTGCCATGGGGCCTTCACTGATGTTGAGACGGCCCTGCACATAATACTGCAATGCATGGCAGTCAGTAAGTCAAACACGGAGTAAACATGGACAATACTCCATGCACACAGGAAAATTAAGTCTATTAATAATAATGTAAATCTCATCCAGTCTGAATCTTTGCCATATGCTCTATTTATAGTACCTTAAAGTTATAGCACAGGCAACATGTTTATTTGGAACTTTAGACTCCTTTGTAAAACATCAGCAAACATTTGTCTGTTTCACAGCCAGACAACAGAACTCAGCGGAATTTCCAAATGGAGAAAGGAGCTTGAGCAATGGACGTTGTAGTGTTATATTTTATTTCTAAAGCAGATGCACATTCTGTAATAAGGGGACATGGTATGCCGTATATAAAAGGATATTTACTATTTCATTAGCATTAAAAAACATTCACGAGTATTTGCTTATATAAATACTAATAACATCAAACAAAAAGAAAATGATCTAAATACCATGACCTTGGGACAAGCTAAAGCAGTGGCGTAACTATAAATTGTGCAGACAGCAGACCGTTTTTGAGGATGCTAGAGGAGGCCGCCGCCTCCTCAAGATTCCTCAAAAAGTGTCTGCTATAAGGGGGCGGACATTTGGTGTGGGCTATTTTTCATTAACAGGAGCCTGCAGGGAGGAGAGCTGGGACTGCAGACATGTAGATCTGCGGGTCCCAGCGGCAGAGGCGGCGGCTAGCAGAGGGGTAAGGTTGGTCCCGGGCCCTTTCAGCAGTGCAGTGCATCGAAAGACACCCGACGTCCACACTTACTCAGCGCCTCCCCGCGACTGCGGGGTCATTGTTACGACACTGAGCTAAAGCCAGAATATACATTACTTACAGTATATACTCCTTCCGTTCTAAGCAGCACTATGCTGTATCCAGTGCAACATTACATACAGCTTTTTTATTATGATTCTCTTAGACAGGCTTAAGTCATCTCACTACTTTATATACACTGAGACAGAGGGGAAAAACTTTGTAGGATGAAGCTGGTACAGTGAATAATAAAGAGAAATAACGTAAGTCACAGTGGCAGCGATGTGTCTTGCTGCCTAGCGATAGTAATAAACACAGCCCTGACTCCAGACATTTTGGCATTGCTTATAAAAGCAAGTTTTACTCTTCCCCCAAATTCTGCTAGAAGGGAGGACAATATTTAACTATAATATTTTCTGGCAACCGGCATTAAACCAGTACAAGGCTAGAGTCCTCCTTCCATCTGCTCAGGTCTCTCCCTCTGTCTCCAAGCACTGTGTTTTTTTGCTAACGAGTCTTCTCTATGTGGAGGAGATACCCACTGATCTACAGTATGTCTGGGAAACTTCTCCCTGCACTGGATCACTGGATGGCAGCCCAGAGCTGCCTGTCCCCCGGCATCCACAATAATTAGTAATTGCTTTACTTTGATTTGGTGTAATAGGATATGGGTACTATAAGGCATGGACTATTATGTGATTTAGTGGTGCCGAGGGAGGGGGCAGAGGGTATTAATTACCCTGGCACGGGTATAATGGAGGGGCCCAGTGGTGCCCCTGTAACTTGGCAGCAGCAGTTGCAACAGCTCTTTTCAATCCAGCATATACTGCTGTGTGCTGGGCTGCAGTGTGGCCTGAGAGCTGCTTGAAGTGCTATTTTCTGTATTATAGACTATTTGTGCATGGCCACGCCTCCACAATTAGGCCACACCCCCTGACATGTACCTGGGCCCGGCCGGGCTCTCTACTGCCCTGATGTGAATTATTGTACTATGTGTATCTGTGTACTATAATAGTACGTGGATGTAAATGACTGCACTATGGGCCTGATTCTGGCTCAGTAAAGCTGTAGCTTATTGTGCGCCAGAGAGGCCGCCCCGCCACAGTCACATTCCCTTTGCATGCCGCTGCAGGTGATATCATTTCATGGTCACCGAGCGTCAAATGATTTCTCCAGCCTTCATAATAAGTCAGTCTGAGCTGATGGTGGTCATAAACCAGTAACAGGAAATATATATCACTAGGTGATTCATCGCGCCCTACGGGCGCTCTTCACACCGTCGTAAGGGGCTGCGCCCCCTTAATTTGTGAACGTTTGTATGTGAGAAATATGGTTAGAATTGTATGAAAGATGCCCTGTATTGCAACTTAGGTGTCCGCGAATCGCGGGAGGGGGGGTCGCGGAGGGTGCCGCGAATTGCAGGAGGGGGGGGTCGCGGGGGGTGCCGCGAATTGCAGGAGGGGGGGTTGTGGGGGGGGTGGATGCTGCGAATCACGGGAGGGGAGGGATTGCAGAGAATCGCGAAAGGGGGGTCGCGGGGTGGGTTGCCGCAAATCGCGGGAGGGGGGTTACGGGGGCGGGGTTGCGGCGAATCATGGTAGGGGGGGGTCGCGGGGGGTGTGCCGTGAATCGCGGGAGGGGGGTCACGGGGTGGGGTGCCGAGAATCGCGGGGGGGTGTGTGTGTGCCGTGAATCGCGGGAGTGGGGGTTGCGGGGGGGGGGGGGGTGTGACGCGAATCACCACAAGAAAAAATCAACACAGAAAGGTCAACACATGTAAATGTTGACATAAGTGTGGCACTTCATTGGTGTCCATGTCGACACATGAGAATGAATATGAAAAGATTCAAAAAATGAGAAAAAAAAACTTCAAAAACTCATGTCAACCTTTTTCATTGTCGACCATATCCATGTCAGTGTTTTCTATGTGCAATTTAATTCTGGAGCTGCCGCGAATCACGGGGGGTGCCGCGAAATGCGGGAGGGGGGGGTCGCGGGGTTGGGTGCCGCGAATCGCGGGAGGGCGGGGTTCACAGGGGTTTGGGTGGGGGGTTGCCGCTAATTGCGGGAGGGGGGGGGGTCGCGAATCGCCGGAGGGGGGTTGCGGGGGGTGTGACGCGAATCGCCACAAGAAAAAAATCAACACAGAAAGGTCAACACATGTAAATGTTGACATAAGTGTGCCACTTCATTGGTGTCCATGTCGACACATGACAATGAATATTAAAAATTTAAAAAAATTAAAAATAAATCTTCAAAAACTCATGTCAACCTTTTTCATTGTCGACCATAGCCATGTCAGTGTTTTGCATGTGCCATTTAATCCTGGGGCTGCTGCGAATTGCGGGGGGGGGGGTGCCGCGAATCGCGGGAGGGGGTCGCAGGGGGGGTGCCGCCAATCGTGCAAGGGGGGGTCGCGGGGGGGTTTCTTTTTGCCGCGAATCGCGGGAGGGGGGTCGCAGGGGGGGTGCCGCCAATCGTGCAAGGGGGGGTCGCGGGGGGGGTTCTTTTTGCCGCGAATCGCGGGAGGGAGGTCACGGGGGGGTGTTTTTTCCGCGAATCGGGGGGGGGGGTCACGGGGGAGGGTTTGCCGCGATTCGTGGGAGGGGGGGGTCACGGGGTGGTGGTTATGCCGCGAATTGCGGGAGGGGTCGTGGGGGGGTTCTTTTTGCAGCGAATCGCGGGAGGGGGGGTCGCGGGTGTGTTTTTGCTGCGAATCGCGGTAGGGGGGGTTGCGGGGGACCAGGTGTTTTTGCCGCGAATCGCGGGAGGGGGGGGGGAGGTTTTGCCGCAAATCGCGGGAGGGGGGCGCTCACCTGGTGGCTGTGGAGTAGCAGTGCTGGGCAACATGGGAAGGCAGTGGGTGTCTGGCACTGTCTGTGGGCTCACTGGGCTGGTTCTCTGTCACATACCTCCCAACATCACCCTCTCCAGGAGGGACACAATGCTCTGTTTCTAGACTTCCCCTTAATGTATGATTGCCATCACCTGTTTTAAACAGGTTAATTTCTCAGAAAGGTGTTCAGCACAGATGAAGGCAATCACACATTAAGAGGAAAGTCCAGGAACAGAGCGTTATAGACACAGACACCCACTTTGAGTGACAGATGTAGCCAAATATATAGGAGATGTGGCCAAAGCATCCAAAAAACCTTGTGTCTAGCATTTTTCTGCTGACCATTGTCATGTTGACCTTTTGACTGTGTATCCGCCGATCTGTCATGTGTTGGCCTTTTGTACCTATCAACCTAATGTACGTTGACCACTTGGGCTCGACCTACTGATTGTAGAACTTACCATTGTCGACCTTCAATAACACCTCCCCTCCCCCACACACACATCTATGCATGGGTTTATTAAGTCATATAGGGCCAGATGCACTAAGCTGCAAAAGTGATCAAATGGAGAGTGATAAACAACCAGCCAATCAGCTCTTACCTGCCAAGTTGCAGACTGTGTTTGAAAAATGTCAGGCAGGAGCTGATTGGTTGGTTGTTTATCACTCTCCATTTTATCACTTTTGAAGCTTAGTGCATCTGGCCCATAGTAAGAATCGGTGGTGATATGAGCACCCACACACATTGTAAAAGTTGTCACTTCTGTGTGCAATGTTGCTGGCCTGTGCTCTCCCTGCAGGACTTGTCCGCTGTTATCTCTGCACCAAGCAATCTGGACCCGAAAGTGTTAAAAAAGTAGCACCATCCATATTAGACAGCAAACTGCCAATGTAGCTCTTTAGGGTGAAGGTTCCGAAAGATTACTAATGAATTCTTATTATCTTTTGATCTACAGGGAGCAGAGTATTTAGTGCTGTGGAACATATCACTGTTATAAAGCCAGAATACCAGATGTCAGAAGGAGCGCTACTTCTTTTAATAATGCTCCCATGCTAGTGATCCATCTGCCAGTTTCCAGTCATTACCACACCTTAAACACACTGTAAAATGAGTGCACAAAGGATGATTCAAGAGGATGTATCACAATTTCCCCCAACTCCCTGACAAAGTGAAACATTATTTCTTCATATTTCCTCCTCTGTGGAAAGCTGCTTACGTAACTGCCACATAGAACCAGGAAGGGACAGGCAGAAATGCAGTAATGCTTTTACACCCTGCTGATGACTTTCTGCAGCTGATGTGTTAGTGTGTGTAGTGGGAAGGGACACCACACCTACTGTACCTGTGCACTGGCATGGACTGATCCAGGAACCTGGTAGGGTAACTCCTTGGCTGTCTTGTGCGTCTTTGGCAGCAGGAACGGATATGAAAGAGAACGGTACTTGGGCTTCATGATCTAAAACAGAAGATCAAATAACCGAAGTAATAAGGCAAACATTCTAATAGCAGAAGACACTGGAAAACCAGTGAAACACACACCTTTGTGAAATTCCAGCGCTGAATAAAATGCCGTGCAACATCACGTGCTGCTCTGCCATGTACTACAGAAGAAATGTCGTGCCAGGGCATCCTGGGAGTTTGGTACCTGTCAATGAAGTCTAAACAGAGAGGTGATATGAAAGTGACATATCGTACCCGCATACAGAATACAATGTAGGACAGACAGGAAATCCTCTTCTGACCACAGCAGACAAAAATGTAAGAGCCTGTGAGTTGTGGCCAGTGCATCTCCCATTCTGTACATTCTGACCCAAATCAGGTGCCAGCATCATAAAAAATATGAAAAGACAATTTAAACCAGATAGATACCAAAAACATTTGTTATCCGTATGATAGGTGTATCCTTTTATATTCTTAAACATGTTTGTTAAAACATCTAAAATATAAATGAATGTAATCTGGCCTTTAGTGGCTCTGGATACATAGGGCCTGATTCAGAACTGATTTCTGCTGTGCAAATTTGAAGAGTGCTGCGATCATATAGCCAACAGAGATAAAACCCACCCTGTGCAAGTTTGCAAATGACCTGCGACAATATCGCTGATCATCGGCCAGCTGCAAATCCATGCACAACTCACACACCATCAAATGATTTTCCCAGTCTGTGGGGCGCATTTATCAAGATCACATTTACAATGCGATCTGGGTGGAATATTACCGCCCAGGATCGCATTGTGAAATGCGATCATATCACTGGGATGTATCATCTGGCAGGGTGCAGGGACAGGGCTCCGAAAGGAGCCTGTCCCTGCGATACCCAGAGCCGGAAGCCAGGGGGGTCTGCGCATGCACGGTTACGCCCTGACCCCCCCGCGACCCCACTGACCACAGTGCGATATGTAGCCATAGGCTACAATGGGCTATCACCGTATCAGAATGGCGATAGCCCAGGGGTGCGATGCCGGGCTGCCCGATGTTGATACATCGGGCAGCTTCGCATCCCCCATAGAAACCTATGGGGGATGTGGTTGGCGGCGCTGCAGGGGGGATCGCAGCGGGGATCAGAGATTCCTGCTGCGGTCCCCCTTTAATACATTTCAGTGATACATATTATTTGCGGTTAACACCCGAAAACTGATGTTTTCGGGGATTTAGCCGCAAATATTGCTTGATAAATGGGCCCCTGTGTCACTGTAACTCTGAACCTACCACAATTCTGCGACAGAATCGAGGCTGGAGCAAACATCACACACCATCCCTGAAATCGCTTGGGCATGTCTACGTTTTTCCAGACACTCCCACAGAAGGGCAGGTTACCACCCACAAACACCAGCTTCCTGTTAAGTTGCAAAGGGATTGCTAAAAGAGTAATTGCTGATGTGTCTGTTTGCGAGCTACGATCCCTATGCAATCCACAATCATTTGTTAGCCTTGCCAAGTCGCACAACAGCGATCAGCTGTGAATAACTTCCATAGCCCGATCCATTATGAATTCCCAGATCAGATCGCAGCAAACTGACCTGAGCACACACAATTTTAACAACAAATGCAATTCATTATCGCATGCTATGAATAGGATTGATTAAATGTATTTGCATAAAATTATTAATAAAAAATCTGAAATACATATTAACTTCTTCATTTCCACTTAAGTATGTCAGGAATTCTTTATATTACTTTACTTTGAGCTTTCAGATTCAAACTGGAAAATCAATGGAACAAGACTCAGGGGGTTATTCTAGTTCACTCCTTCTGGCAAATTCCTTCTTAAATGGACAAAACCATGTGCACTGCAGGGGGGCAGATGTAACATGTGCATAGATAATTAGATTTGGGTGAGATATTTTGTTTCTGTGCAGGGTAAATACTGGCTGTTTTTTTGTTACACTGCAATATAGATCTCACTCTGAAGTAAAACCACACCCAAATCTAACTCTCTGCACAAGTAACATCTGCTCCCCCTGCAGTGCACATGATTTTGTCCATTTGAGAAGGAATTTGCCAGAAGGAGTGCACCAGAATAACCTCCTCAAACGTTCCCTGAAAACTCAACCTTTCAGGAAATGTTATTTAATTCCCAAACCATCTTCCTAATCTCCGTACTGTTCTAAGCACCCATCACTCTGCTACACAGTTTTCCCAAATGTACATTTATTATGTTATTATTCTCATGCCTCTGAGCCTCTAAGTCATGTGTGACTACCATGCAAGCCCTCTACGCACTTCATGGCAGTCTTCTTGGGCCAATATGCAATATATGCCATATAACCTCATGTAGATAGAAAGATTGTGAGTGCTATCATCTTACTGCTTCCTCTGGCTGTTAATAACCAGTCCTTTGTAATTGCTGTGTTTGTTCCCAAATGTAAAGTGTTGTTGTGTCTGTTAATAATGTATACATAATAAAATGGGATAAACAATCATCCTGAAATAAGCCAAACAGTGAATCAGCACAGACCGTGCAGCAGTCACAACATCATTAATGACCCCAGGGTCACTGTGCTAACAGGACGCTGCCGAAAACAGCACCATTATTAACAGAACGTCACAAACTTATTATTAATATTACAGTATTGCGAAACCTTTATAAAACTGCCCAACATGTAATAAAAATCCATAACTCTACTACCATCAAATGGTCCTCACTTCACCCCTATACAGGAGTTGGATCAGGATTTGCATCTGGTGCTCACCTGCCAATAACTGGGCAGATCTGCTGATCAATATCCGTACATCCATCCATGTTAGGTGACTCACACACATTTATAAAACTATAATCATATAATTGCTTTGTACTTTTGGTGTATAATATCTAAGGCACTGAACTACATTAACAGCTCAGTAACTTACCATCAAACGGCTTATCCAGCTGTACCCAGTCTTTGAAAACAAAGTTGCAGTAGTCTTTTCCGTGCCAGAATCGGGTTTCCCCAAGGAGTTCTCCGACACCTGTCTGTAAACTACGGACAGATCCCCTGTCTGCAGACAGCACAAATACATGATGAGTGTACCATAAATTGAAGCACTGTGCATAATTGTAAAAAGGTATGGCAAACTACCAATAAATAATATCCTCTTCAGACAAGTCACATAGGCACACCTAGCCCCGTCCATGTTTGTAACTTAATAAACAGTAAGGTTCCGAGCAGCACGGAGGGTGTAGTGGTTAGCATTGCTGCCTCACATCACTGAGGTCATGTGTTCGATTACCACCATGGCCCTAACTGTGCAGAGTTTGTATATTCTCACCGTGCTTGAGTGGGTTTACTCTGGGTTCTCCGGTTTCCTCCCACAATCCAAAAATATACTGGTAGGCTAATTGGCTCCCAACAAATTAACCCTAGAATGTCTGTGTGTACTTGTACATGTGGTAGGGAATATAGATTGTAAGCTCCACTGGGGCAGGGACTGATGTAAGTGTTCTAATATTCTCTGTACAGCGCTACAGTATATGTGTGCGCTATGTAAGAAATTTTTAAAATAAATAAGGTTTATATAAATAAATATATGCAAACATACACCAAACACAACAGCTGCAGATCCCAATGAAAGCAAATAAGGTACATTGCTCAATAAGAAGCTGGAGATCATACGCCAACATCAACTTAGTAAAGCCGCTTGCATGAAAAAGACTTACATGAAATCTATGTTGTGTTAAAAGATGTTAAACACGAGCCACCTCTAGCACAATTAGCACTGGCTTAGACTCGGCATTAGGTTTATCCACAATATTTATACCAAAGTAAACACTGCAGGGCATAGAAGATTTCGCCATGTTATTGTACACTGAAATACTATCTGGGAAAACGTTCAAGACGATATATTGTGTCACTTCAATACAGAGGACACCGTTCCAAAACAAAAGTGTTTCTTATTCTCCTAAATTGACATTTTATTGTAGGGCTTAGGAAACTGTGTGAACGAGACAGCCATGCCACCTACTACTATAATGCTGGTGCATACCATATGGGGCAAAGTCCTATAAAGCAGGACTACTGGTCATCTTCATGTTGATCCTATACTGAATTCTATTATTTGTCTAGCCCAGTTCTAGAAAGGAAAGTAATAGCTTTTTTAGATGAATCCATAATACTTGTATTCCCAAAGCAAATATGGCCGCACTTTAGTCTAGAGCAGTGGTTCCCAAACTGTGTGCCTAGGCTCCCCCCTGGGGTGCCTCAGGACACTTGCAGGGGTGCCTTGGGTTGGTGGACCAAGATCAAGTCATATTATTTATGGTCAATGTAACAGGCAAAACCAGTGCTGGTGGCTGCCAATCATAATATATGTGGACAAACAGAAGCAAATCCTGTTCCTCACCAGATAACTGTGACATATAAACACAATGCACTTCATTTAATATTTTTTTTCTGAAATTCTCGATAAGAAGCATTTGGCCTAGGGGTGCCTTTAAAATATTTTGATGCTTTAGGGTGCCGTGATTCAAAGAAGTTTGGGAACCACTGGTCTAGAGTATAAGCTTAGGACTTTCATCGGGCTGCGCTCACCCTATGGAATGCCCTGGAAGACTCTCCACTAGCCTCCAAACTTTCAAGTGTTCCCTGAAAACTCACCTCTTCAGGCAAGTACCACAAGCATAACCCTCTGAGGCACTTAGAGCGCTGCAGAATATGTGTGCGATATATAAGAACCTGTAAATAAATAAATTATATAGCTTTTCTTCTGGACTTGTAACTTGGTGGGACTGCTATGCTATTACTGGTGCCTGTCCTTGTGTTTCCCTCCTATATCCCTATAGATTGTGAGCTTGCAGCAGGACTCTCCTACCTCCAAGTCTGTGTGTTGTTATCCACTTTGTTTTATCACTGTCTACTATTGTAAAGCACAACAGTATCTGCTGCATATATATAAGAAACTGTAAATAAATAAATAAATAATAAATAAGCACGGCCTGGATACCAGGTTGCACCCTTTCAGACAGAAGGCAACACAGGTCGGACCCAGGAATAACTCTGTCCTTTTTCTCTGTCTGAACAGAGTTCTTTATAAACAGATTCTGTATATCTGGGTTAAACTAAGGGAAAGTAAACGTGAACTATTGTTTTGGAACAATTCCAAAATTCTTATTTCTTTGCCGAGCAGAGAAAACATTGCGATTTTGTTAGTTGAGAAAATGACTCCCCAAAAGCAGTCCAGGATATTAGTAGCGGATACCCACACACCACCATGCTACGTAATAAAGGTCACTCACCAGTCTGAAACTGAGTGAACCTTTGCGCAGAATCACTCAAGGAATGAAACAACTTCCGATGTGGTTTAAAGTTATGGAATAATTTCTGCTGACTACTGTGAGTATACTCTGAGGTAAAGCCTGCAGAAAGGGAGAGGCTCTTTTTATACTGTAACTACAAACAATGGGCTCTTTGTAGGCCTTGAAAACATGTGCTACACTCTCACAGGGAACTTTAGGCACCAAAGGGTCTATGCATGGAGAGACCAACCAGCTCCTAACTGTCATTTTTAGATACAGCCTGTGACGTGGCAGTTAGGAGATGATTGGCTGGTACTCCTTTTACTTTATCTCTCTCCAAGCTTAGTACATAGACCCTTAAATCACTTACTGAGACAAGTGGGCAATAACCCTGCACAGGAGCCTGTATATAGATCACAGATGTTTGGTTTGTTCCACCACTGTTTAAAGTGATCTCTGGATACAATGGGTGGCATCCAGACCGTATGACATTAATATATGTATTACCTACCACCAATAGTAAGGAGTAAGTTCTGACTTCAAGGTGGATAAGAATTCATCTGAAATGTTGGGTTCTCCATATTGCGAATAAGGAGTATTCCTCGAACAGTGGGCTTCCCCTCCCTACCATTACTCATTAGGAAGGTGACATTCATTAAAGATAAAATAGATCCTGAATATGTAAAGGTAACATATTTTAAAATGTGGACATAGAGGGTGAAATTTAATAGGATGAGAGATTCAGAAAGTGAGAGATTCGCTAAGAAATCTCCGGGGTTTTTTTTAAAGCGGCAATTATTTATACTTCAAAATCACACTGGTTTTGCAGTGTAAATGATCGCCACTTAAAAAAAAAACAAAAAAAAACCCTGGAGATTTCTTACCATATATCTCACTCACTGAATCTCTCATCCTATTCAATTTCACCCATTGATTCATTTAGTAAGGATATGTTATACTAAAACGTGAATAATAGGCTGCTGAAGAGAATGTAGGTCCACCTTTTTCCATAATTACAGTGTATTGCACTATAATTCAGAGCAAATACTCAAATATTAGATTTCACCAATAAGTACAAGTTATTGGATATAGACAACTATAACTGTCCACTTGATTTTTCACCAACTAAGCAAGACCTGGCTTTTATTAGCTGCAAAAACTCCTCAAATACTGAGGATTCCAATGTTGTGTTATAAAATCCCAGGTGCTCTCTACACTCTGCTGTTACAGGTGCTCTCTGTGCTACATACACTCTGCTGTTACAGGTGCTCTCTGTGCTACATACACTCTGCTGTTACAGGTGCTCTCTGTGCTACATACACTTTGCTGTTACAGGTGCTCTCTGTGCTACGTACACTCTGCTGTTACAGGTGGTCTCTGTGCTCTGTACACTCTGCTGTTACGGGTGCTCTCTGTGCTCTGTACACTCTGCTGTTACAGGTGATCTCTACACTCTGTTGTTACAGGTACTCGCTGTGCTGCATACACTCTGCTGTTACAGGTGCTCTCTGTGCTACATACACTCTGCTGTTACAGGTGCTCTCTGTGCTACATACACTCTGCTGTTACAGGTGCTCTCTGTGCTCTGTACACTCTGCTGTTACAGGTGCTCTCTGTGCTCTGTACACTCTGCTGTTATAGGTGCTCTCTGTGCTCTGTACACTCTGCTGTTACAGGTGCTCTCTGTGCTACATACACTCTGCTGTTACAGGTGCTCTCTGTGCTACATACACTGCTGTTACAGGTACTCGCTGTGCTACATACACTCTGCTGTTACAGGTGCTCTCTGTGCTCTGTACACTCTGCTGTTACAGGTGCTCTCTACACTCTGTTGTTACAGGTGCTCTCTGTGCTACATACACTCTGCTGTTACAGGTGCTCTCTGTGCTACATACACTCTGCTGTTACAGGTGCTCTCTGTGCTACATACACTCTGCTGTTACAGGTGCTCTCTGTGCTACATACACTCTGCTGTTACAGGTGCTCTCTGTGCTACATACACTCTGCTGTTACAGGTGCTCTCTGTGCTACATACACTTTGCTGTTACAGGTGCTCTCTGTGCTACATACACTCTGCTGTTACAGGTGCTCTCTGTGCTACATACACTCTGCTGTTATGGGTGCTCTCTGTGCTCTGTACACTCTGCTGTTACAGGTACTCTCTACACTCTGTTGTTACAGGTACTCGCTGTGCTGCATACACTCTGCTGTTACAGGTGCTCTCTGTGCTACATACACTCTGCTGTTACAGGTGCTCTCTGTGCTACATACATTCTGCTGTTACAGGTGCTCTCTGTGCTACATACACTCTGCTGTTACAGGTGCTCTCTGTGCTACATACATTCTGCTGTTACAGGTGCTCTCTGTGCTACATACACTCTGCTGTTACAGGTGCTCTCGGTGCTACATACACTCTGCTGTTACAGGTGCTCTCTGTGCTACATACACTCTGCTGTTACAGGTGCTCTCTGTGCTACATACACTTTGCTGTTACAGGTGCTCTCTGTGCTACATACACTCTGCTGTTACAGGTGCTCTCTGTGCTACATACACTCTGCTGTTATGGGTGCTCTCTGTGCTCTGTACACTCTGCTGTTACAGGTACTCTCTACACTCTGTTGTTACAGGTACTCGCTGTGCTGCATACACTCTGCTGTTACAGGTGCTCTCTGTGCTACATACACTCTGCTGTTACAGGTGCTCTCTGTGCTACATACATTCTGCTGTTACAGGTGCTCTCTGTGCTACATACACTCTGCTGTTACAGGTGCTCTCTGTGCTACATACACTCTGCTGTTACAGGTGCTCTCTGTGCTACATACACTCTGCTGTTACAGGTGCTCTCTGTGCTATGTACACTCTGCTGTTACAGGTGCTCTCTGTGCTCTGTACACTCTGCTGTTACGGGTGCTCTCTGTGCTACGTACACTCTGCTGTAACGGGTGCTCTCTACACTCTGTTGTTACAGGTACTCGCTGTGCTGCATACACTCTGCTGTTACAGGTGCTCTCTGTGCTACATACATTCTGCTGTTACAGGTGCTCTCTGTGCTACATACACTCTGCTGTTACAGGGGCTCTCTGTGCTACATACACTCTGCTGTTACAGGTGCTCTCTACACTCTGTTGTTACAGGTACTCGCTGTGCTACATACACTCTGCTGTTACAGGTGCTCTCTGTGCTACATACACTCTGCTGTTACAGGTGCTCTCTGTGCTACATACACTCTGCTGTTACAGGTGCTCTCTGTGCTACATACATTCTGCTGTTACAGGTGCTCTCTGTGCTACATACATTCTGCTGTTACAGGTGCTCTCTGTGCTACATACACTCTGCTGTTACAGGTGCTCGCTGTGCTACATACACTCTGCTGTTACAGGTGCTCTCTGTGCTACATACACTCTGCTGTTACAGGTGCTCTCTGTGCTACATACACTCTGCTGTTACAGGTGCTCTCTGTGCTACATACATTCTGCTGTTACAGGTGCTCTCTGTGCTACATACACTCTGCTGTTACAGGTGCTCTCTGTGCTACATACACTCTGCTGTTACAGGTGCTCTCTGTGCTACATACATTCTGCTGTTACAGGTGCTCTCTGTGCTACATACACTCTGCTGTTACAGGTGCTCTCGGTGCTACATACACTCTGCTGTTACAGGTGCTCTCTGTGCTACATACACTCAGCTGTTACAGGTGCTCTCTGTGCTACATACACACAGCTGTTACAGGTGCTCTCTGTGCTCTGTACACTCTGCTGTTACGGGTGCTCTCTGTTCTCTGTACACTCTGCTGTTACAGGTGCTCTCTATGCTACATACACTCTGCTGTTACAGGTGCTCTCTGTACACTCTGCTGTTACAGGTGCTCTCTGTGCTACATACACTCTGCTGTTACAGGTGCTCTCTGTGCTATGTACACTCTGCTGTTACAGGTGCTCTCTGTGCTCTGTACACTCTGCTGTTACAGGTGCTCTCTGTGCTCTGTACACTCTGCTGTTACAGGTGCTCTCTGTGCTCTGTACACTCTGCTGTTACAGGTGCTCTCTGTGCTCTGTACACTCTGCTGTTACAGGTGCTCTCTGTGCTCTGTACACTCTGCTGTTACAGGTACTCTCTGTGCTACATACATTCTGCTGTTACAGGTGCTCTCTGTGCTCTGTACACTCTGCTGTTACAGGTGCTCTCTGTGCTCTGTACACTCTGCTGTTACAGGTGCTCTCTGTGCTATGTACACTCTGCTGTTACAGGTGCTCTCTGTGCTCTGTACACTCTGCTGTTACAGGTGCTCTCTGTGCTACATACACTCTGCTGTTACAGGTGCTCTCTGTGCTACGTACACTCTGCTGTTACAGGTGCTCTCTGTGCTCTGTACACTCTGCTGTTACGGGTGCTCTCTGTTCTCTGTACACTCTGCTGTTACAGGTGCTCTCTGTGCTACATACACTCTGCTGTTACGGGTGCTCTCTGTGCTCTGTACACTCTGCTGTTACAGGTGCTCTCTGTGCTACATACACTCAGCTGTTACAGGTGCTCTCTGTGCTACATACACACAGCTGTTACAGGTGCTCTCTGTGCTCTGTACACTCTGCTGTTACAGGTGCTCTCTGTGCTCTGTACACTCTGCTGTTACAGGTACTCTCTGTGCTACATACATTCTGCTGTTACAGGTGCTCTCTGTGCTCTGTACACTCTGCTGTTACAGGTGCTCTCTGTGCTCTGTACACTCTGCTGTTACAGGTGCTCTCTGTGCTATGTACACTCTGCTGTTACAGGTGCTCTCTGTGCTCTGTACACTCTGCTGTTACAGGTGCTCCCTGTGCTCTCTACTCTGTGCTATGTATTCTCTGCTGTTACAGTCCTCTTGGTTTCACACACCATTCAAACATTAACGTTGACAATGGACCGATTGTACTGTATGCTGAGAACAAAGAAATCAGCAAATAAAGTGACTATCACAGAATAAATAAGAGAAATATACGTACGTGACTGGCTGTCTATGCTGCTGACGCTGTCCGCATGCTGGAGGTTGTTTTTGTGGAGTTGCTTATACAGGCTGAACTTGGCAAACTTCCTGGATTTTCCCATCCCTCGGATCTTGGAGCTATCCACCACTTCTTCACCTTGCTTAGTCTGTAATTGGAAGCTGGTCTTCCCCTGAGACTGGTCCTTACCATTCAGAGCCTGAGTGGAGCCCGACAGGACCTAACAACACAGTCTGTTTACTAATCAAATTATACCCAATTTATACTGCAGTCAACTTTGCCCTCTAGCTATAACAGTTCATCTGCTTGTAACCATCTAATGTACTGCCGTACATACTACCATCCACTTACAACCACCTAATGCCCTGCAGTAATATTTCCTTACAGTAACTAACACGTAATTCGCTGCATTCAATTTTGCCAACCAATCAGCTCATTTCACAGCATTCCCGAGTACTGCAACTGGTCCTCCCCATATCCAAGAGGGCAGAATAATAGACAGGTATGGAAGTTGGAGAAGTCACCATACTTCTGCATCTATGGAGCCCACCTATCTGAGTGGACAGTTATTATATACTGCCACACAATACATGGGGACTTATCACACTACAGTATATGGAAACCTGGTGGCATACAAGGCTATATGGGCATAGTGTTACTATATGGGTCATATACCTGCTAGCACATAAGGCTTTATTATACTCAATGTACAATCACATAGGCGATCTATACTGAGATTTTGGTGGCAGGCGAACCTAATGAGGTATATAAGTTATATAAGGGGTATAACGGAGAATACCACACAGTAGTAGAGGAATTGCTTTGTTTTATATTCTCTGTATACAGTATGTGTGAAACACATCCTACAGTATTTCACAAACCACTGGCATAGACATAGTATAGAGACTAGTAACCAGTGGTGTAAGTTCGTCCCAGTTGCCTGGAGGCAAGATAAATATTGGTGCCCCCCCCCCCAGTATGTATGTTACACATCCTTCATGTGCAGGTAAGAAAATTCTTCCTACATGTAATAGTTTTCAGCTTATTGTATCTATTTACCGTGTTTATGGCAGTGGTTGACTGTGCTGATGTGATTCGCTTGACGCTTCCAACATCAGTCAGCCTGTGCTCATCGTCGTCCCATCGCCCATAAGCCAAGTCGATGCCTCCAACAAAAGCCACTGACTGATCTATCACAACAATTTTCTCATGATGTGCCCACAGGTAGACAGAGGATGACATATGGTCTGGATGTCTCATCACCTATATCAATCAAAATGGAAAAAATATGACAGCAATCTGTTTTCAGTGCACTCTAGGTAAGTATATAGCGTAAGCAAGGGATTTAAGACAGGTGTGGGGATACTTAACAAAGCAATGCCACCCACATTAGCCTCATTTACAGTATGTGGGGCTCCCATGTGACATCAATCTCTGCCACTGTATAGGACTAACCACAAGGAAAGATGGAATAGCTTCATACTGTATGTCAACATAGACAATAGTCTGTATTTTAATATTGCTGAAAGTCTTGCTTTTTTAGTATTGTATGTTGAAAATAAAAGACTACTGGGAAACTGTGTCATGTTAGGCGAGATCTGTTTCTTGCATGAGCTGTTTCTTGCATGAGCTGTTGCTACTCATGAAGTAACTGAAGCTGCCAACCAAGGTGCAGACCTGGTCTTCTGATAATGCATAAGTAACTGCAGGAATACACAGATCCAGTCGTTCTGCATGCAGGTCACACAGTGACAAATCCTCCTTACTTTTTGACCAATGATCCCATTCAGATGTATTCTCTTGGAATACTTATTTGGTTGTCTACACACTAAAGTTTTGCCAGCGTAGAACTCAGAAACTTGTGACTATCATCTTAGCGGGTAAGTAAACAAACGTTATTTGGCTGCAACCCTTCCACATTTGTTGGACTCTATATGGTACTAGTAGCCATAATGTACTAATCAGTGACTGAATGATTACTGCTCTTAGCGCAGAGGGGTAATTGTATGAAACAGTGATAAGGGAGAAGTGATAAAGTGCCTGGTACAGTATCACCGGCCAATCAGCTCCTAACTGTCCTTTAATAAACCCAGCCTCTAACTTAACAGTCAGGAACTAATTGGCCGGTGATAAAGTACCAGGCACTTTATCACTTCTCCTCCCTTATCACTGCTTCATACATCTACCCCAGAGTCTCACTCTGGACAGAACACTGTACTCTGTAGACTAAGCACCCCTCTGAGCTTCAGCTAGATGTGGTAACCCAGGGGGCAGGATAAACAGCATCTGTATATATACATACACACCTATTAAAGGACACTGTCATACCTTTATATTGGGATGTATCCGTAGGAGTGTCCTCTTGCTGTACTCACTGTTTATTCCCAATGCCAACTCTACTTCCTTATATAGCATGACGAAGATCTTCACTCCTTGTTGCTGTAATCGTAAGGAAGCAATTTAACGTTACTTTTAAATTATCATAGTGAAATTTTGGTTATCAATATAAAAAGGAATAATAATATACAGATCATATACACGTCCTTCTGAGGAAGCCGCCGAGCCAAAGGCGGGGAAACGTGTTAAGGAGCTACACAGGTGGCGATGCCACTATACAGCTATACGGACTCTGATCTTGCTGCCATCCCGCTTACAAGTGTGTGGAGGAACCCTGAAAGGCTGCATTGCACATGCAGGGAATCAGCAGCCAGGACGCCACTATCTAATGCTGGGTACACACCAAAACGATTTGGATTGGATGCAAATCGTATGCAAATCGGATCGTACGATTTGCATACGATTTACATACGATCCGATCCCCTCTGTATTCAGATGAATGGATCTTTTACAGATCCTACCTGCAGCAGGTAGGATCGGATTAGGATCCAATTCATATCCAACCAAACGATTTTGACCAAATCTGCATCCAATCTGCATCCAATCAGTCTGAATTGAATCCAGATTGATGGGATTGTGCCAAAATCGTTTTGGTGTGTACCCAGCATTATACCAAGAATTGAATCGGGAGGCTGGCAAGTTATAGCTCAGTAGAGCTCCAATATCTTTCTCAATCCACTGGCTGAAACCTGCTTTGCAATAACCACTAAAAGCATGCATGCTATTAATAACTAACAAACAGGAGCTGTGAGAGAGTTATTTGTTTGTTACATGACTAACTGCCTTTATACACCAATTACGGAATATTAATAGTTATACTAACTTGGATTCCAATAATATATAAAGCACCTTATAACCACTGCTTGTATTGGGTTATGCTAAAACTCTCAAAGCTACAGTCACAGTGACATTATAGTATTTATATATATATATATATATATATATATATATATATATATATATATATATATATATTACCGGCCGGTTGTTTGTGTATAATTATAATTGCATATTGTACTTTTTATTGAATTAAAAATATATATTGACCTGGATCAGCGCTGTCTCTAAATTCTTGTCTGTTTTTTGGTACTTTAAGGGGCAGAGTAGCCACTTAATAGACACAGCTGCAGACTCAGGAGGGATTATATTATATTATAGATTTGCGCTCTGTCACTCTTCTTTTTTCCTTTAATAATATACATGGTAATACATGACTGAAAATGGCAATTTATATTAGATATTCTGTGGCACCCATGCAAGCACCATGCAGCACACAGTTTGTGAACACTTCTATATGAAGGAAGGGGCATTGTCACAAGTACCTTTTTCTTTCCATGGTCCCACACTCCACCATCTGAAAATATAACACGTGTGACTAAAGCAAAGACTCTGTCACAGTGCTTGAAAACATTACTGGAGACTTGGCACAGTTGGTAGCCTGCTAAGACTGAGTTCTGTATACAGCGCCCGTGGCAGGGTGTACTAATAATGGCTGCACACTGGCTTCCACTTCTATTAAAGTGTCCCTAGTCTGTGGCACTGAGCCCCTCTTGACACAAAGGTTTGTGTGCAACACAAACCCCGCACCAATTGTAGATAGGCCCTGAGACCACTGTTAATGTGGAATGTTAATAAGGATCTGAGCATTGTTCTGCTCCTTACCGATATCTTTCAAACAGGCAGACAGTGTTGTCACTAAAACTGTGCATGTGAAAGGGAAGTGGCAGCTACATCATCGCTGCCCACTTCCACTGGGCTGTATAGAGGGCCAGATGTACTGAGCCTTGAAAGTGATTAAGTGGAGATTGAAAAAGTATCGGCCAATCAACTCCTAACTACAGGTCGAGTATCCCGTATCCGAAATCAGAATTATTCCCGAAAACCAGACATTCCAGAAAGTTAAAAATTTTTTTTTTTTTTTTTTTGCTAAAAACTCACTGGGGACATTTGTAACAGCATCACTGGGGACATGATATGTAACTGGCACTATATATGTGCAAGACAATGATTGCTTGGCATTCAAATTCAGTGCTGAGATGAAACAAAATGTTTCACGTTTTGAAACCTTGTTTTTTGAACAAATAAAATATATTTGTGTGTATTTTATGTGGTAATAAAATATATTTGTGTGTATATTATGTGTTTATACAGCATAAATGCAAGATACTTCAAAATACATCATTGAAATATTAAAATATTCCGAAATACGGAATAATCCGTTATCCAAAATTCTCCTGGTCCTGAGCATTTTGGATAAGGGATACTCAACCTGTACTATGTTGTATTCTGTGTTTAAAAAATGACAGAAGCTGGCTGATTGGTAGGTACGTTATCACTTTTCTTTTTACCACTTTTCAAGGCCTAGTACATCTGGCACTAAGAGATCCGGGCCCCCACCTCTCTAGCCGGTAGCGCAGTAGACTCTGAGCACTAGTGTAACTAGGAGACCCTAGCACTGTCTCATAGTCGAGTGCCCAAATGCAGGTTTCTCGGGAAGGGGGGAGATGAATACTGCCCATGTGCAAAATGCGGGGAAAATGTCCATAGTCCTGGTGTTTTCTGCAGTGCTGCTGCCTCCGCCATGACTCTGAAGGGGTGAGTATTGAAAAAATGGAGCGCAGGGTGCAATGCAAACTGTACCCATTAGAAATACACCCCTGAGTGGACCACTCAAAGAGTTAAGCATTTTAATGGAGACTTTTTCAGACTATATGTAATAAACTAATATCGTGCTCTACACAATTTCTTCATAAGTCACTCACCGCCTTTCTCTTTAGGATGCAATCCAATCTCCAGCGGTTCCCTTCCACCACCGGTCGCTTCAGGAATATTTCTGGACTCAGCCTTGAAACAGAATATTTTCAACGTTATATTACATAATACTGGCGGTAATGACTGATGTCTACACATGCCATGATTTCAAACAATGGGCCTATTTCTGATTTTGGAATAATTAAAGAAAGAGCAAGTACTTGTACACCTGGGGAAACCCATGTTGTACTGGAGGGGGGGGGGGGGGGGCAGATGTAAAATGTTCAAGAGATTTATATTGGGGAGGGGAGCGTCCAATCGCAAAACCAAATCCCCTGGAGAGGCCGCAGCCGATCCCCCTTGAGCCACGCGGGAGCATCCCGGACGGCAGGATTGCATGTGATGTTGCCCATAGCAACCATTCAGATTTGATCTAATAGCTTTTAGAAGGTGCTAAATAAATAAGAAGTGGATTCTGATTGGTTGCTATGGGCAACATCCCATCTTCAGTAGAACTCCTATCTCTGTAAATCTACCTCTAACTGCTTGCCAATGGAAAAAGATGAATTGTCATTTTGATCCATGTGTGCTTGTCTGCAAACGGGAGAAAGTAAAAGTTCTAGTATAAACAAGCCCTTATGGCCCTTGGCTACTCCTTCTACCAGCTGTAATACATTTACACGTTGCTGTCAGGACGCTTTGTTGTCAGTGTGTTTTCCCCTCGCAGCTTTTGTAGCCTGAAGACTTAGTTTGATACTCGAGGCTCTAGAGCTCTGTGCGTTCGGTTGGACATATATAGAGCCCCTTTGTTTGCCAGTGCTTGCTGCATTGGGATGTCTGATAAAGAGGCACTGATGTCATGCACATAGAATAAAAATTGCTCAGTGCAGGGAAACAAGCTACAGTCTGTAAATATTAATAAGACGTTTATTTCCCCCAGCCGCCACTGACGTAATAATCGCCCCATGCTATCAGGCCACGCCCCCGTTTACTGTACTGTAGAACTATTGTCACATGTGACCAACAAGACGGCTCTAAGAACAGACAAAGGGATTATAAACCAGATCCAACAAGATGTCTGAAGTCCTATAATATTGGTATAATTTAACAGGTGTCTCTAAATATTCTCATTAATTACAATGGGGAAAAAATAGAATACTAGAGTGTCTTTAGGTTTATCAGAAACGTATGAACATCTTTCTCATTAACAGGATGCTATAAGAATGCTACGCTACATTTTACCTGTGCTAACATTTACAGTATGATGACGAGGAGCCCTGATGTTTTCTCAACTGCTACTCAAAATTGTCCTGAATACAAAAGGAAGAAATGTCACAGGGCACGCTAAACGCTGTTTCACTATTCTTGATTCTTATTATTTTGTGATTGCTGAAAAGATTTAGAGCATGGTCACTGAAAGCTAATTTCCATCTGTGCCAACTGTGCAGGCACCACGCAGTATTTTACAAGTGTGTGTGAGCCACACATTCTAGGCACAAAGATGGGAAATCACTCTACTTTTAAAAGAAACGAAGTATAAAGGAAAAATGTTTTCCCTGTAGTCCTGAATTGTTTTGGGGCAATCTGGGGATTTTAGAAACATTTATTTCAGATCATGGTAGCGATTAGGGACAAGGTCAGCTGGACAATTGCCATCTCATAGCAGTCATCATTTTCTGCAGTTCTGGGAAAGAGACAAGAATGTGTGGTTTCACCAGGCTGCTATCCAAACACTTACACATTCCTGTCTCTAAGATACTGTACTGCCCAGCACCAAGATGTGGGAAAGTAACATTTGTAGTTGTCCTAGACACAACATTGCCTAGTGTGTTTCATTCTATCACAAAAAGGAAAAGGGTTTTAAAAGATTTGTTTATATTTTGTATAGAAAAAAATCATTGAGTCTGGTGTATTGTATCAAAACAAGGGCCCTTATTCTGATCGGTGCGGCCGGATCCGATTATGCGGCCAGGACCGTGCGTGCGAAACCCCGCCTTCCATACGGATCGCAAACTCCGTCCGTACGCGGTAAGAAGCTGGCCGAACGGACCGCACGTGTATTTTTCACGGAATACGCCTCCTCCATCTAAGGGAACCTCCCCCATCATTCGATGGTCGCAGACCACCGAATGCAGGACCGAGTGCTCCACCAGCTCCCGCAACCTCAGACCACACGGACATTTTTCCGTGCAAAAGCAGGGATCTGGGCGGGCAGCTGACATCCGGCGATGTCATATGTCCGCCCCCTACACGTGCGTCACGGCCGCATTACCATACGTACGCCCAGCGTTTGCATGGGAACGCCCATGAAACGCGGGGCGTATGCATATGGTAATGAGCCCAAATAGCCCTTCATGCCCCTCTCCACCCCCTGTTCGGAGTGTTCACATATCATGAGGCATTTGGCCGTACGCCCCGCTCGCACATGCGCAGAAAAGCCTCTGCACATGCGCAGACACAAAACATTGGCGGGCCGAACGCACGCGGATATATCCGCACCGACCAGAATAAGGGCCAAGGTGAAGTAAAAAATAAAGGTTCAAATGGGGAGTCTTATGTCCCTTTCAGACCTCACATATTACCCGGTATTTTGCCGGTTTTGTACCGTTTCAAAACAGTGACCTTGTGCGGTCTGAAAGGTCCACAGTGAATTTACTGTTTCCATAAAAAAAACGGTATTTGGAACAGTAAAAAAGCAGGGTCCTACCCGTTTGTAATGCTGGGTACACACAGAACGATTTGGCTTTAATCCTGTCAATTTCGACCGATTATATGTAAATTGGGTATTTTTTTGCATGTTTTAGATCCGATTCCGATCCGACGCGCGTCCCTGCTGGTCGTTTGGTTGTTTTGGATATCCTACTTGCTCCAGTCAGGATTTGTAAATGATCCCTTCAACTGGATACAGATCATGATTGAATCATTTGCTCCAACAGATCGTGCGACCATGGTACAATCTGCTCACGATCATCATTGTTCTGGTGTGTACCTAGCATAAGTTTGAGCACCACTGAAAGAGGAATAGAACGTAACATGAACAGAGTTAAAGTTATGTAGAATCAATACCTACCACCAGTCTGTAATAAAAATTTCTTCTTTTGCTGCTTCCATAGCATCTGCCACATCATTAAAATATCCTTTAGCATTGACGTACCTAAAATACATCAGAAGTACTAATATGAAATAACATTCCTAAGAAAAGAGAAAAACAATACAATCTACAAAGAGATGTTTCCCAATTACTTTTTATGAAGGAGTGAGGTGTTGTATCATGAAAGCTCATGGACCTGGTTTACTACAAGTCATCAACCTCTGTGTGTGGAGTATGTGTGTATGCTCTGTATGTGCTGACGTGCTGGTCTCTATGGGCCGCTGGCTATCACTGACTTTACTTTTGTTCACCAGATATAGGGGTCAATTCTGGCATTTCAGTGGGGAGGTGAACAGTGGGGAGGCAGGGCCAAGGGCGGGTGGGGAGGGGGAACTGAGGGCGGGATCGGGGCGGTGGAGGCGCACGGACATGGGAACGCCCAGCGTTTCATGGACTACCCATGGTCATTCCCATAGTATTGTGAGTGGGACGAGGTTTTCCCGCGGGTGGGCGGCTGACGTCACATGATGTCAGCCGCCCACCCTGTCTTCGTTCCACAAATATAAGTCAGTCTCCACTGACTTATTTTTGCGAAGGCAAGAGAAATCATTCGATGGTCGTCGACCATCGATTGATTTCTCATGCAGCGGGCACATGCAGTATGTGGTCTTCATAACGCGTCCCCTTGCATGGTTGCAAGTGGATAATAAGGTGGCGGGGGGGGGGGGGGGGGTGTAATTTTCAGTGGGCCGGTGGGGCAGGCGCTATGGGACTCAGTAAGCTGCAAGCTTCGCAGCTTACGGAGTTAACCAGAATCAGGGCCTTTATGCATGCAATTTACAGACAAGAGCAGTATTTCCAGACACCCCTTTGTTGGATTCTTCCACGCTATTGGGTGTCATAGATACTGCAATGTAATGGCATGACCATGCGTCCATTACACAGAAAGTATGTACAGTAATAAAATAGGTCATTTCAATTACTATTAGGTAAAGGTCACAACATGGATGGGTATGACCTTAGCTGAAATGGGCGGTTACAACTGATTTGTTCTACAGGTGAATCATTTGTTACTGTGCAGGAAATACTATGCATTCTGAAAGAATGAAATACACCGAAAAGAAAAAACGAGTTTCATTTCTGTGCTGATCTGTTATAAAATTCAAAGAAAAAGGAGAGGACACGGAGTCAGCCAATGATCTGTAATAGGTGGCGTCACCACTGTCCTCATTTCCGAAGCACAAAACATGTGAGGTGCAGTGCAATATATTCTTATTTATTAACCTTGGTAAAGTCTCAGAATTAGTGTTGAGCAGATAAACAGTAGACTGTAGCTGCCATTAGGCTAAGCTGTGAGGTATAAGAATGCTAATACCCCTTTTATACTGAGCAAAAAGTCAGTCTTAGTGTGATAGGGTCTAAACAGGTCAAAACGGCCGGGGCATAGATCTAGGTTACTACCAGGGTTATTTCAGGGTCCAACCTAGGTAGCTTCCAGTGTGAAAGGCTTGACCCAAGTCACAATGACCTGGGTCATGGCAAAAAAGGATCTGCTTGATGAGCTTAGTAGTGCTTGGACAGGATATCTTCTCCCTGCCCCCACTGTTAGATGAAAAACCCTGGTCACCGGAAGATCTGGGCCGGATGTGAACTTGACAACTCAGGAATAACCCAGGTAAATCCTCCAGTGTAGAAGGAGTGGGTGACCCAATACCAGAGTCCAAACCCTTGTTCAATGTCCCCGGTTGGAGCTGGGTTTTTCGTGTGAAAGTGTTATAAGTATACAGTAGTAGGCCTAATGCTGAGCCTATTACATAGCAGTGCAAACCAATACTGTAAATGTAGGCTAACAAATTGAGATAAACTGTGGAAAGAGCTTATTTGTTGGGTCAGTCAGTCTAAGGAACTTGGGATGCCGGCAATCGAAATCCATTATACTCATAAGAAGATTGGCACTGGAATCATGACACTGCTTACAATGCCGACGCCAGAGCCCTGTATCGGCATGCCGAAAAATAAGTATGCAGGGGATGGCTAGGGTTCCAATATGCAACCCTTTCCCACTAGCAGCCTGACCTGGCATAAAACTGGGTGGGTGATGTCATCGGGAGGTGGGCTGGGGTGGCACTGGGAGATGAGAGCATCAACCTGAGTTACCTTTTTCCACTGTCCTTGGACCCTGGAGCATTCCGGGTCCAACCCAGGTAATTACCTGGGTTGAGTCCCAGATGAGTCGACCATTTTCCTTGAGAAGCGTTTACACTAGCAAAAAAATATGGATCGATGCACGTCCCCGCGCAAAATCCCAGGATATTTTTGCTAGTGGAAAAGGGGTATTAGGCTGTGTGTGTGGAAGGCTATGCACTACAGGGTTAGGTTTAGGCACCCTGGGTTAGGGATAGGTTACGGGTAGGGTTAGGGTGCAGGCTATGGGGAGGTTAGGGAGTAGAGGGCTGGGATACGTAGCTATGAAGTGTTGGGATCCTGAGCATCGAGTGGGCGCTGTCTGTCGGCATCATAAGAGCTGGGATCCAGTGCCCAGCACCATGTAACTCTTTTGAGATCACATATAGGATCCAGTACCCAACCCCCTGTAACTGCTTTGAGATCACATATACATTAGCAGTTTGACATTGCATTAAACTCATTTTGCTGTTGTTCTTAGGTTTTCCTATTTTTTTCTCAAAACAGCGTGTCCCTGATACTTCAACTTTACACTGCCCTTTTGCTGTGGCAGTAAGGCATAAACTACACATGTTCATAGACATATACCCCATTCACACCAGCCTAAATTCCCGGGTTGAGTCTGGGAACAACCCGGTACTAGCGCTGGTATGAAAGGTTCCCGTGACAAAATCCCGGGCAAATTTCAACCCGGCTAGGTACCAGGGTTGTTCCCGGGTTTAACCCGGGGACCTGGCTGGTGTGAAAGGTACAGGGTATACTTACCCGGGTTGCCGTGTCCTCGTTGTGCTGTCTGGACGGGAATCCACGCAGGCGGCGGGCGCAAATGACGGGACAGCCGGTGGATGATGATGACGCAGCTCTCCGGCGGCAGTGAGGACGCCGGAGAGCTGCGTCATCTTCATCCGCAGCCTGTCCCGTCATTTGCGCCGCCGCCTGTGTGGATTCCTGGCCTGCACGGAGGACCAGCAACCGGGGTGAGTATTCTCCCCACCTCCGCCGCCATCCCGCCGCCTCCCCACCTCCTGCCGGCCTCCTTCCCGCCCCCTTCTCACACCAGAAAATGCAGGGACATTTCTGGTGTGAATGGGTCCAAACCCGGGAATGTCCCTGCTTGTCCCGGGAACTGAATTCCCGGGTTTGTCCCTGCATTTCTGGTGTGAATGGGGTATTACTGACTAATTTCCAGAGACCTCGTACTTCATAGAGTAACATCTGCTAAGGTGACCGTACTCTTATGTCAGGTACATACCACTTGCAGAGAGTGTGAAGTTGAATTGCTGCATAGGAGCCAAATCTGTGCTCTATAAGGAAGTTTTTCCCATGCTTTCCAACAAATTCTTCAATAGCCTGACCCCACCAGCGGGCATGTCGGTAGCTGTTACATTTTAAGATTAAAGACCTATAAACAAAAACAAAAAAAATCAAACATTGTTTTAATATCTTCACAAAACACAATTATTCCTTTTTTTCTCCAAATTAATAATAGTTGTAGAAACAAAATTTTAGTCTCCTGTGGCAATGGGAAATATTAGGCACACATAAAAATATTTTGATGAAATTTCCTAAATATCTTTACGAAGGGCTATCTCTCTGCCACTAGTAGATGTCCGATAATGCGTGATGTTTAGTGTGACCCCTTTCCCCAACTGCTGCATTCTTATGGAGCAACAGCCTCCAGAATTTTGAATGCATGGAAATGTGCTAAGGTTTTAGGGGGGAGCTGAATGTACAGTGACCATGCTCTAGTGGTAAGGGGGAATTGGGTACATAGCGAGTAACTTTGGAAAGATAACAATCCCAGGGCTGAGAAACCAGGGTTCTACTGTACTACTGCTGTTAAGATGGGTCTGTAAATATATGTAGTACAATGGACTTTTTTCATATACTGTATGTGAAAAAACTAATTAGTGGTGTTACAATATTAAGTGCTATTTGAGATATTTAATTATTATTATTTCACTATTATTAGTGCTATTGTGTTTTATGCCTCTTTATGGAAAATTCTATGGGCGGTATTCTATTGTTTTCACCAGCATTTCAGCTCACTATCCCCGGGTGTGCTGAGCTGAAATGAGCGAATGCGTTACTAAAACTGACCATAAGGAGCGCGAAAGGGGAAAACAAATAGATCAATTTAATATCGCCTTATGATCTTCCATCATTTGTGAAGGTAGATTGGCGCAATATAACAATTGAATACCAACTTTTATGTCCTACATAGCCAAAATCTTGTGTGCAGGAGTATCTCAACTATACCAAAATCTCTTAAGTTTCACCTTTGGGAAACCTCCCCATAAAATGCTCACTCTCTGTATATTGCATACTTAGGTTTCCCATCTGCCAGGATCCCTTAGCAGCTTATCCCTTACTAGCCGAATTGTGTGTGTTAGGTCTGTAATGGCATAACTGCACCTGGTTACAGCACTATGGGGTCTATTAGTAAGCCTTGGAGAGAGATAAAGTGGTAGGTAGGAGCTGATTGGCTGGTCCTTTATCCCTCTGCAAGGCTTAAATAGACCACAATATACTTTAAACTCCATTCAGCAGCACGTATTGATGGGCTTTATTCAGTTTAATAATACTGAGGGGCAGAACTTGAGGCAACTAAGAAATCCAGTTGTCAGGGTCTGTGAGTCTTCTGGAGTCGGAGTATGACCAGAGGTTTGCATTTTGGACTGGTGGATAGGATTAGGACAGGGTACGGCATAAAGAGCCACTGAGGATACTTATTAATATGACAGCCAACAGCCTTAACACAGCAGACAATGGAGATTCATAGGAAACTCTGTATAAAGGGTTATCATAGCAACACTGTGTTTAGTAGTGACCGGCATTGGGAGTATCACAGGACTTACTGGAAACTGGAGAGTGGCCAGTAGTAGTAAATGGTGCACATAAAACACACTGGGCTGAGAAGCCAAACAACTGCGCACAGAAAGCTAGTAAGCAGACTACAGCAGAAGCTGTCCAGGACCATGGCTAGGGAGAGACGTAAATATTGCACCCAGGCTGCTGATAAGTCAAAGGAGTTATATGCAGGGAAGCAGGTCAGAGACTGGCATGATTGAGGCACCCATGTCCCAGGTGTTGGCTCCATATGAGGAGTAATACCACATACACAACCTGACCGCCTTGAGAAGAGATGTCTCGCCATACAGGTACAGAAATGGAGTCTGCTAGTCTGGTGTGGGATATTAGTCAGGGGCATTTTAAGAGAGGGTGGCCTGTGTGCAAATGTTCGGGCCCTCTTGCCACTAAAATATCATGCAAAGGCTTGGACAGATACCTTCTCCTTATCTCCATATGCACCGCCATATTTCAGGTGGCAGAAGCTGTGTGTGATGTCTGGACTTGCCTGTGTTGTCCAGATCACATCTCATAAACGCTGCGCAACCGCCCCCCTACTTCCCAACAAATGTGACTGGATCCTTCCCGGATGCGTTCTCATTTTGACACACGCACATGCATGTTGTGGGGGATTCGCATGCGAACAAGAGCAAAATCGCTCTTGTTCATTTATAAATTCATAAATTGTGAGAGACAATACACTTAGGGGGGTATTCAATGTGAGGGTCACGCCAGTCGAGCTTGCTCGACCGCCGTGACCCAGTCCCATTCTCGGTCAGCTCGACCGAGAACATGCAGGCGGGATTCCATGTCCCATCTGCCGGGGAGCTAGAAGGGGGCGTGGCCGGGAGTTGCGGCCGGGAAGAGGCGAGCTGCAGCCGGCAGTTCGTCACTTCCCGGCTGTTCTCGGCGGAACGAGCCTGACAGCTAGTGATGTCGGGCTTGTTCTGCCGAGATACCCTGCTCAATGCTGCCGCGAAAGACAGCATTGAATAGGGCCCGGCGGGCATCTCCCCGATGGGAGGTGCTCGCCGGAGATTGAATATCCCCCATAATCTGCATTACCTCAGCCTAAAAATGTGAATCTGACATGGAGGTTTGAAATAATGCAGATTGATGTGGGGTTGGCCTGTAGTTTTTTTTTGTTTTTATTTGTTGTTTACAGACATGTACTAAAGTGTTCAAGTTGTGCAATGTATTAAGTAAGCCACAGTTTGCAAAACTGAACATCACACCACCTGAAAGATAGCTATGTTATGTAACATGGTTCTGAAAGGTTAGAATACGCAAGTCACTTACAGTATAACAAGACATATTTCTGATAGCAAGGATCTATATTATCTGGAGTCACTCTGTATACCAGAACTTTTATCATAAAAGTAATAAATAAATGTTATATCTGAGTTAAGAAATTATAGTTCACATATGATAACGAAGGGAAATTCTTCTGTGTATCTACAAGAAATAAACTAAATCCTCCAAGTTGATTCAACATAACTGCTCCAGCAATACAAATTGTGGGAAACAAGAGACAAGGTGCTACACGGATACAATCTGAAATAAGAAACAAGACCCTACAGTATATGGATATACAGTGTGGCATATCCCCGGTATCCTATTACCCACAATCTAATCTATTTTATTAGCCACAAGAAGCTGGCGACGGCTTACCAGGGATATTGTTTTGCCTGCCTCAGGCAGGCAAAGCAAAATGCCCGGAAGCAGTCCTAGTGGATGGTAGGGATTGAAATAACACCTGTCGGCACATGTCGACATGGACACAGAAACATACCACCACGGTGCCTCGCTATGCTCGGCACACTATTTTATTCTCCAACCACGCCCTAGTGGATGGTAGGGCATAAAGTACCGCCTGTGGGCACATGTCGGCTCAAAAACAGTAAAAAAAAAAACCATGTCGACCTTTTGACTGTCGGCCTTCCCCATGTCGATCTAATGACCCTGTCGACCTAAAGTCGCGTCAACCTTCCTGCATGTCGACCTAGAATCACGTTGACCTACCTGCATGTTGACCTAGTGGCGTCGACCTACTTGTGGTGACCCAATGAGCGTATACCGCTCTCTGTGCACATCCAAAATTGTTGACATGAAATTGATGTGGTGTTGTGTAACTGTATTGGAAATATTCCTACTGCTGCATGCTGCGTGCACTGTGCTATGTACACACAAACTGGATGTGCTCCAACCTGATTCTGATTCTAATAGGAAGCTTTTAACCATTTTAATATAGCATAAAAACAAAATGCATAGGCACTGATTCTGGATCACACTCAAATGTGGCATCATATAAAGCAGCAATTTCTTGCATACTGTACATTTTTGTGAACGTACACAAAAAAAAAAAAAGAGTCATACACATTACAGTGATGGGTTGTGTAGTGGGCGACAGAGTCCATCCTTTCTGGATGCCAAATGTAGATGGATTTCCAGTACCTATCAGGAGGGCCAATGAGAATGATTCCAGCTTATTTTACATATGGAGGAGGGGCGCAGTACAATCACATAGATGTGTCGCAGCTCACTCACATTCCATCCACAGCAGGGGGCCATAGATACGTTTGTGTTATGTCAGAATGAGGATCAGGCCCATAATATGTAAGTGTACAATAAGCCATGGCAAAAATCTATTCTTGGCATAAGACTGGTTAATGATTAAGGCTTACCTGGAGAGATTGTCTATGCGTAACCCATACTGGGTCTCAGTGTCTTTTTTTCCAATCTTTATATTAAATTCCTGATCAACCAAAAGAACAAAAGAAATGGCGCCCGAGTCTATCTTCATATACATCAGGAAAGAATCCTTCACAACCAACCACCTGCAAAACACAAGAAATGCTTCCACCTTACAGAGGGAACTGGCAGTGAAATGGTAAATTCCAGACAAACTTTAGGTATGTTCACCAAGATAAGTTTCACTCACCTCAGATCCAGTATCTCCTTCAGCCGGGAGCTCCAACAGTCCTGGCCCTGACCAGCGATTAACTAGAGTTATCCAGCATGCTGGATATTAATCGCCGGGCGATATCGATGCACGGGTGTGCGTATCGCTATAGCTATGACCCCTACACACGGAGCGATGTAGGGGGATTTTCTAAGTGATCCACAGAGATCGCTTTAAAAACGCCCGGAAATCACCCCGTGTAGGTCCCTTTAGGCCAGATGCTTTACTAGCATTTGTTAACTGTGACAGAAATGTTAGCAGCACCTCAGACAGCCAGAGTACTAGATAGCAAACAATGGGGTAGTTGTGTGAAGCAATGATACGGGAGAAGTGAGCCAGTGGAGACGTTTCCCATGACAACCAATCAGCGCTAAAGTAACATCTATAATATGCATAATATAAAAATATAGAGAGCAGCTGATTGGTTGCCATGGGCAACTTATCCACTGGCTCACTTATACTCCTTTATCACTGCTGCATACATCCCAGTGGTTCTCAAACTCGGTCCCCAGGACCCAATACAGTTCACGTTTTCCAGGTCACCCGACAGGTGCACTCATTACTGAATGACACATTTTAAAGATCCACAGGTGGAGCTAGTTATTTCCCTTAATTCTGTGAGGAGACCTGCAAAACATGCACTGTGTGGGGTCCTGAGGACCGACTTTGAGAACCTGCGATCTAACCAAAATATGTTTCATGTCTATTTTAACATTAAGTAGGCATATAGTATAGTGTATATGGACCACTTCCACAGATTGTAAGCCATGCTGCTATTTCCTAAGAACACAAGTAAATATGAACATTAAAATAGTTGGAGACCTTGCAAATCAGTCATTTGCATTTATTGTCTATTGCTGCACATACAGAGCATTCTCAAACTTGGGGGCAGATTTATTAAGCCTGGTGGAGTGATAAAGAAGCCGTTGATAACGCAGCAGCAGTGTCAGAAAAAATGCAGGGAGGGTGTTTGACGTCAGCCTGTTTTCATCACACAGGCCAAGTAGGTCCTGGGCTACTCACAGGCTTCACACACACACAGGGAAAAGCATTAGATGGTGAGTAAGTTGCAAATAGATATATAGCTGATTTCTGAAGTCTTTCGCAGCCTTGCACAGGGCATGATTTCACTCTGGCGGGGTGGTGGTTATCTGATCACAGGGCGCTGCAAATTAGCAGAGAAGCGCTGATCAGGTCTGAATAACCCCCAATATTGCAACTTTCTCATCAATCGTTATAGAGTAAAGGACTACCTCACATTTTCATCCTGTACTTTCATTACCTCCTTGACCATCGGTAGCAAACACTTCCTTGTCCACAGCAATTTAAGCCAGGTATTCTGTGACCACCAGATCTCTTCATGATCATTCCTTCTCTGAAAGAAAACATGCTGGATTATTTACCTAGGAATTGACATTTTGCAACAAAGGTTAATAATATTATAAGTCTACAAATGTGGCTGATGTGAAAAGACACTTTCGCTCTGAGACGGTTCACAATGATAGATAATATGGTACTTATGAGTTATCTGGGCGCCCGATTTTTTGATTGTATGCCTTAAGTTAAGGCATACAATCAGATGCGATGCGATGCGATATTGCATCGCATCGCATGCGACCATCGGATGCGATGACCCGATTTTTCCATAGGAATCAATGTTAAAATGGACGGAGTCCATTTTAACATGGAATTCAATGGGAAAAAGGGGTCCTCTTCATACCCCTACTATCCAAGTGGGCATGGAGTTGGATATAAACCTGTGGCGAGCGTAGCGAGCCACCGAGCCCGAAGCGTGGCGAGCGAAGCGAGCCCCGCGAGGGGACGGTATTCTATGTCCCCTCGCGGGGCTCGCTACGCTCGCCACGCTTCGGGCTCGGTGGCTCGCTACGCTCGCCACAGGTTTATATCCAACTCCATGCCCACTTGGATAGTAGGGGTATGAAAAGGACCCCTTTTTCCCATTGAATTCCATGTTAAAATGGACTTAGTCCATTTTAACATTGATTCCTATGGAAAAATCGGGTCATCGCATCGCATCGCATCCGATGGTCGCATGCGATGCGATGCGATGTACCCGATCCGACCCGATTTAGAAATCGGGCGCCCGGATAACTCATAAGTACCGATAATATTTATTAACTATACTAAAGATAAATGTAAAAATCAATATAACTGATAAAATTTAAAAAAACACAGTATATAAAAATCAGAATAAAGGATGGGTGTCCCATCTGTGACATCAACTGGTATATTCAGAATTTAAAAGTCAAATGTCACGGAATATTCCAAAGCTGCATGGGAAATATTTAATACTGGATATTTGGGGGTTGTAGAGGAGTCATAGTAATCCCAATAAATGTGTGCTCTATAATTCCAAGATCTCAGGATGTCCTGATGGCGACCAGGGCTGCCATCAAAAATTTGGGGGCCTGGGACAGACAACGTAGGCAGGGCCCCTTACCCCCTCCCCCCCTGTCTACTAGAATAAAAAAAAAGAACCCCACAGACTAGATTAAATGATAAACGATAAAACGATATTGGCTGCAGGTAGATTAATTAAGCATCCACCTCATGTTATTAATGGGAGCGAGCACGAACTTAATGATATTGATATTTTGGTACTTGTGTATTATCACGGCGCCCTCATTTCCATCGCATGCCATCGTACAACCCAAAAAATAACGTTGCATCGCATGCGATGAGACGCGATTATACCCGATTTTAAATTGTACACGCACCCTGATGGGTACTGACAATGTTAAATGCCCCCCCATTGTCAACGCCAACCCGAAGCGTGGCGAGCGCAGCGAGCCCTCGAGGAGTAGAGGTACGCGTCCTCCGACCTTTTCATACCCCCACTATCCACGTCGGCGTGGAGTTGATTTTATATAGTGTGGCAAGCGCAGCGACGCGCAGCGACCCACAGAGCCCGAAGCGTGGCGAGCACAGCCAGCCCCACGAGGGGACGCGCATTACTTCACAAGTATTACCCATCCCCTCGCCACGCTTCGGGCTCGGTGGCTCGCTGCGCTCGCCATACTATATAGAATCAACTCCACGCCGACGTAGATAGTGGGGGTATGAAAAGGTCGGAGGACGCGTACCGCCGCCCCTCGCCATGCTTCGGGTTGGCGTTCCTCGTGGGGTAGCGTTAACAATGGGGGGGCATTTGACCCATCAGGGTGGGGATACAATGAAAATTGGGGTCTGGGGGGCATTTAACATTGGGGCCAATGTAAAATCGGGTCTCAGGGACCATTTTACATCGCAAATTTTTTAGGACCCGATGGATACAATTTTTATCGCTGGCGCCGTGCTAGGAAACAAGTACCACAGTACCTTAAGGTGCCCACAGACACATCAATTATCGAATGCGTTTTGTACTTTTTAAGCACAAATTGCATCTTATGTACAATTATTGGATGGTGTTTATGTTCCCGGGAGCCCGATATTGTATGTCTAAAAAAGTACGTGCTGCACGTACTTTTTAGACTACATCTGAAATTTAACATTACAAACATGGGTTCATCACATGCATCCAAGTGCACATCTCATAGCAAGCTGGAAGAAAAATTGTATAGAACCATTGTACAGTCAAAAACGCATAGCACAGTACAATTGTAGCGTCTGTGGGCACCTTAACAGTTGAAGGCAATACAGGACAAATACAGGGTAAATGATTTTAGGAATATCAGTCGATTACTGCAACATAAGTATCCAGGTGGCAGCAAACAGCGTGCTTTGGTGCAGTCGAAGACTGCTGACGTAAGAAAGGATAAGCACATGAGGTAAGAGGTCCCTGCTCGTGAGAGCTTACATTCTAAAGAGGAGGGACAGACAGCCAGGGGTGACACAGGAGGGGTAGACAGGGCGAGGAACAGAACGTTAGCAAGACGATTTGCTGGGTTTGGTGAAGAAGTGGGTCTTAAGAGCCCGTTTGAAGTTCTGTGTAGAAGTGGAGAGTCTGCGGGGGAGAGGTAGAGAATTCGAGAGTAAGGGAGCAGCACGTGAAAAATCTTGGAGGAGTAGGAGGAGGTAATAAGTTGGCAGGAGAGCCGACGGGTATTAGTCGAGCGAAGGGGACGAGTGGGAGTGTAAAGGGATATAAGGTCAGAGATGTAAATGGGAGAGGAGTGGGTGAGGGCTTTATAAGTGAGTGTGAGAAGTTTGAATTGAATTCTGAAAGGGAAGGGAAGCCAGTGAAGGGCTTGTAGAAGAGGGGAGGTGGAGGTAGTGCATTTGGTGAGGAAGGTGAGCCGGGCTGCAGCATTGAGGATAGATTGGAGTTGAGACAGGCATTTGTCAGGGATACCAGTTAGGAGGAGATTGCAGTAGTCCAGCCTGGATATGATCAGTGAGTGGATAATAGTCTAATTCTGAAGTCTAATTCTGGAAATATTTTTTAGATGAAAATGGCAGTTTTGTGAGAGGTGCTGAATATGTGGTTTGAAGGAGAGAGAGGAGTCAAGGATTACTCCAAGACAGCGTACTTGTGAGCTAGAGGTGATAGTCGTGCCATCAATTGATAATTAGATTGTGGGATGTGAGGTTGTGCAGACAACACCCACAATGAAAAACCTCAAAACCCCAAGTGAACGGAATACAATGTTCATTGGACTGCATTTTGCTAACTACTGAAGATTCAATAAAGGTCAGTGTGCTAGTCCCAGTCAGGGGACATCCAAGTGACCATCTGTTGTAGATCATAATGCAATCCATGAGAAAACCCTTAAAATGTTGCAGATAACAGCTGTGTAAACTAGCCATATAAAACGTACATGCCCTTTGGTCCAAGATCATGGATAAAAGATAGCTGGTTTACATCAATGAATTCTCTCTGGGAAACAAACAAACAGAAAAGAGGCGTCACACATGAAACACTTGCTCAGTACAAAGGTGAGAGGTTGAACTTGACAGACCTGTTTGCTTTCCAACCTTACAATGTAACTATAAAACATGCCTAAGCATTAGTTTTCATAAATACATATCACTTTACTGTCCGCAATTGGGAATAAATATTTACAGTAATATTTGTTTCCTTAAGTTGTTATCAGCAGTGGTGGAATTAAGTGTCAGGCTGCCTGTAGGCACAACATTTTTGGTCGCCCACCTCCCGACCGTATCAACATTTTTTAGTTATTAAGTTATAAGAGAGAATGGGAGGAAGAGGAAGAGCGAGGGAGAGAGAGTGAGAAAGACAGACAGAGAAAGGGGAGAGAGAGAGAAAGGAAGAGAGAAAGATAAAGAGAAAGAGAGAGATGGGAAGAGAGATAGAGAGGAGAGAGATAAAAGAGCGATGAGAGAGAAAAAAGAAGAGTGGAGAGAGAAAGAGAGATCAGAGAGCAAGGGAGAGAGGACAGCTTAGAGAGAGAAGGAGAGCGGAGAATGAGTGCAAAGAGAGAGTGCAGAGAGAGGAGCATGGAGAGAGAGATAAAGGGAGGGCAGAGAGGGAGTGCAGAGAGAGATAGAGGGAGGGAGTGCAGAGAGAGAGAGAGGCAGGGCAGAGAGACAGAGGAGCTGAGAGAGACAGAGGAGTGCAGAGAGACAGAGGAGCGCAGAGAGAGCTAGAGAAAGAGAGAGCAAGAGAAAGGGAGTTCGAAGAGACACAGAAAGATAGAGTGCTCAGAGAGAGAGCATGCAGATATAGAGAGAAAGAGAAAGAGGAGCGCAGAGAGAGAGAGAGAGAGAGAGAGAGAGAGAAACGGAGCACAGAGGGAGAGAGAAACGGAGCACAGAGAGAGAAAGGGAAAGGGAGTGCAGAGAGAGATGCCCCTTTCCCACTGCAGGTCTTAAACGGTATATTGCCGTTTTTTTCCCCTTTCTAAATGTTTAAGGCTGCAGTGGGATAGAACAGTCCTACACGTTTCAGAGCCGATTTTTAGGCAGTGGGAATGGCTCTGAAACGGTATTTAATAAAAAAGATAAAAATAAATCGGCGCAGATCCTGGCATCTTCTCTTCAAGTTGCGATTCTCCCGGCTGGTACACGCTCGGACACTGGAGAGACGCAGAGATATTCATCTTCCGCGCCTCTCCTCAGAATGATTCTATTGGCCGCCTAGCGGCCATTCAGGAGCTGACTTTCGCGGGGGATTATATGAGACAATAGTTTTTCATCTATTTTTTTACACAAAGATCAGCTCGATGCCCACAGCCCAGGGGCATCGAGGACAGCACCAAACTTCAGCCTGGTCAGGTTAGTCCTGGAGGGGGGGGACCCCTTTATTGGGGGGTTCCCCAGTACCCCTGGCCAGGCTGACTGGTCGGTAGGGTTAATGCTTTGGCCGCGGGACCTTATATAATAAGTGTGGCATTACCACAGGCTGTGGCATTACCCTGCTGGCTGGTTGTGCCTGGGGCTGGTTCTTAAAATACGGGGGACCCCTGCTCATTTTGTCCCCCGTATTTTGGGAACAAGCCCCGGCCCTTAATCCTGGGGCTGGTTTTAAAAAATCAGCGAAGCCCTATTTGTCGGGTTTCCTGATTTTTTAATACCAGCCCCGGCTCCCTCAGCCTGGTGCTGGTTACGGCAGTGGGGGGGACCCCACGCTGTTTTGTTTTTTTAATCCCCCCCCCTCATATTTTTTATGGGTTAGACGGGTTTTTAAACGGCAGTGTGAATGTGCCAAAAATGGCTTTTAAACGGTAATTTACCTTTTAAAAGCTGCAGTGGGAAAAGGTCTTTATGGCTCTTGCCGTTTAAAAATAACGGGTAATGACCCGTTTCAGCAGTGGGAAAGCAGCAAGAGAGAACTGGTAGAGAGAGCCCTCTATTTCTCTACAACCTGACACCATTCCTGCGGCCATCCCTCCTGCGATTTATGCCTCACCTCCCATGATTTGCGCCCCCCACATCCCCTCCTCCCGCGATTCGCACTCCCCCTCCCCCACACCCCACCCTCTGGCGAATTGCAGGGGCCCCTGTCTATCAGAATTATTACCCAAATGAAGAATGTCTGTAAACTTTCCTACAATAACCTTCGAAAAACTAATGTTTAGGCACATTACAGTTTTTTTCATTAACAGTGGACTGTTAGACATTTTGGGTTAAATTACTAAAGCATCTAAAAATGTAAAAAGGTGATATTGCCCATAACAACCACTCAGATTCTATCATTTCACTATTGAATCCTAGAAAATTATAGACAATATCTCATTGGTTGCTATGGGCAACATCACTTGTTTTAATTTTTAGAAGCTTTAGTAAACTTAAGGCCCCCATACATTAGTCCGACTTGTCCTAAGGACAAGTCGGACCTGATTTCCCCTGCAGCTCCCCGGGAGGAGGACACACGATTAGGCACTTGATGTGCCAAGGTTTGCATATGATAAATCGCATGGATTTATCATATGCGGTCCCCGGGGAGCTGCAGGAGGAGGGAGCCGTGCGGGAGGATCATCAGCGGGCGGGGGATGCCGGCTAATAGAGAGCCGAGCAGGGGGAGGCTGCATAGGGAGCTGGGCAGGAGGAGGGTGACAGCGGGAGCAGCGCGCTGGGCAGGGAGGATGACGCTGGCTGCCGGGCAGTGGCGGGAGCCGGGAGGAACACAGATAACTTGAAACACAACCATTGATTGGCTGAGAGAGGTCTCAGCCAATCAATGGTTTGCTAGTCATCTGTATGGGCTTTTTTTTTTTCAAGTTAGTGTGTTCCTCCCGGCTACCGCCGCTGCCCGGCAGCCAGCATCATCCTCCCTGCCCAGCGCGCTGCTCCCGCTGTCACCCTCCTCCTGCTCGGCTCCCTATGCAGCCTCCCCCTGCTCGGCTCTCTATAGCCAGCATCCCCCGCCCGCTGTCATCCCCCGCACGGCTCCGGGGCTGGGCTGCACATAAGATTTAGCAAATCTTATGTGCAGCCTGTCCGACCTCCCGACCCCGATCCGATGCGCACGGGGCCGCGCATCGGATCGGACGAGGTGTCTGCAAGTGCGATTTGGGCTGATTTCACGGCCCGATTCATCCGAATTGGGTGAAATTGTGCCCAAATCGCATAGTGCATGGGGGCCTTTACCCCTTTGATTCAACTGTCATATTGTTTAAGACTGGTACACATCAGAGTGGTGTGTTTTACGGCTGATCTGCTGGTCTATGAGCCAACATATGGTGCCGTCCATACACACAGTGTGATGCGGTGGTACAACGGCACCATCTAACATTCCTCGCAGCACAACCAGCCATAAAATACCGTGTACGAGGGCACTATCAGGCGCACACACTGTATTATTTGGCCGGACACAACAGATCTTGCCATGAATTACATGGATAAAAGCACAGGCAATCCAGATTGACTGTGCGACACTCCTTTTGCCAGGATTATATGACAGTTATTGCATACCTGCAGATGTACTGCATATGTCATTTCAAAGTATAGTGATTCTTAAATAAGAAAGCAGAACACATTGTAAAGAGCAGTGGTGGCTAAGTTAGTTATGCTGTTAATGTTGTTTAAAATAGTACTAAAGGGGATACTCAATCCCGGGTCACCGTGACCCTGTCCCGTTCTCGGCCTGCTCGACGCTGATTCCGCAGGTGGGATTCAATGTCCCGCCTGCCTTACGCCGAGAAGGGGGCGTGGCCACGAGAAATGGGCGGGAAATCTGCGAGCTGCGGCCGGGAGCTCGTCAATTCCCAGCCGTTCTCGGCAGAACGTACTCGACTGCTCGTGAAGTCGGGCATGTTCTGCCGAGGACCCTGTTCAATGCTGTCGGGGAATGGTGGAGGGAGATTGAATACCCCCCTAAATGTTTGGTTCTATATAAAGTCACAATCAATTTAATGATGATCACATTATTATTTTGCACATAAATTCTCACTGCGTAATGCAAATACTGGCTGTAAACAGGTAGTGTATCTAAGGCAATATATTATAAATGCTAAAGGACTAAAAAATTAATACAATTGTCACTTACTGTTGCGTGATAATTCCGGTACATTGGCATTTTTAATAGTGCTGTTAAGTAATCTTCTAGTTGTTTCTGCAACATAAAAAATGAGGACATTCTGCATAAGCACAGAACACAAACCATGAACTATGAGATGTGATAAGCGAGGGATACAGGGCACACACAGCCCAGAACATAGCAGAGGTGACATGCACTTTATTTGGGCAGGGTGCTGCTTTCAGTTATGTGTGCACTCTCGGTGGCACTCACAGCCATTAATGACATAGTCCAGATGCTTTGCGCATTGACTTTTCATTTGTCATTTTCAAATGTGTATGGCTGAAAAAATGTCACCCCCAACACACAGACAACTTTCATAGTTAGATTATCCCTAACATATGCTAATGACTCAGCTGCTGTGTTCTGTGCAGGGACGCTCCCTCTGGTTTCTTGCATCGCCGCTCATGTACTTAACCAGAAACATCTGGAACACTGGATGCACATTGTTCAGACCACTGGACCACAACCCATTGCTGTCTCAGACTAAGCAGCAGGGCCTACCCAGCTGCAAACTAATTCACAGTACCCTCTTAGGGAACGGACAGAAAATGGTCACCCCTTATTACCACCCCTAAACGCTGGCTACCTGTCACTCACTTTACAAACACTGTTCTGCGCGTGCACTATCGTTAATCACGGGGTTTGTGCAGTTTGGCTTTGCAGCATGCAGTGGCAACCAACATCACTCATTTACATCAACACTGCTCCCAACTCTGAATCAGGCCTGAAGTATGGCCAGGAATCCTAATACTAAGCTGGAGACATGGTGCATCATAAACCTACCATGTATAACACCATACTGTACAATGCTATGGGTGGCATTGGGGCAGATGGACGAAGCCTTGGGTAGTGATAGTAGAGTAGAGAAAGATAAACTACTGTACCAACCAATCATCTCTTGTCATTTTTCAAACAAAGCCTGCAACATGGCAGCTAAGAGCTGGTTGGCTGTTACTTTATCTCCTGCCACACTGTCACCCTCCAAGGCAGGGGTGGCCAACCGGTCAGAGGTAAAGAGACGAAAAATATCGGTAGTCAAGCTAAAGAGCCAACATCATGCGCGCGCCGATGGCGCATGCACCAAAAAAAGGGGCGTAGTCTATTTTGACCCCTTGAGTGGGTGTGATACAAATATGCCTCCAATAGTGCAGTGCCATATATACATATGCCCCCAATAGTGCCAGATACACATATGCACCCCACGGTGCCAGGTATGCACCACACGGTGCCGGGTATGCCCCTACTGTGCCAGAAAGCTGGTATGCCCCCCCAGTGCCAAAAAACTGGTATGCCCCCACAGTGCCACAAACTGCTATGCCCCCACAGTGCCACAAACTGCTATGCCCCCACAGTGCCACAAACTGCTATGCCCCCACAGTGCCACAAACTGCTATGCCCCCACAGTGCAAATTTCCCAGCAGCAGCACTCAACGTTGTTGCTGCTGCTGCCGGGTGGGGAGAGGACAGTCTGTTGTCCCCCTGCAGTCCTCCTGTCATGTCACCGATGGCAGGAGAGCACAGCACACTGCGCGTCTCCTTCCGCCTCACTTCCCTGTGACTGGGCCATCCACCAATCAAAGCTCGCTGGCCATCTGATTGGCTGCTGGCCCACGAGCTCTGATTGGTGGACGGCCCAGTCACAAGGATGCACAGTAAGGGGTAGGAGAGATGCGCGATTCGCACTCTCCTCCCCTCAGAAGGAGAAGCAATTCAGGGAACCGGCAGCAGGGGGGACTGGGACGGACGGTGGGAAGCAGTGGGAGCAGGAGCCGCACTTTACAAGGGGGAGAGCCGCATGAGGCTCAAGAGCCACAGGTTGGCCACCACTGCTCCAAGGCTTAGTACATCTCCCCCATAATGTTTTGGGTGTGGATCGTATTGTCGACAGTCATTAGGTCGACAGGCAGCACGGTCGACAGGGTTCTAGGTCGACATGGGAGAAGGTCGATATGGGTTTAGGTCGACAAATGCGTTAGGTCAACAGGTCGCGAGGTCGACAAAGGTTTTTCACTTATTTATGACCCAAATGTTGACACAGTCAACATGGACACAGTTGGAAGTCATCTGCAGCCCCTCTCATCACTTGCGATGCTTCGGGCTCGGTGCCTCGCTGCACTTGGCACACTATTTTATCCTCCCACCTCGCCCTAGTGTATGGTAGGGCATGAAATACCGCCTGTCTGCACATCGGCTCAAAAAACAGTGAAAAAACCCTAACACATTTGTCGGCCTAAAGCCATGTCGACATTGTCCCATGTCGACCTAGACACCTGTCTACCTTAGTCCATGTCCACCTAGAACCCTGTCCACCTTGTTGTCTGTCGACCCAACAGCTGACTGTCGACCTAAGTCGGGTCGACAATACGACCGTCTCCCAATGTTTCAGCACTATTAGAAGAAGCATTCATGTTTATATTTCCAATCCACAATGACATATCTGCAAAGGTCTGGATATGTCAGTACAGGCTGAGTACCCCGTATCCAAAATGCTCGGGACCAGCAGAATTTTGGATAACAGATTATTCCGTATTTCGGAATATTTTAATATTTAAATGATGTATTTTGAAGTATCTTGCATTTATGCTGTATAAACACATCAACCACATGAAATGCACACAAATATATTTTATTTGTTCAAAAAACAATGTTTCAAAACATGAAACAAAATTTGGGTACTATCTCAGATACTGAATTTGAATGCCAAGCAATCATTGTCTTGCACATATATCGTGCCAGTTACATATCATGTCCTCAGTAGTGCTGTTACAGATGTCCCCAGTAGTGCCAGTTACATATCATGTCACCAGCAGTGCTGTTACAGATGTCCCCAGTGAGTTTTTAGCAAAAAAAAACATTTATTTTTCCACTTTCTGGAATGTATGGTTTTTGGAATAATTCGGATAACGGATACTCGGATATGGGATACTCAACCTGTATTACAGAAGTCTCCACAGTAACAGAAGGAAACCTGTAAAGCAGATCTTTCACTGTTAAACTAATGTCTTGAAGTTTGTGCATGAAATAATCACAGTGATGTATTCTCCCTATACTACAGGCTAGCCTCTGATATAGTTACCCTTCTACTGGAAGCCTGTTCTTCTCTGACAATCTCTGCGTTCCGGGGAAGAGTTGGCATTGGCCTCACATCCCCTCTTTTAACGGTCTGCCTTCTCACTGTGTGGCTGAAAACAAGAACCATTAGCCTCAGTCCCAGAATTGGGATTTCAACCGTTACCTTCAGCAAGTGAGAACTTACCTCCTGGTAGGAATAGGGATTCGAATGAAAGCTTTATACCGAAGCAGCTCTCTGTGGAGGTCCTGGAAGTGCTTATATTTCCTCTTGACTTGCCATATGAACTCCCCATGGGTGAGCTCAATGGTATAAATGTTCAGAACCGACGTCTGAAATGATACACCGTGACAAAATAAAAATAAATGGTAATAAAATGATCCTGCGGCTTTCTATATCGTACACTGAGATCCCCTAATTATAACCCTATGTTTTGATGTCATTGTTTATAATCACCTTACTACTCAGCTGTCATACTGTATAGGATAATATGCCCCCTACTGTAAATGATGACGGATATTAGAAGTCACCTTGCATTTCTTTGACTCTTGTATTGTCACAGGCTTCTGTATTTAAATTCATTCTTAGGCGCCAGAACTATCTAACATCATCTTTTATTAATAGGCATTATCTGAGTTCAGCACACATTGCCCTGTAAATTATAACAAATGTTTGGATTTATGTCTGTTAAAATGAAAAGTTAACATCTACTCCATGGTTGCCTACCTGACCCTCTCCTTCAGGGAGAAAATGCTCTGTTCCTGGACTTCCCTGGTAATGTATGATTGCCATCACCTGTGGTAAATCACCTTTCTTATGACTTACCTAGCTCCCCACAGGTGCTGGCAATCATACATTACCAGGGAAGTCCAGGAGCAGAGCATTTTCTCCATGAAGGAGAGGGTCAACCATGATCTACTCCATTTACATTTGTTAAAGGCACATGACATGGGTGCCTATACCATATCTAAATAATCACAGCATGTAAACAAGCAATGTGTCATATCACATAACAGGGGTGATTCAGGTTAGTTTGCAAAAGCAAACTCATTCTTTAATTGAAGAAACCATGTGCACTGCAGGTGGGGCAGATGTAACGTGCAGAGTTACATTTGGGTGAGTTATTTTGTTTCTGTGTAGCAGCAGCCCAGGTCCACCGCACCCCCCCTCCCCCCCCCATGGAGTCATCGGCCCCACACCCCCAAAGAAGTCGCCAACTCTTTAGGCCTTGATCACTGCACGCCTGCCTCCTCCATGCCTCCTCCTCTTACAGCACGCAGCGGGCTCTACCTTTGTCCATTAACAAATGAGTTTGCTTTTGCAAACCAACCTGAATCACCTCCAACCTGTGTAGTAGTAATAATAATACTATGTGTAATGATATGTTATGGTTACGTATTTTTCAGAGGTATTTGAAAAAAAAAAAAAAAAAAAATAGAAAGCCAATATTATTTCAAGTATTATTTATTTTCTTTTTTACATCATTCTTTTATTAGGTCAACATATGGTTCTTATGTAGTATCTGGGCGTCCGATTTAGAAATCGGGTCGGATCGGTAGCATCGCATGCGACCAAATCGTATACGATGCGATGGTCCCGATTTTTCCATAGGAATCAATGTTAAAATGGTCTGAGTCCATTTTAACATAGAATTCAATGGGAAAAAGGGGTCCTTTTCCTTTCCCCACTATCCAAGTGGGCATGGAGTTGGATATAAACCTGTGGCGAGCGTAGCGAGCCACCGAGCCCGAAGCGTGGCGAGCCCCGCGAGGGAACACAGAATACTTTTTAAGAAATCTGCGTCAGCTCGCCACGCTTCGGGCTCGGTGGCTCGCTGCGCTCGCCACGCTTTATAAAATCAACTCTATGCCCACTTGGATAGTGGGGAAATGAACAGGACCTTGTTAACATTGAATCCTATACTAAATGGCATCGAATCGCATGCGATATCGCATGCTATATCGGATGCGATTCGATTTTGCCGAAAATCGCGTTGAATCGCATCTGATTGTATGCCTTAAGGTATCAGAAAATCGGCAGCGCAGATACTACATAAGTACCCAACATACATATGAAATAAACATAAGGTACTGTATTGCTTATAAATATTAGTAAACAAGGTGGTGCCAAAAATAAGGGAAGGAAGATGGACAAGGAGGTTTGGGGGGAAAAGTAGCATTTGTTCAATCTGTGCTGTGAGATGGTAACACTGCGTGAAATTTAATAGGATAATATGATTCAGAAAATGAGAGATTTGGTAAGAAATCTACAGGTTTTTTTAAAGCGGCAATCATGTACACTTCAAAATCAAACTGGTTTTGCAGTGTAAATGATTGCTGCTTTAAAAAAACCCTGTAGATTTCTTACCAAATCTCTCACTTTCTGAATCTCTCATCCTATTACATTTCCCCTGTATATCTGGTCGACATAAGCCTGTCACCTTTTGATATGGCCTTTAAAGAATATATGAAGTTGTTCATATATAACCTGGGATCGACATCCACATTTGATAGTTTACAACCATCATTTTTTTGGGGCGTTGTTATTTGCTTTTTTTGCTATATCACACTCCTTTACGTTGTTTTGTACCGCACTCCCTCCATCTTGTTCTGTATCACACTCCCTCCACCTTGCTCTTTATCGCACTCCCTCCACCTTGCGCTGTATCGCACTCCCTCCACCTTGCGCTGTATCGCACTCCCTCCACCTTGCGCTGTATCGCACTCCCTCCACCTTGCGCTGTATCGCACTCCCTCCACCTTGCGCTGTATCGCACTCCCTCCACCTTGCGCTGTATCGCACTCCCTCCACCTTGCGCTGTATCGCACTCCCTCCACCTTGCGCTGTATCGCACTCCCTCCACCTTGCGCTGTATCGTACCTCTTACACCTTGTGTTGTATCGCACCTCCTCCACCTTGTGTTGTATCGCACCTCCTCCACCTTGCGCTGTATCACACTCCTCTGTCCTGCAGCCGGTGCTCTATCACACTAATATATTCCCATCTCTCATGGCCTGTGCTCTATCACACACACCCTTAACCCGTGGCATGCCCTCTATCATACACTCCCTTCTTCGCCCAGCTGGCCTGGGCTCTATCACACTGACATGCTACCTCCCCCTGAAACCTAAGCTATATCACACACTCTCCCCCTATGCTCTATCACACAGACATATTACCTCCCTTTGCAGCCTGCACTCTTTAACATTCACACACTTCTTCTCCTGTGGCATGTACTGTATCACACTCATGCTCTACCTCCTCCTGTGGCCTGTGATGCATCACACTCGCACACTTTCCCCAACCACTGCCTGCACTGTATCACACACTAATACACCCTGCTACCTGCTCTCGTTTGCACTGACACAATCCATTACCCCGTGGCATGTGCTCTATCACACATTGACCCACCCTGTGGCCTGCACTGTATCACACTCGCCCCCCGTTGCCAGTGCTCTAAAACACTGAAGAACTCCCTCCTATGCTGTATTACACTGACACACTCCCTCACCCTGCGCTAGATCACACTGACCCACTCCTGTCAGTGGCCTGCTTAATCCCTGTAACCCCAGCCAGTCACACTATGCCACTTCTGCAGCGTTGCTCCTGGCTATCTGGAAGCCTGCCATCTAGAATTGAGCTGGCCGACCAACCAGTATGAGGCAGCCCAAATAAAGGTGACATGGGGCCGGCCAACTGGGAACCTACCCGGAGTCCCAATTTGCCTGTGTGCATCGTCTACTGTGAGAAATGATATAATATACCAGGGATGGCCAGGTCACCTGGGGAGCACCACCTCTTCCCCATATGGCAGACGTCACCCTACCCACAACACAGGCGGTCCGCAACTACCTCCTTCCACACAGTGTGTGGCCCGCGAGAACCCCCTAACCGTAAAGTGGGCGGCTCATGGCAACACCCTCCCCACACAGCGGGTGGCCAGTGGCAACACTTCCTGCACGAACAGTGGGCGGAGGTGAAACCTTTCTCTGCACACATCAGATGGAGCTTTGGGCCTGGTGACAGATAAGTATGCCAGGTAGACTTGGCCCTGGCCTGAAGTTCAGTGGCCCCAGATTCAGATGGGCACACAAAATTAGCTGCAGCATCTAACTGTGCTTGCCCACAAACAAGAAAGCATAATCAGGCTGCCAGGGCAGCCACTTAGATATTGCGGAGATCCCGTCCCTGCTGCTGCTGGAGCTCTACATTGCACCCTACTGGGGTACCGGATGTGGGTAAGTAAGTAAGGTAAGTCCTTGTTTATCATGTGAATCTGGATTTATCAATGTAACTTGTGTTATTTAGCTTTATCAATTTATTTTATGTTGAATCTGCCTTTTTTTCATGTATTTTTAAACAAGGGATGTGGCCTAGAGGATTTTTTGTCACACACACGTGTGTTGGCCTTTGCGCATCCCTAAACATATTTTTTGTCTCTGACTGGTTGTCCACCCCTGTTACATACCTTACATGTTAACTTAATACCCATTCCTATAACTTCCCTGTACTTTACTATTTTGTAAATCCCTAAAAAACATATACATATATATACACATACATACATAAATACATACATACAGCAAAAAAAAAAAAACATTTTGCATATTTCCAACTGACCTTTGAGGAAGATGATGAAGCAAAACGTTCCACTTCGAGAACCCTGACTTTTATAGGACATCCTATCAAGAATGTGTTGAGGTCAGGTTCTTTAAACCCTTTTGTGTTGTAAATGGCAGAGAAAGGAATGCAGAGACCTGAGGAAAAAACAGTATTATTTAATAAACACAAGTATCGGTAACAGAGAATACACAGCTAAACTGGACACACTAGCTAGAAATGCTTTTTGACTCTATAATTAGAATAATGGGGATGCGGTCAATTTGCCGGCGGTCGGGATCCCGGCGTTCAGAATCCCGACACTGGAATCCCGATCCACGTCCCCCCCATGTCGGGATTTCGGCGGTCGGGATTCTAGTGTCGGGATTCTGACCGCCGGGATCCCGACCGCCGGGATTACGTATCGGATCCGAATAATGAGCCCATGGTAAATGATAATTAGTAACATTGTATTGATCGGCTATCTAACAATAAAAGAAGCACAAAAGCTAATAACTCAGATCATCGAAACAAATCTAATAATGTAAATTATAAACTGAAACCAGGTGAGATAACTAACTGCCACTGGTTACCAATAAATCTCACACAATGGGTTAAATGTAATAGCCTCGGAGTTACGGAGGAGTGGTACTTTTGTGGGAGTCTGCCCAAATCTGTAAAGCAGCAATCATTTACAAGCCAAAACCAGGTTGGTTTTGCCTTCTAAATTTATATTGCACTTTTTTTTTTTTTTATGTCAGACTCGCACAAAAGACCCGGCCGCTCCTCCAGAACTCAGAGGCAATTATATTAGCCCTAGATCCCAATTGCGCATTTAAGCATTTTCAACCATAAGGGTCCATTTATCAAAAACAGAAAGCACTAACATTAAGGGAATCTCCCAATTTGTCAATGCCACTGTGCAGGTCTAGAATTACTGCAGCTGTCTGATAGCTAACAAGTTAACAACATCTAAAGATGGCATTGGCCACGGATGAACATAACAAAAATGCTTTTTTTGTTATTAAAACAAATAATTTTTCCCTTCAAAGTTATTCCACAATAGGCAACTTTTGTCTCCTTGAAGAATCAACCACATACTGTATAGACAGAGATACAGTAACTGATCTAGGCCCCTTACTGTAGTGAAGCTATACTGGAATAGTAGATTCATCTTTTACATCCCATTCTTGGAAACGTCAGCATCCTGATTAGAATTTCTCTTTTGGTAACTGGCTTCATACTACACAAATAAACTACTCGTTACTCCAGCACTTTATAAAGTAGTGAAGTTGTTTTCAGATTCTAAAACTAAATATTAAAGTACTGTAGCACTCAAAAATAGAACATTCCTCATGTTATTCCACCCCAATCTTCAATGGACAGCATTCTAATTTTAGCCATTGTTCAATGGACAGCATTCTAATTTTGACTTAATTTATTTTCTTTATTCTGCCAGTTCCCACAGATCATGGTGCTCACTATATCATGTTGTTCTACTGACCGCTTCCATGTATGGATTGGTACTGTACCTCCTCACTTCAACTTGTGTGAACTCCTTACGACTAATTAGCACTGAGCGTTTTCATTTGTGACTTTCTGTTGGAATACATCTTCTGCTTACATACAACCAGCTTCTGCTGATTAAAATGATATATGACATGCCTATATTCAGGTGTGGATCAGTTGGTCACCAGCAAGTTATTAGACAGTCATTAGGTCGACACCATTAGGTCGACATGTGTCTAGGTCAACATGCAGGAAGGTCGACATGAGTCTAGGTCAACATGAGTTAGGACAACAGGGTCATAAGGTCGACAGGGTCATTAGGGCGACATGGGTAAGATCGAAAGTGAAAAATTCGACAATTTTTTATACAATTTTTTTTTTTACCCTTAAGTTCTAGTGGATAGAAGGGCCTGTTGGCACATGTATCGACATGGACACCTAGACGTACCACCACGTCCCTTTGCATGGCTCGCTGCACTCGCCAAGCGTCGGGCATGGTGCCTCGCTACGCTCGGCACACTATTGCACATGTTGGTGCAAGAAAATAATTAAAAAAAACGGTACTTGTGTATTATCACGGTGCCCACAATGTGCCTTGTACGGCATCTTATCGCATCGCATGCCATTTACTGGCATACGATGCGATGATATCCGATTTTTTATTGTACAAGCACCCTGATGGGTCCTTACAATGTGAAATGCCCCCCTTTTGTCAACGCTACCCCCAGTATCAACGCCAACCCGAAGCGTGGCGAGCGCTGCGAGCCCGCGAGGGGCAGCGGTACGCATCCTCCGACCTTTTCATACCCCCTCTATCCACGTTGGCGTGGAGTTGATTTTAGATAGTGTGGCGAGCGCAGCAGGTGGAAGCGGAATACATGTGAAGTAATACGCTTCGGGCTCGGTGGCTCGCCACACTATCTAAAATCAGCTCCACGCCGATGTGGATAGTGGGGGTATGAAAAGGTCGGAGGATGTGTACCGCCGCCCCTTGCAGGCTTGCTGCGCTCGTCACGCTTCGGGTTGGCGTTGATACTGGGGGTGGCGTTTACAATGGGGGGGGGGCATTTAACATTGTAAGGGTGCTTGTACAATTAAAAATTTTGTTGTACAATATCGCGTCGCATACCATTGTATACCATATTTAGTGGTATGGTATACGATGCGATAGGCGCCGTGATAATACACAAGTACCAAAAAAAAATGTCAACCTAATGACGCGGTTGACCTAACCCATGTCGGCCTAATGACCCCGTCACCCTAACCTATGTCCACCTAATGACCCTTTCGACCTAACCCATGTCGACCTAAAGTTTTGGCGACCTTACTGCATGTCGACAAAGTTATGTCGACCAATCTGCATGTCGACCTAGAGGTGTCGACCTACTTGGATGTGACCCAATGACCGTATCCCCTATATTCATATATGAGTAAGCTGAAGCACACTTACCACTCGTTTTGGTGTCACTTGTGATATCTGCATCCACTTCTTCCCCATCAAAGTGGAGCTCACTGGTGTCAAGGTTTTCTATCAGACTGCTCATGTCTGCGGCAATCTTCTCTAGTGTAGAAGAATCTATTCTTTTGGCTGGTCTCAGTGACATATTGCACACTAACAACCTGTTAACACAGGGGCCTGTTGAAGGAAGAACAAAAAAACTGTAAGAATTACATGAATGCTTTCATGAGGCACTTATGTATTATTTAGCTTCCCTTCTGGACTTGTAACTTGTTGGGACTGCTATGCTATTACTGGAGCCTGTCCTTGTGTTTCCCTCCAATATCCCTATAGATTGTAAGCTTGCAGCAGGGCCCTCCTACCTCCAAATCTGTGTGTTGTTACCCAGTTTGTTTTATCACTGTCTACTATTGTAAAGCGCAACGGAATCTGCTGCGCTATATAAGAAACTGTAAGTAAATAAATAAATGAAGGCAAATTCAAATGATTATGCACCGTCAGCCACTAAAGGGTGCAAAACAGAGCTATTCAAATGTAGTGTGGGTATGACTGCTGGTGCCGTCATTTCAGCTCGCACTCCCCTGGGGTAGAGAGCTGAAATGTGTGAAAATTCACCTGTCTGACCACGCAATAGGACCTTTTACCATTGCGTGCAATAGTTTGGTCGGATTTAGCCATTAATCACGGCTAAATTTTTAGAGAAAGGGGTAAAAAAAAAAAAACAGCGCTCAATCAGGTGTGTGGGGGCTCTGGCAAAGGGTTCAATGGGTCACATGTACTAAGCATCAAAAAGTGATAAAGTGGAGAATCATAAACAACCAGCTAATCAGCTCATAACTGTCATTTCCCAAACCTAGTATGTATGATGACAGTTGGGGTCTGATTGGCTGATTGTATATCACATTCCACTTTATCACTTTGTGGCCCATGGTGATTTATCAAAAGGGAATTGACCCATTTTACATGGATGGCCTATGCAGAGCAAAGAGATAAACTAGCCACACTGCAAATGTTTGAGGACCTTCCCACATACCGCTTTCACACTGTCAAAACGTTTTAAAAAACAGTATTTTGAAATGGTATTTAAAACGGGTCTGAGCCTTCACATTGCAGTAGATTACCGTTTAACCCCTTCCTGACAGAGCCAGTTTTTGCGTTCCTGACAGAGCCCTTTTTTTCAAATCTGACATGTATCACTTAAGTGGGGATAACTTTTTTTTGCTTTTACTTATCCCAGTGATTTTGAGATTGTTTTTTCGTGACACATTGTACTTCAAATTAGTGGTAAATTTGGGTCGATACAGTCTGTGGTTTTTTGTGAAAAATACCAAAATGTCGTGAAAAAATGGAAAATTTAGCAATTTGCAAAATGTTAAATTTTCTGCTTGTGAGACAAATAATCATACCACTCAAAATAGTTAATAACTAACATAGACCATATGTCTACTTTATGTTTCCATCATTATTTCAACTTCCTTTTAATTTTTTTGGACACTAGGAGGCTTACAATATGAATAGCAAATTCTCAAATTTTCACGAAAATTTCAAACACTGATTTTTTTAGGGACCAGTTCAGTTCTGATGTGACTTTGAGGGACTTGTATGTGAGACACCCCCATAAATGATACCATTTCAAAAACTGCACCCCTCACAGTATTCAAAACAGCATTTTGGAAGTTTGTTTACCCTTTAGGTGTTTCACAGGAATTAAAACAAAGTGTAGGTGAAATTTCAAAATTTCATTTTTTTTGCAGATTTGCAATTTTAATACATTTTTCTAAGGAACACAGTACATTTTACTAGAGAAATGTGACTAAAAATTGATTCCCCCAATTCTTTTGTTTTCATAAATATCCTATATGTGGCCCTAGTGTGCACGTTGACCAAACCACAGGCTTCATAATAGAAGGAGCACCTACTTGATTTTGGAGCCTCCTTTTTATGAGATTATTTTTTAGGCACCATGTAGGTTTCTAGGCACCATAAGATGCTAAAATTTAGGAACCCCCCCACAAGTGACCCCATTTTGCAAACTACACCCCTCAGGGAATTCATCTAGGGGTATAGTGTACATTTCAATCCCCCAGGGGTTTCACCAATTTTGATACAACTGGGCTGTGCAAATGCAAAATTACATTTTTTACACAAAAATGCAGTTCTGGCTCAAAATTTTTCATTTTCACAAGGAATGAAGGAGACAAAGCACCCCAAAATCTGTGCCCCAATTTCTCCCGAGTACGGCAATGCCTCACATGTGACCAAAAATACCATTTGGGTGCATGGCAGGACTCAGAAAGGAAGGAGTGATTTTTGGATTTTGCAGCTCAGATTCTGGTGGAATGTTGGTGGGTGCTATGTTGCATTAGCAAGACCCCAAATAAGAAAACAAGAAGAAAAGATAACTCTCTTTTTAGGGGCACTGACTTTAGCTGTAATATTAATTTACAATAAACACATGAATGGAAGAAGACAATACAAGATGCGACGAGAATCTCACCAAAAGACTGATGGATACGGAAGAACATTGAAGAGTTGAATTAAGAGGGGGAAAGAATGAGGAGGAGGCGAAGAAAAAGAAAATGAACAGGAATAGACAGGATAAATACACTTCAAGTGGATATTTATTGTCTGGAGAGTATGTTAATAGTCGATGTAAAATAAAGATGATAATTCATATATTGAGCATATATCTCAAAGGTTTTAGTCTCAGTAATGATCCCTTTAAGAACTAAATGTACCCTCTAGTGTACACGGAGGGATATGAATTATACTTCAATTATACAATTAGTAAAGGTTACTGTCTCTTTAAGAGTAGTTACATGTTATTAATACTCATACTCTCACCTCTCCACCTGAGAGAAATAGTGAAAACAAATAAATAGATCATGAAAAATTGCTGCTGAACACAGGCAGTATGCACAGCCGCACATAGAAATGATATTGTTGCACTGATTTTTTTCGATTTTTTAATGCTTAGGTGATTAAATGATAAAGTGTATCAGCTTATATGATATGATGAACACCACTTGTGATCCTCCGCAAAATCACTTGGGTCATCAGTAAAATGAGCTGAGTTTAATGAGTGATATATACAGTGAAAACTCATAAAAGGTAATAATATATATAAAATCTGGCGAAAATATTTATGTTCAGGTGGTATGGACCACTTATAGGATGCCCTAATGTTAATCAATGAAATTTGCAAATTAGCTTCAATAATATCATGCACTCTTATAATTACTACACATGAGCTAGTATAGTAACGGGAAAAACAATTTGTACCCCTTGGTGTCCCAACTGCCTCTCACTCGTCCGTGTGCCTCAAGGGCAGTGAACGGAGTCCAGTGAGGTACAGAATAAGGGGCTGCCAATATGGGATCAAATGGAAGAAAGTAAACTTGGATCTGCTGTTGTGCTCCAGCTCCTGGATCACCCCTGATGGTAATCCAGTGCAGGAGGTCACTCTTGGCTGAAGCGCAATGAGAGTCCCTTAAATAAGGAGGAAAAGGGATAGCGGTATATAGAAAAATTGCGTATCGATTCTGTACTATTATAATATACTGTACTTAATTATTCTCTGTATTCTATACACGGATAGTAGCTTTTACAATATTAAACAAGAAACCCATTTGTATTAATGGGAAAATCCACAAGCACAATTGTTAAGACAAATCTGTCAAAAAGAGTTTTTTCCAAAATTGCTACTTATCCTCCCAATCCTCGCTCAAATGTGTAGGGTGCATCAGCGGGTCCCTTCAGTGGTCTCCATACCACCTAACTGGACGTACGTTTCGCCACAGTATGCAGGCTTGTTCACCAGTGTGAAGACCCCCCAAGCACCAATACAGTGGAACCCCCCCACAAGTGACCCCATTTTGCAAACTACACCCCTCAGGGAATTCATCTAGGGGTATAGTGTACATTTCAAACCCCCAGGGGTTTCACCAATTTTGATACAAATGGGCAGTGAAAATGAAAAATTACATTTTTTTACACAAAAATGCAGTTCTGGCTCAAAATTTTTCATTTTCATAAGGTATGAAGGAGAAAAAGCACCCCAAAATCTGTGCCCCAATTTCTCCCGAGTACGGCAATGCCTCATGTGTGACCAAAAAGTGGCAGGACTCAGAAGGGAAGGAGTGATATTTGGATTTTGCAGCACAAATTCTGGTGGAATGTTGGTGGGTGCTATGTCGCATTAGCAAGACCCCCAAAGCACCAATACAGTGGAACCCCCCCACAAATGACCCCATTTTGCAAACTACACCCCTCAGGGAATTCATCTAGGGGTATAGTGTACATTTCAAACCCCCAGGGGTTTCACCAATTTTGATACAACTGGGCAGTGAAAATGAAAAATTAAATTTTTTTACACAAAAATGCAGTTCTGGCTCAAAATTTTTCATTTTCAGAAGGTATGAAGGAGAAAAAGCACCCCAAAATCTGTGCCCCAATTTCTCCCGAGTACGGCAATGCCTCATGTGTGACCAAAAAGTGGCAGGACTCAGAAGGGAAGGAGTGATATTTGGATTTTGCAGCACAAATTCTGGTGGAATGTTGGTGGGTGCTATGTCGCATTAGCAAGACCCCCAAAGCACCAATACAGTGGAACCCCCCCACAAATGACCCCATTTTGCAAACTACACCCCTCAGGGAATTCATCTAGGGGTATAGTGTACATTTCAAACCCCCAGGGGTTTCACCAATTTTGATACAACTGGGCAGTGAAAATGAAAAATTACATTTTTTTACACAAAAATGCAGTTCTGGCTCAAAATTTTTCATTTTCAGAAGGTATGAAGGAGAAAAAGCACCCCAAAATCTGTGCCCCAATTTCTCCCGAGTACGGCAATGCCTCACATGTGACCAAAAAATACCAGTTGGGTGCATGGCAGGACTCAGAAGGGAAGGAGTGATTTTTGGATTTTGCGGCTCAGATTCTGGTGGAATGAATGGTGGGTGCTATGTGGCATTAGCAAGACCCCCGAAGCACGGTGAAATGATGAACCTAAAAATCCATAGATGTGTGGTATATTTTAAAACACTCCTTTATACATAGGCCGGGTTTGTCGGGGCAAGTGTCACACTGGAAAATAGTTTGCTTTCTTATTCCCTTTTTATAGCAAACTTTGCACCTTTTTTGTGTCCTGCCCTTTTTTCCAGTGGAGGGGATTTCATCAGGAAAATGCTGCCCTGGTACAATACGGGGGCCAGTACTAGAAGTACTGGGGCCCTCTGCCTGCTGGTTCCCAAATACTAGGCCCTTTATGACTTCCTCTTGAAAGTGCATAAATGTCCCCCTCTGGCCGGTAGAACGGAATAGCACGTAAGCGTTATACAGTGCCATCTGGATGATATACACGGCCAGCTTCTTGTACCAGATTTTTGTTTTCCGCAGGGGACTGTACGGCTTCAGTACCTGATCTGAAAGATCCACTCCGCCCATGTACCTATTGTAATCCAGGATACAATTAGGTTTTGAGGTGTGGGTACTGGTACCTCGTACAGGGACGGAGGTGGTACTGTCTCCGTGAATTGTTGTCAGTATAAGGACATCCCTCTTGTCCTTATATTTGACCAACAACATATTTTCGGTGCATATTCCCCTGCTTTCACCCCTTCTCATTACTTGGGCAATGTGCGTTTTTGGGAGGCCTCTTTGGTTCTTGCGCACAGTACCGCAAGCTGCTGTACCTCTTGAACCAAGGGCCTTAAACAGGGGGATGCTGGTGTAAAAGTTATCCACATAGAGGTGATCACCTTTATCCAGGAAGGGGTGCACTAAATCCCAGACAATTTTTCCACTAACACCTACGAGGGAGGGGGGGAATTCTGGCGGTTCAATTCTTGAATCCTTCCCTTCATATACCCTAAACCTGTGGGTGTACCCTGAGGTGCTTTCACACAGCTTATACATTTTTATGCCATACCTTGCCCTCTTACTGGGAAGGTACTGGCGGAATTTAACCCTTCCTTTAAAATGTATAAGGGACTCGTCTATGCAAATGAATTTATCTGGGATGTACATCTCTTCAAATTTGGCACTGAAATGATCAATGACCGGCCTGACTTTGAATAGCCGGTCAAAGGTGGGATCATCTCTGGGTGGGCACTGTGCATTATCGTTGTAATGCAAAAATTTAAGGATCGTCTCAAATCGAGCCCGGGGCATGGCCATACGGTAAAATGGGGTGCTGTACAGAACATCTGTACTCCAATATTGCCTAATTTCTGGCTTTTTTACTATGCCCATATGAAACACCAGACCCCAAAACGTCATCATCTCTACTGCATCTACAGGGGTCCACCTAGCAAATGATGACGTGGGGTTTTGAGCAATAAACTGCTGGGCATATAAATTAGTTTGGTCCACCATTAAATTTATAAAATCATCAGAGAAAAATAATTAGAAAAAGTCAATTTCTCTGAGACCTGTGGAATCAAATTGGATTCCTGGCATGGCCAAAAACTCAGGAACCTGGGGCTCAAAATTGTCTGGTGGTGGGGTCCATACGAGATCAATTATTGGGGGGGGGTCTCAGCTGCTCTACGGGGGCGTCTTTGAGGGGGTCCCTCATCACTAGAGGAGGAAGAGGAGCTTAAGACGAAGCCTTCAAATTCCCCGCTTGCATCACTGGCTGTGTCAGAGTCAGAGGCAAGCATGGCATATGCCTCCTCCGCTGAATACATTCTTCTGGATGACTGGGATGACATTTGGGATGACATTTGGGATGACATTTGGGATGCCATTTTTATTTTTGTGTTACTGGTAGTGAAATGTTTCAACACGTGTATAGTGTAGGGGGGGGTACAAACTTTATTTCAACCCGGGGGGTATGTAGTGTGTAGTGTGTATGTAGTGCAGAAAAAAAAAATACTTTATACAAAAAAAAAAAAAAATTGAAGGGGTTAAAAAAAAAAAAATTGAAGGGGTTAAAAAAAAAAATTTGAAGGGGTTAAAAAAAAAAAAAAAAAAGGTCCTGCGCCAAAAATTTAGCACAGATGTTGGTCAGTTACGCCCATCACTGAACAGCGCTCAAAGGCAACAGGAATTTGATCAAAAAAAAAAAAAAAAAGATCAACCCTGTGCCGAAAAAGCTGATCAGTGATGTACGTCACTGATCAGCGCACAGTGGCTACAGGACACCCACAAAATCACAGTGTGTGTAAAAAAAAAATTAAAAAAAGACCCCACAGCAGCCTCAAAAAAAAAAAAAAGGTGATCAGTGATGCGACACTGATTACCAGTGAGGGGCAGCAGGTGCACAACCTTTGGTGCAACTGACAGTGCAACTGGCAGCAACTGGCAGGTATATATATAAAAAAAAAAAACCCTCTGCACCCCCAAAAAGTTGCTGATCACCTCAGATATAGTGATCAGCACAAAAGGCGGGGGCAGCAGACACAAAATTTAGCACCCTCTATCACTCTCTGTCACTATCTCTCTCTATCTCTCTCTATCTCTCACTCTATGACACTGCAGCAGCAGCACTGACAGTTATATATATGAAAAATAACCCCTGCACCCCCAAAAAGTTGCTGGGGGTGCACAAAATGGGGGCAGCAGACACAAAATATAGCAGTCTCTATCACTCTCTGTCACTATCTCTCTCTATCTCTCTATCTCTCACTATCTCTCACTATCTCTCACTATCTATCACTCTATAACACTGTAGCAGCAGCATCGACAGGTATATATATATATAAAAAAAAACCTGCGCCCCCAAAAAGTTGCTGATCAGTTAATTTATACTGATCAGCACAAAAGGGGGGGCAGCAGTCAGTTATATAAAAAATATATAGCACAATCTGTCACTATCTCTCTCTATCTCTCTCTCTCTCTCTATCTCTCTATCTATAACTATATCACACTGCAGCAGCACAAAATATAGCACTCTCTGACACTATCTCTCTCTATCTCTCTCTCTCTATCTAACGCTATTACACTGCAGCAGCACAAGTTCACAACACAGGAAGTCACAAGTAGTAACAGGATCCAGGAAGCATCCAGCACACTACAAGCAGTAATGAAGCAGTGATCAGGTAAGTATTTTGCTCGGTTCAGGTCAGTATACTGCGGCAGCTAGGCACGGTGACCGCACTGCACGCAATTCCAGACCGGAATGGCGTCTGCAGTGCAGTCACCGTTAGTTTAAATCCCCCTCCTTGGCTGTGATTGGTCCGTCGGTCCGACGAACCAATCACGGCCTTTGGGGGCGGGCGGGGTGAGGTGGGGTGACACCAGTGTCACCCTTACACCCCGCGGTGATTGGTGCTGTACTTTACAGCACCAATCACCTCCGATCGCGTGTCACCGGCGAACGTTATTCGCCGGTGACACAGAAAACGCTGTAATTGGCTGTTCACACTGAACAGCCAATCACAGCGATCGCCGACGGGGGGGCGGCATCGCAGCCCCCCCTGGGCATGCAGGGACATGTCTGCTGTCAGGGACAGCAGACATGTTGAAACTGTCACCGCGTCTATAGACGCGGTGACAGTTACAAGCCATGACGTACATTTACGCCATGTGTCGGGAAGTACTTCCCGACCATGACGTAAATGTACGTCAAATGTCGGGAAGGGGTTAAGTATCATTCACATCAGTCAACCCGTTTAATCCCCTGAACACGTTTCAAGGCAGAATGCAGGGGACAGCCTATCACAGGTCTGTAGTCTGTTTTTACTAAATACCGTTCAGAGCCATTCTCAATGCATAAAAAACAGCTCTGAAACATGTAGGACTCTGCTTTTTAAACGTTTTAAAATATCGGTTATCGTTAACCGGTAAATGCCCTCTGGCGCTTTCCCACTGCAGCCTTAAACGTTTTGAAATGGAAAAAAAAACTGGCAATATACCGTTTAACAAGTGCGGTGTGAAAGGGGTATGAGTGTGTAGTGTATTATACTAAGTTGGGGTAGCTGTATGAAAAAGCATTGAGTGTAGTAGTGAGCCACGGCAATCATTCAGCTACTATGTATAATTTTATAAAATGCACTTCATAAATGTTACTTCAGAGCTGACTGGTTGCCATGGCGCACGAAACCACTGGAAAACATCTCCACTCTTATCACTGCTGCATGCATCTACTGCTCAGTCTATTGACTTTTGCCTTATTGTCTTGTTTTGTTATAAAATGATCCCAAACTTGTTCTTCCCTCATTTTCCTGGTATTATACTGGTCATGGATATGTTACATATAATACTCACTACAGAAAATATAGCTTTGCTTAATAAAAAAAATAACTACAAAGCAGCTAAAACAATACGCAGAACATTCACATGATGACTCAAATAACCTTTCTGTCGAATCCTACAATAACATGTTTATTACTTCTGTATGTCAAGTATTCAAATGGAAAGTAACACAGAGAATGGGCTAAGGGCCAGATGCACTAAGGTTCAAAAAGTGATAAAATAGAGAGTGGTGAACAGCCAGCCAATCAGCTGCTACCTGCTTTGTCACAGATCGTGTTTTAAAAATGTCAGGTAGGAGCTGATTGGCTGGTTGAAATAATGGAGACTACACCAGCGTTGCCGACTTTTGGGCTGCCCTCTCCGGGAGAGGGCAGCCAGCAGCAGGAGGTAGGCGCGTGGATGAACGCTGTGATGAAAAAAGGGGCGGAGCTCAACAACAACAACAAAAAATTTAATTTCAGCAGAAGCAGAATACGCTCACCGCTGCTTGCGCCACTTCTCCCGCTGCCGCTGCTCTCCATGCTTCAAGCCACTGTGTAATGAGTAGCTGCTGTATCCAGCGCTACTCACAGAGCCCTGCTGTGGCTTTCATTTACACATAGGGCAGGACCCAGGACATAGGACCCAGTGCATCATGACTTGCGCATGCGCAGTCCGACTTTTTAGCTTGCAGGCTGAATACCTGGGAGGATCCTGGGTATTTCCGTGAGACCGGGAGAATGGGGCAAAAACCGGGAGACTCCCGCAAAATCCGGGAGGGTATGCAACCATGGACTACACTCTCCTGGAATCTCCCCCCCCTTTCGCCGACACATGTACCCAGTAGACTCTGGAACTGTGCAGGCACCATTTATTTATTTCTGCAGTGTGTACAGTATTTGCACATCTCTAGGAAAAAGGCGGCCGTGTTCCGAATGACATTTGCTGTGCAATGCCTATGAAGTCTTTCACAGTTTGTTAACTACCACCAGTTCAACTGTTATTTACTGGTCTCTTCTTTTCCTGTAAAGGGCCAATGTATTTTATTTTTGTTACCTGTAGGGACCAGTGTGATTGATTTTTATATGGGGGCCAATAGGTTTGTTTTTTTTCCTGTGGGGGGCCAATGTGTTGCCCTGTGGGGATCTCATGGTGTGCCTTGGCAATTTGAAAATGTTATTTAGTGTGCCGCGAGGTTAAAAGGTTGAAAATCACTGCTCTAGGGTGTCGTTATTTAATAAAGTTTGGGAACCACTGCACTAAAGTATTCCACTGGGGTTGAAGCAATCATTTCTCTTGGCAAGCTTGCACAGCCAAAATAATGTTACTGTTGAAGTTTAACTATCCACATCCCTGAACTGCTGACGAGACCTCTGATGTTGGGAGGTAGCCTTAATTTATCATATATTAAAATGTTATTGTCTTATATAGATTGTATGGTTTTTAGTAGGGCCATCTTTCATCTTTGTCAGTCTTATTTTATCCCTGTATTGTTCACAACTGTAAAGTGCTACTGTTACAGTCCTGAAATTATTTGTTTTGGTCAATAGCCCAGTATTTATTTTTAATGATCATTTACACAGCAACAGATATTAATGTGTCCATGTGCGAAGATATTTTGCATCAACTTCAGTGTATAATGTGTATGAAAAGCACTAGCTTAACATACAATGAACTACTGTTTATATACCCTGACTACAAAAAAAACCCGTGTACTTGTAGCTTCTAGTCAAATACTGGATATGTGACACAGTTTTACTTCCAAACAAAAACAGCTCCTCTCAGTTTGGGAAGAAAAACGTGAATAAAATATTCTAACTTGGCAAATAGGATTTATTTATAAACCACTAACAGATTGTGGAGAATGCTAGGCACAAACAAAATAAACAACAGAAACAGAAAAAGCCAATGTCCTTTCATTACAGATAAAATTAGATGCTTCTATGTAAAAGCTGAATTTTGAAGGAAAATATGCAAATCCTACATCAGACCTGGTACAATGGGCCTGATTCTGACGTGGGAGCAAAGTATGACAGAGCGAGCCATTTTGAAGTTATAATGTACCATGTTGCAGATATGGCAATGCTGTGCTAACTAATCATTCCACATATACATATGCAATGCACTCAGAAGTAGGATCAATAAACATTGGTTACTCCCTATTCAACTGGGATCACAGTGCCCCAGTGTCCAGTATAAACCATTGAAGTGTATGGCATGTGTTGTTACGGTCAGACCATTTGTCTCATTGACCGCATATCTTTTCACTATGATCTGTACCTGGTGTCACATGTAGCATCAGTCATTGATAGCATGTAATTACAGACATATCTCGGAGGTGATAAGATTAGCAGTCTCTGGAAGCATACTACACCCATATGTTTCACGTCATGTGAGCTGCACATAGATGACATCTAGTTGTATATTATTACAAGGGGAGTGTTCAGTCCTGTTGCTCCATGTCTCCAGGCTACACATTTCACAGGATGGGTTAATGGGTTTTTCCTTGACTTTTTAAAACGGTTTATAATTACCGGAAGTGAAATGCATAGGCATAATACACATTGGCGGTTATTCTAATTCAATAGGTCCCTTGGAGAACCAATTGTTCGTGACTGCGCATGCGTATAGGTTTTTAATGTGCATGTGCAGCTACTGTGTGCGAGAGCCCATAGCGCTCACACACAGAAGTCCGGACGGGGGGCGTGGAGGGGCTGGCCAGGGTATTTGCCTATGGGAACGCCCAGTGGGGCGGGTTGCTGACATCAGCAGGTCATGGAGGGGTCTTAGATCTGCGAGCGCTGAGTAAATCGTTTATCGTATGATTTCTCCCCTACACCCTAGGCTGTGAATAGATGATTATGCAAATCATCCATTCTCATGCCTGGGGGGCTTCAATGGGTGGGACCGTGCGGGAGGCGTCTGGGGCACTCACAAGGCTGCAAAATTCGCAGCCTTGCAAGTCAACCAGAATAAGGACCATAGTTTCCCCAGCAGCATTTCTGCCACTGCACAAAGTATGACCCATAGGTGTTTTTTGCCCAGTGTGTATGCCGAGCGATGATGTTGAAATCGATGGCCGGGAAAACACTCAGTGCATACACACTGAGTGATTTTCACGTGGCCCGACAATTTTCACATTTGGTAAACTACTTTCCACAGTAGGAGACTACGGATTGATATTGATAAAGCTACGTTACCACAACAAGGGGATGCCACTGCTTCTCCAAATATACATATTCAACAGCATTCCAATAGTTCTATAATGTTATCTCTTATCACCAACTATGGTGGAAAAGTATTTAGCAATTTGTAAAGAATGAACCATAAAGCCATCTACCCCCAGAGAAACGACTACAGCATACTCCACTCATGCTGGGCACCTTTGGTTTTAAATTGAGATGTAAAGTTGAGGTAGGACACATTCCTCTCCCAACGCCAATTCTGCCAGACATTTTTCAATGAACCCCAACTCTCTCTCTCTCTGAAGGGAAACAAGATTTTGGCATGGTGCAGAATTGGTCTTTCTTGGTGGATTTACTCCACAGTTAGGAGTCCTAACTCTAAATGATGCCCTTTGCATGTGCAATGTTCCTCTCTGAAGCTCATATACTTGTACATATGGGGCTTATGCCTATTTGTCAATGGTCCCCAGCAGGTGAAGGCATTGCTGGGTAGTAGCAAGTAATGGCCATCTGAGTCACACCTATACTGAATCCCAAATCATGGGAAAGCCTTCATTATCATAGACAGCTGCGTTACTGTCCTGACATTGCTAAAGCCAATTCAGGATGGCGTTAGCCAGGGTTGCCAATAGGAAAAAATAGCTTTATTATTAAGTTATACGTTTAAAAAAAAAAAAGTCTTTAAAAAAAAAATAAGAAAAACGACATTAGAACAGATCTAGAAGTTACCAAAATGTTACAAATTGCTCATCGCACTGACAGAAATTCTCCTTGACAAATAAATCTTAATAAACACAACGCTCAGACTTTGCACAAGCTTTTGACTGCTGCACACAACTGAATAGAGCAAATTTAGAACACGTCCTACATCACCAAACATAAATGAATCCAATTTAATTGTTACGATCTAGGGTGTGAACACATAGCTGGGGCCGCTGTATACTGTAGAACGGTCACAGCGAGCCCCTACACTTAAGCTGGCCATACATTGTCAATGATGTATGACCAGCATAACTCTCCCTGGGGGTGACTAGATGAAGTCCAGAATTAGATCCGCCCACCAGGTGCCACCAGGTCTTACAGGATACAAGGATCTAGAGACCCTAAGAGAAAGGCAAAAGGGGAACTAACTAAAGGGCTACCTAAAGATAGTAACAACTAAAAGGATACAGCAATAATGATCCCATACTATCAGCTGCTCACCACCAGCTCATACAAGGGGCCTGATTCAGACCTGTTCTGCAGCCTAGCGAATAGGTAAATGCCGCCCCGCCAATCACCCCAAGCCCCCCGCCCGAATCCCCTCACTACCATGCGTGGGGATGTGTATGCCAACACATCCCCTTGCATGTGGCCACAAAGGGGGGAAAATCTTTCAATGTACACTCACCATGGATTGATTTCAACCTGCCATGGATTGATTTCAACCTGCCTTGCTAAGAAAATGGAGACTGGACTGACTTCTCCAGCACCCACTATCTGCCGAATTCGGGTCGGGTGCAGACATCATATGACATCAGCAGCAGGCCACAAGTAAGCATCGACACGCCTGTGTCTGCAGAGGTATGCCCAGCATTTTTAAGGCCATGCCCATAAAATGCTGGAAGTTCCCCTGCTACTGTTCGATTCGCGCCCCATTCTCGCCCCTCCAGGAACGAACGGGCCAGCGAGTGTGAAACTCATCGAAACCATTCCCTCCTGGGCTCTTATCAAAAGAAATGTTTATTTTGTATTGTAAAAGACAAAGGAGCGGCTCTTGTAGCAATAATATACCCCATTGAGATTCAGCTCCTGATAATATCTTCATGGGAGATGGAACAATAACACAAGACAATATCACCAAATCCAATTACAACCATTTAACCTTTGCACTAAACAAACAAAACAAGGTAACAGAGTGATTACAGGAAATAAAGTCAAACTCACAAAATAAGGTTGGGCGGCTCTGATGAGCAAGACATCAGTAGACAAAAAACCAAACTGTTCCAATAAGATATGTAGGAGATATTTATAAGAGTATATGCAATGTATGTCGTTTCTAGAAAAATATATAATAAATACTGATATAATTATCCATCTTTCAGCCAAAAGTAGTTTAACAGTGATTAACTAACAGTAGGCACAGCTCCGTACTACTTTTTCTCCAAAAAAAGATATTTATACTGTAATCCCCAACAAGTGAGAACTTTCTATGAATGAAGACGGAGTGTATGCAAACTCACAGTGGGTGATAAGGATAATGATTGTAAACCAGTAAAATAATTTAGATATTTTATACATGGCAACAATCATTCACAGGTAACTCCTTGCAAGATAATTGCTATACAGCTGTTTATTAAATAGGCTGACAATTGTTAATGGATACAATTATTGGTTGTAAATTGAAACAATTACCGTGATGCCAGTATAGCCAGGATTAGACATGGGACTAAAGTCCAGAGATAATGAGGAAGCTGGAGGTAGCAGAGGCCACAGGAAGAGGATGAAAGAAATTCTAACCAATGACATTGAACTATTCTGCTGTTTGGCAGTTGACCATAACCCAAGGGAAATTGTGTACAGTATGAAGAATATTACAGAAATGTAGGGAAATGACAATAAATAAAACATACATTTATATGAAAGTGTAAAAATTTGTGATGTTGTTTTACTAGCCTGTAAAATCAATGTGGGTTGAATGGAAAAAAATGAATGAAGCAACTGACACTGCACATGATAGAGATGAACAAAACACCACTAGTTCACTGGTAGCACACATTAATACATTTTATTATATTTAACACACACACACACACACACACACACACACACACACATATATATAAAGGAAAAAGGGGAGGGTTTCAGAGGGCGCTAAGGAATTGTTGAACCACTGTATTCAAAAGAATTTGAATACATAATGTCTAAAACAATGACATAAAAGTTGCCTTTTAGGGCAAATAAAAACACATACACTTTACATTAGGAAACTATTACAATATCACAATTGTTTTGGTGTATCAGCGACAACGGTATGATCGGTCCATATCCAGGGGCGAATTTAGGGGTCAGGCCGCCCCTAGGCACAACATTTTTGTGCCCCCCCCCCCCCTATTTTAATGTAATCATATATGTATATACATTGTTATTTATATATTTCATAAAAATTTAACTGTAGCCCACCTTAATATTTTTTTAAGCACTCTGGACTGCTCACTGCACGGAGGACCCGGAGGGAGGCACTTATTAGTACAGTGATTAGCACAGTGTCTCCGTCAGTCTCTCTCCGGCTCACACACTGTGACTGACTGAGTGCAGGGAGGATCTGCACGCCGCTCAGCTCAGCTGCTGGATACACAGCAGCCAATAGACTGTATATGTGTAGAGTAGCCAATGGGCGGGATCCGGCAGCAGTGAGCCTGAGCCATTTCCGGACGCGCAGGGGGACCGTCGGACCCAGCCACTAAGCGGTGATGTAATGTGCATGGCAGAGTGGGTGGGCAGTGGCGGGTGACGAGCGGCGCTGCCGCCGACATATGATAATTCATGTCTGCGGCGCTCGTCACTCGCCGCTGCCCACCCGCTATGCCATTTAACAGAATGTCAGCCTGCCTGCCGCCCCTTAATTGGTGCCGCCCTGAGGCCGGTGCCTCACGGGCCTAGGCACAAATCCGGCCCTGTCCATATCAAGGGCCCAATGCGTTATGGTCAAATCATGACTGCATCAGGGGCGAAAAAAAACCTTTGGAATAACTAGCTAATCTGTGTTTCTGTATTGCAATGCAGTATAAATAAATAAAGAGCCGTCTGTTGTCAGGATCTCCAATATATCAACAGAAATATCCACTTATGGCTTCTGCTCTGATAAGCTGGTGGTCTGTGACCTTAAACACTGTCCAAAAGTGTATAAGGAGTGTAGAAGTGTGTGTAGCCTGGGTCCAAATACTGGAGCACTCCACTCTGATTTAACCTACTGTATGCTCACCTATCACTTCTTTAAAGACTTCTCCCTTACTTCTCACCATGGAGCTCCCTACTCTATCTGACCAGACTTCCCCCCAACCTTTAATCTATGAAACACTCACAATCCATCACATAGTTTACCCTTCACCCACTTGATACTACTCCTGCATGTTCCACCAATGCCATGTCTAATCTATGAACTCTTGCTAGCTCCTAACCAAAGATATGGAGCTGACAGGAGAAGGCGGGAGCAGGAAGAGAAGGTGGCCCAGATAATACACTCAGGCAGTAAGCCAAAGACTGCAGACAAGCTGCTGTGATGGCATATTTCTACTGGTGGCAGGCATCCAGTCAGGCTGACCCTGAATCAGCATACGGTGTACAGCGCACACGGGGGCCAACTAGTGCAGTGTAATGCCAGGGCGGAATGCACTAACAGCCCATTATCACCCCCCTGCGCTGGCTATTGCATATGATACCATTCGCATAGGCTCTAACATATCCAATTAGTATTGCAAAGAGAAGTTCTTGCGATAAAAGCTGCCCTTTGAGAAGCAGCCGGCGGGGGGGTGAGCGGCTCTCCACTTACTCGTCTGCCCGGCAACCCCCTGCTCAGATGACTGCAGGGACTACCAAGCTCCGCGTCCTCCTCCCTGCACAGCTGGAGGATGCCCATACATCAGGTGAGGGGGCGGCGCAGGGTGGTGGGGGTGGTGCCAGGCAGCGTGGGATGCAGCAAGAAACCCACATTTATTTTAGTGCATCCCGCCCCCAGTAAGTATTAATACAGTGCACCCTGGCCCCGCTCCCCCTCTATGCGTTCACCTATGCTGCCCGCTTTGTGAGCATGCTGATTCAGTGTCAGCCTGGCCCTGAGTGAACAACTGGCATGAGTAAAAATATGCCAGTACAGTGGTGTTCCTCTCCCCCGCAGTCCCCGGCTTACTGCCTGCAATGAGAAGTTGGTACTGCATATCAACCTCTGGCTGGAAATGAGATCTGCCCCAGGTCCAGCATGCCTCTGTGGTTACAGCTTGCGGGAACTCTGACAGTCAGTAGTGGCAGACTTTGGCGCCGATGTGAAGGGGGAGCTGCGGAGCAATCCGTAACTGTGTGCAGGGGAAGCCGCGGACCTAGAAACAGCTGGGGCTCCACAGCAGCTGCCCCCCCCCCATGCACCCTCAGTTGTTATGCCAGTACATATGGTCATTTATACCTATTATAGATTTTGGTACTTGTGTATTATAGCGGCGCCCCCGATGTTGGTCGTGCAATGTTTTTATCGCATCGCATGCCATACACCCGATGGCATGCGATGCAATTTTTGCCCCCTATAAGATGAAAAATTGTATAAGCACCCAAATGGGTGCTTACAATGGTAAATGCACCCCCACGCCACCCCCCACCCCCACTATAAACGTGAACCCGAAGTGTGGCGAGCGCAGCAAGCCCGTGAGGGGCGGCGGTACGCGTCCTACAACCTTTTCATACCCCCACTGTCCACGTCGGCGTGGAGTTGAGAATAGTGTGGCGAGCCCCGCGAGGGGACGCGGATACCTTCACAGGTATCGGCGTGCCCTCGCAGGCTTCACAGGTATCCGCGTCCCCTCGCCACACTTTCTATTCTCAACTCCACGCCGACGTGGATAGTGGGGGTATGAAAAGGTCGTAGGACGCGTACCGCCGCCCCTCACGGGCTCGTTGCACTCGCCACGCTTTGGGTTCTTACACAATTTTTAATCGCATCGCATTGTATGGCATTGTATGCCATATACAATGTCATACAATTTTAAAATTGTATGACATCGTACAACATCGCGCGATATCGCATCGCATACCATCGCATGCCTTTTGGTATGCGATGCGATGGGCGCCGCTATAATACACAAGTACCTAGATTTTGAAGTGAGAACCTGGATCATGACTTGATCATGCAGGGGATGCGTCAATGGCTGACACAATTTCCATCTCTTTCTATGAATGATCAACTACAAGGATTACTAACATCACACACATTGTTAACTACTAGTACAAATAATGAGCTCTTCTTAAATGTGTACCATAGGATGTACTTATCTCCCCACAAACAGGTTAGCCTATCTGATCAGCATACTTGCCTTATATGTGCCAAGGAAGAGGCTGATCTCTATGGCTGTCTTTGGGAGTGCCTAGTGGTCCAGGGCTTCTGCAGGTGTGTTAGAAGGGAGGCTAAGACCCACCTGGTTAAATAGATTTGATCATGATGGAGAACCAAAGATGATAAGAGTCCAATACCACTGTTTAGGGCCCAAAAACTAGCATGAAATCCGAGAACTTTGGGAGAAACCACTAGTGTATAACATACACCAAGCCAGATCTGACAAATGTGGCTACTCATGGTTAATATATAAATAGTTTAATATTTGTTTTGAGTTTGAAACAGTGACAGCAGAACAGCGCATTCTTCACTGCAGAACCCGCCTGAGATCTCACACATCTTGATTTTATGTAACATCTTAGTAATGGGTAAACTAAAAGCTTATCCGCTGACATAATCATCTTGCTGCTGAGTTATTTCCTAAGGAAAAATAGATGACTGAACTAGATGTATTATTTTATCATTAAAATAAAATCTTAACAATGTTATCTTGATCAAATCTAATACATATTAACAGAATATTGATATCTGTAGCTGCGGTACAATGCCCAGGCTAGCATCCCTTGGTACAGATGGACCATTTGTCAATAGAATGACTAAAATATGGAGCTAAATAAACATGACCTGCTATAAAAAGTCAGCCAGAAAGACCAAACATGCTCCCGGCGTGCCAGTTGCCACACCGCACCACAGGCACGCCCCGTTCCCGGCAATGGACAAGCAAGCATCTCATCCACGTGCACTGGCACACCAGCTGCCAGATACGGGCATCTTGCGCACCAGCAGAGCAGACACAGTATATATGGAGAGAGACAGAGGATATATAGAGATGGCACTCACAATCCACCATTCCAACTGCCGGGGTGCGGGTCTCAGGCTAGTATCCAAGGGGTATAGCCAAATATATTGCAAAGTCCATAGAAGAGCACTCACCAGTCTTCTCATTTATGCCAACGTGAAAAAGTTTAATACATTACCAAATTCTCAAAGCAGTATTTCGACGTTTCGGGCTACTAGGAGCCCTTTGTCAAGACCAAGCATTGGGAGGATCACAGCAACAGCAGATCAGTGCCCAAGCTTCCTTACTGTCCATCAGCCATTGATGGACAGTAAGGAGGCTTGGGAACTAGGTCGACCTTCCCATTGTCAACTTAAATCTTATATTGACCATGTCAACCTATTTCAGGTGTCGAGCTAAGGCCTGTCAACCCAATGACCAATATCCATGCTATTCATACAAAATATTATATATTATCCTTTTATTTATATGGCGCCACAAGGGTTCCGCAGTGCCCAATTACAGAGTACACATAGTCAAAACAGGAAAACAATTGAAGACAATACAGGACAAGTACAGGGTAAATGATTATAGGAACATCAGCCGATTAGTGCAACATAAGTATCCAGGTGGCAGCAAACAGTGTGCTTTGGTGCAGTTGAAGACTACTGAAGTAAGAAAGGATAAGCACATGAGGTAAGAAGTCCCTGCTTGTGAGAGCTTACATTCTAAAGAGGAGGGGCAGAAAGACCGGGGTGACACAGGAGGGGTAGACAGGGCGAGGAACAGAAGGTTATGAGGACAGTTTGCTGGGTTTGGTGAAGAAGTGGGTCTAAAGAGCCCGTTTGAAGTTCTGTATAGAAGTGGAGAGTCTGAGGGGTAGAGGTAGAGAATTTCAGAGTAAGGGAGCAGAACGTGAAAAAGCTTGGAGGTAGGAGTGGGAAGAGGTAATAAGTTGGCAGGAGAGACGACGGGTGTTAGCCGAGCGAAGGGGACGAGTGGGAGTGTAAAGGGTTATAAAGGTCAGAGATGTAAATGGGAGAGGAGTGGGTGAGAGCTTTGTAATACCCCTTGTACACCGCCACAAAAACCCGGGTCAGCGGCGGTGTAAATGGGTCACGCCGTGTCCCTTTACACGGGACTTCTACCTAGGTCCTGACCTGGGTAGAACACGGCTAGGACCTGGGTAGAGGGCAGTGTAAACGGATACACTGGGTCATCAGACCTAATAGATACACTGGGTCATCAGACAGCAGCGGCAGCAGTGGAGGAGGTGAATGGATGCCTGTGTGCGGCATTCATTCACCTCCCGGATGATGGCTGGGGGGTGCACGGGGGCAGCCCAGCAGCTTAACTTGGCGCTGGGCTGCCCCCCAGCATGGTGATCAGCTGTCCCGGCGGGGATGACCGCGGTTCCGGTGCTTGGAGATGATGTCATCTCCAAGCACCGCCTCCATCTACACTGCGGGTAGGCACCGCAGTGTAAACGAGGTAAATCCCGGATCCGACCCGGCTTGGATCCTTGTTCCAAATGCCGGGTCGTATCCAGGATTTTGGTGTAAAAAGGGGTATTAGTGAGTGTGAGAAGTTTGAATTCTCAAAGGGAAGGGAAGCCAGTGAAGGACTTGTAGAAGAAGGGAGGTGGAGGTAGTGCGTTTGGTGAGGAAGATGAGCCGGGCTGCATATTGAAGCTTCAGTTTATATACACAAGAGACAATAGTGTCTTAGCAAACTTTAATAAATACTAAAATTACATTTGCCATAATATAATTGAATACAACAACTGTTGTTTTAAGCTGGCCATACACTTGTGTGATTTGGCCCCTTTTCATCCAATTCGGACAGATCGGCTGAGATATAGGATGAAAAGTAGCAAATCGTATGTGTTTTGACTCCGATTTACAGTCCTGTGCACATCGCAGATCGGACATGCTGCGCGTAAGATCTCTCAGATTGGCCAGCCTTTGGCAGCAGTGAATGGGATCGCATGCAAAAGGGTATATATTATATATATATATATATATATATATATATATATATATATATATATATATATATATATATATATATACACATACATACATACATACTGCATGCGATTTTGTTGCCCAGGAAGCTTGCGGGCGGTTCAAGGGAAATCTTACGTGACTTCTCCCCCCAAGAAGCCACACAAGTGTATGGCCAGCCTTACTCTATAAAAACTGAATGACATTTGTCTACCTGGTGAAGTGCAAATGAAAATATTATTTATGTCCTACAAATAGATGCCCACAACTTAATATAATTGCCATAGTAACAAATAAGTATCATCCACTAATGGGGCTCAGTACACTAGTACTCCAGCACACACACACACACACAAGAGATATATTTCCCGACAGGTGTATACTGTATGCCCCTGTGACCAGGTCTACGTCAGTCACAATGACACACCTTTACAGTACTTGGCCTATGCCTGTCTGCCCTTCCCTATTACTTTTCCCCAAGCATATTAGTCACATATATGTATGCAACTGAGCTTAAATACATACATAGCATATACTGTATATGAGTGTAGTACGGGAGTGTGTAAATGACCCAATAAAACATAATAACTCCCTTTTGTTTAATGTGAGGTGATGTGAGTATAAATCTGGCAGGGCTACCAAAGTTTACCATTTTTTATTTTAAATAAATAAAAATCTGAGATCCACTTTTTTTGTGTGTGGATATATTAGTTACTGCGTTTTATATGAAAATAGTAATAAACTGAAAGGTCTAACAAGCAGATTCTGGAGACCTGTTTCACTTTGAATTGTATTAGATATTCCAGCATAGACTTAGCTCCACATACAGAGCTAGTAGGTAACCACGGAAACCTTGTACTGACAAGGGGGGGTAATTCAGAGATGAGATGGACACAGTTAGCTTCGTTACTGCCTCTTCGTATACAGCAGTGATGCATAAAAAAATGCTAATGCCGCCTCTTGCCAGCATCGCAAAGCCGAATGCTACTTTCAGGGAGCATCAGATCACCATCGCAATCTGTGGCCATCTGAGTAAAGCAGACAAAACACCTATGCAATGGCCGGCCCAATCACCGATATCAGCTAATAAACTCCTGCAACTGTAGGCATCTTATGCGCTATTTAGTATTTCAGATGATGACCTCCCACGCCCATAGAGGAAAGTACACACTGAAAACTGAGGTATTTAGGAAAACTGCCTAATAAACTCAAATAGACAGTTAGTAAATATGGAAAACTAATGCTTTACTGGTGTTTGGGATATACAGAGAATCCCAACAAGTGCCCCTAAGTACCCTACCCCCCAAACCTAACCCTCCCTGCTTGCAGCCAAACCCAATGCGCAGCTTAACCCGAACCCTCCCTGTTAGTGCCAAAAACCACAATCCCCCCCCTCCCCCCCACACACACACAGTGTAACCTTTTCCCTAACCTTCCCCCTAGTACCTAAATCTACCCCACCCCCCTTCCCCCAGCCTAACGATACAAGTCTACACATCCGGCATCTGCATTGTGTACCATGTTACAGTTCTAGTGCCGGTATTCTGCCTGGCAGTCGGGATTCTGGCACTATGATTTTGCCACCCAGCATCCCGACCATCGGTATTTTAACTGTAGCTAATAAATACACCCAAAATGATCTAGAATATTAATCGTTTATATTAATTTGTATAATAACTACAACATTTTATTTTCAATAGTAAATGTAAAACAACATATTTGATTTACTGTAAGCCATACTGAACATTACTTTATTTGTAACATGAGGGGAATCAGCTTTTGGGAGTTTTAATTGTACATTTGACTTCCAGCCACAAATCCTCAAGGACATTGCATCTGTGACCAGAACTGGGACTCTGCCAGACCTTGAAAGCGCTACAAATGTAACTCTTGTATAGCAATCCAACTGAGGTATTAGCAAGCCAATTGCAGTATATTTGCCAATTTCTATAAGTAAAATAATATACATATACAGAAAATTCCAAAATAAACACAAATGTCACTAGATAGTAATAGAAGCATTATGAGGCTTATTAACATTATCCATATTGAATATTAATGAACAAAAATACGCCTAAAATAGGCTTATTAGTATAAATAAATATGCCTATTTTATGCGTAAATGCTGAAAAAAACAAATTCCTATTTGTATTCATAGCAAATTCGTATTTACGAATATATACGCCATCGATAGCATACTACCAGGAATCACCATTCTTTTAAATGGCAGCGGTTGCCCACTGCTCAGGATTTAGTAGCAAGTAGGCCCTATAATCGCTGCACCCTGTGCACCTATGTAAGCTAGATAGTTATCTATTATATTTTCATTACTATATGTGTCTGCATTTACTGTGATTATATTCAGCATTGGGAAACAAACGTAAAACAAAGTATCCATGTCATGCACATACCATTCATGAGAAAAACAGCTACAATTATGCCTTAGGCACTAATTAAATTAGCTATTTATGTGGATCGTTGTGAGGGCTCAAGGTCATGGCATTAATCTTGAAACTAGCTGCCAAGATTATAAAATTATTTCCAGGGTCACTCTTCTGCTGATCTGGTGTAGTAACCATGTCATACTCAGCACTGTATAAGTGGCAGCGATTTTGAGATTCGAGATGTCCCAGAAAGACAGTGAGCTCGATCAGGCCAGTACATGGAATTACCACATGTACATGACTTATGATTATGCACTTACTGTATACACCTAGAAGATGGGTAACCTCACACAGACAACTAAAAAGGGTGCTAATAAACTTAATGTCTGAAACAAAATAAACATAACAAGTATATAGGCTGTCTGGTCTGATACACATCACAGTATAGAGCATAGTGGCAAGTCTGCTTTGAAACTACTGTCTGAAATAAGATATTTCAACTGTCTGTATTGGCTGAACGCAAACAATCCCAGTTGACAGTGCCAGGCCGAAAAGTCTCTACAGGGAGATGAAGTGATTTCAGTTTACATAACAGAATGGTCTGATGACTTCTAAATTAAAGTCAATATTGCTTGTTAGCAGTGGCGTAACTATAAAGGATGCAGGGGGTGCAACTGCTATGCACCCTTTTGAGTTTCTTTTCAGTTTATTTTTATACCTCCTGGCGCACAGGAGGGGAACAGCCAGCACCGGGGAACAGGAGTGGAGACCCGGCAGGCCACGCATTGGAGACCCGGTGGCTGGCGCACACAGTAGACGCGGCAGTCAGCATCATGGAACAGGAATGGAGACTCGTCAGCTGGGGCAACAGGAGAAGAAGCAGCCAGCACCAGGGAACAGGAGAGGATACCTAGCAGCTGGCGAATAGGAGATGCGGGGACAAAAGACACAGCGGCCAGTGACAATAAACATTAGACCCTTCGGCTGGCGCTGGCCTACAGCGAAAGGAGGTAGGCGCCACTTGGGGTTGCTGCAGAGTGCAGTGCAGTGCACAGTGCCTTGCAAAGGGGATGTACTAGGGGGATTGCTGGTGAGTACACTTGGTACACAGCGCTGCATGTACTGGGGATGATCATTGTGGTCATTATGGCTAATAATCAGAGGCTAATAATAGAATTTACCATAGTGGCTACTTGCACTTTTTGCAGTGCATTTTTCTCCTGCTCCCTCGCCCCATCTCTTTCCTGCCACCCTGAGCCACTTTGCAAAGGACAGCTCTTATAGGAAGAGCTGTCCTTTGCATTAATAATCGCATATGTTAGTGCATATGCACTTAGTAACAATGCGGTGGCTGGCATACGCCAGTGGTGTGGGGCGACGAATGTTAGGGCATCCCCCCATTTATCTGTCTGCCCCAGTCCCTCTCTTTCTCCTCTGTCTCCTCCCTATCTCTTTCCCCATGCTTCCTCTATCATTCTCACTTACCCGCTACCATCTTTGACTTTCACTACTAAGGAGCATTATAGTGGCAATGGTGGTGGAGGGGGCCCCTTTCAATATTTTGCTATGGGGCCCACGCAGCTCTAGTTACGCCCCTGCTTGTTAGGACAAAGGGCCTGATTCAGTTACTAACTCTTCAGGCTCTTGGGGTTTGTTTCATTACCAGGGTCTTCATCCCCAACACTGTGCTGTATGTACATAATTTGTGTTTTGTACCTGTACACAATCTGCATTGTCACTAACATGAGAAACAATCCTCCAAGAACACACTGAAGCTAGTTCATGGCGTTGGGATCGTTTGGTCTACAGCAATTTGGTCGACAAGCGTTAGGTCGACACCGGTCTAGGTCGACATGGGTCTCGGTCAACAGGTCATTAGGTTGACACAAGCAAAAGGTCAACAAGGTCTTGGTCGACAGTCAAAAGGTCAACATGGGGTTTTTCACAGTTTTTTTACCCGAATGTTGACACAATCGACATATATATATATATATATATATATGGCAAGGTTTTGAACCGGCACTCTGTATCAATGGTCAAATGCCCCGGGTGCCTGCAGTGGGATGCAGATATAGTGGAAATGATCTGAGTCACTCCTGGGGTCTTGTTAGTAGAATAGCTGTTTTAATCAAGTCAATTGACTTGATTAAAACAGCTATTCTACTATTCTACTAACAAGACCCCAGGAGTGACTCTGATAATTTCCACTAAAATATATATATATATATATATATATATATATATATATATATATATATATATATATATATATATATAGTCCAATGGTAGGAAAAACATGCGGCACTCGGAGACTTGTAAATACATACAAATAACGGTAAATAAAGTTTCATGTGTCATCATGACACATTAATCTATATTCACCGTTATTTGTAGGTATTTACAAGTCTCCGAGTGCTGCATGTTTTTCCTACCATTGGATTGTATTACACTCCCGTGGGAGTGATCAAGAGGGCACCTGAGCAAGGAAGTCTGAGGGGACATGCGGGGAGTGCCAGGGTTTTCTTCATGGCTATATATATATATATATATATATATATATATATATATATATATATATATATATATATATATATAATTTTTATGTAAAGTCTGCACACTAGTAGGTATCCGGTTAAGAGGGGGTGCTCCTACAAATGACTGAACATTAAAGTATATATTGGAGAAAAAGGGCACTCACCACTTTGATAAAATTTCAAACGGTTTTTATTCCATAAAGGTAGGTAAATGATGACATACCGACGTAACGTTTCGGTCCAAACTGGACCATCATCAGGATACTGCAGCCAAAACAAATTTCCATCAGACAACCAACCTGAGGATGGATGCCAGGTTGATTGTCTGATGGAAATTTGTTTTGGCTGCAGTATCCTGATGATGGTCCAGTTTGGACCAAAACGTTACGTCGGTATGTCAGCATTTACCTACCTTTATGGAATAAAAACCGTTTGAAACTTTATCAAAGTGGTGAGTGCCCTTTTCCTCCAATATATATATATTTATATTATGTGATTGACACTGTTCGGAAGCAGGAGACGCGAGGCGAGCCTCCGTGCTGAACACTACAGGACACCGTGAAAAGCGCCGTAAGCGGGAGACATCCCAGCTGATGGTAGCCATGAGTGGACTAGTGGTTCAAGCTTGAACATTTCTGCTTATGCCAGTGTGGATATGTTTTAAATACCATGTGGTTTTAAGTCCACCACTGAGAACTTTTATGGTACGCATGATGTACATTTAATGTACCCCACTTTTATCTATTAAAATTTCTATCGAACTAACTCTACACTATTGGGCTCCCCTTTTTTATTTGTTTGTTGTAGATTGCTCTGACGCAGTCTCACGTGAACTGAGACAAAAAAAAAGGAGCTGCGGTTCCCCAACTGGAACAAGTGTATTGTGAACAAAAGGACTGTGGACCCAATGTATTAGTACTTGAGGTTTTTAACTAGCAGGTGTCAGCGCACTGTTCCTGCCCTTTGTTGTTCCTATATAATATATATATATATATATTTATTGTGTTCTATAGCCTCACTTGTACAAAGGGCAGTATTCAATGAGAAAAATTCGCTGTGATTTCTGGAGAGTTTGTGCTTTTCACGCGGTGGAGAGAGGTTTTTTTTCTCCAAAGGCGAGCCACCCTATTCAATGTGAAATATTCTCCGTCTTTCTAAGTGATTCTCGCCGTCTCTCTCCGTGTAGAAATTCTCCATCTTTTGATGGAGAGCAGGAATGTGAACTTTTAAACTAAAAGGGTGTTTTTTTTTAATTTTGGTGTCAAAAAATCAGGTTTTTTTTTCTGTGAAGGGCCATGTTATTTTTATTCATGTGCCTATAGCAAAATATTTTTTTACATTTTTTTTTTTTTTTTTTTACACAGTGCAGCCAGCAGGGGGCCGGAGCGCTCGAGCCGCTCATTAGATATTCATATATTCACTGCACCCGATGCACGTTCGGGTACAGTGAATACTGGGTCCCCCGCTGGCTATAGGGGGGGCAGCCTGTGCTGCCTGGGTCCAGGGGAGCCCTGCTCCCCTCCCCATATCCCCTGCAGCAGCCAAGAGAGACTTTAATCTCTCTTGGCTGCTACGTCCCCCGGCTCCCTGACAGCTCCCTGCCGCGGACGCTCGTCCGCTGCAGGGGTTAAGACTCGCCGCGAGTGGCGGCGAGTCTTTAACACGTTGAATAGGGGGAGCAGGAGGCTCCGGAACACGGAGAGTGCATGGCGAGAGAAAAAATCTCTCGCCATGCACGGAGAATATTTGACATTGAATACTGCCCAAAGTACAGTTTCGTACAGAATGAGGGCGAGATTCTCTATTACAGAAATGCGGTAAAAACCCCGTTATCGGGGTTTTTACCGCATTTCTGTATTCTCTAATGTCCCTCCGCAGTGTCACCGCTGCGGAGGGAATCGCCAGCAAAAGCTGGCGGTTCCCTGCAGAAGCCTATGGGCTTCTTACCGCAGCGGTGTGTGAGGGATCCGTCACGGATCCCTCCCAGCATGCCCTGCGGCCGACGCGTCAGTCTGCGCATGCGCAGACGGACTCCCGGGTCATAGACCCGGAAGTCCAGCAACGGCGCCGCATCGCAAGGGACAGCTCTTACCGCAAGAGCTGTCCCTTGCGTTAATGACCGCATATTTTAGAGAATATGTGGTCATTAGAAATGCGGTGGCCGGCGATACTGGGCTGCGGATTTTAGAGAATCCCGCCCTGAGACTATTATAGCTATCAAGAATCATTGAAATGTGTTGAGAAAAGATCTGGGCAAATTGCTTCTCCAATAGTTTTAACAACCGTTTCAGAAATCCATTTCTTCTACAGAAACAGTTTTTAACTATACTTGCAATAGATAAACCTTTGTACTTAAACTATCAAATGTGTTATAATAGGGCTGAACTAACAAAGAGATGAATAATTGATCAATCTATAATTTTGTTCAACTGAGCAAGATAGGTCCCAGAAGCACATGGGACAGGTAAGAAATATATGCTGGACACAAGCTTGGCTCCTGCTGGTTTGATTTATTAGTTGATATTCAGAAAGAATCCATATTGCTCATGTCTAGGCTTACACATGCCAGTAATTGCAAAATGTGATAAATGACACTTTCTTATCGAATGTCCTTGGATGAACAAATGGTAAAATCAGTTAAGTGTATGACCTATTTCTTACTTATAGCAATGTCACAAATAATTAACTTTACATGTATAGTCTACAGCGGTACTGTCTATTGGAATTAATAGCTAATTGATTAAATGCATCAGTTTTCATCAGATCCCAACAACATATAGATTATATTTAGGGATTAAAGTGGTCTTGGGGAGGTGGTGGAACTCATTTCCCATGCCACAACCTCCTCCCCTCCACCGAAGCCTAGGCTGCTGCTAGGGTTTTCAGCACCCCCTGCAAACTACAACATTTGTTCCCTAACTCCCATAATTTATAAAGGGACAGTGGTCTCACAATAGTCAGACCAATTCAAATTATGCACAATCATATTCACATTACACCACATGCAGTGACCCTGATTTAAATTACAGCGCAAAGTAGTGCCCCTTATTCATGTTATGACACACATTAGTGCCCCTTATAAATGTATGCCACACAGTAGTGTAGTTTACACACAATACCAACACAGTAGTATTGCTTATACACAAAATGTCCACAGTAAGTACCCTTTATACATATATCCGTGTCTGTCCCTGCAGCAGCTACCTCTGCTCTCTTCTTCACTTCAGTGGTGGTGATGTCATGACAACACATATCCCGTGCCAGAAAAAGAAAGCTGCTGGGACAGGCTTTTCTTACTGTCCATGGCTGTGGTGGAGGTATTATAGAGTTCCCCCTACCACTACAGGTGGTGGAACTCAGTTCCACCCTGTTCCCCCTCACTTCAACCCTTGATTATGATATACAAGAGTAGTGAAACTCATCTGTGCACCTACACAGCAGCCAGGAGAATTGTGCTAGGGTGTAAAGGTATACCAAAATATGGGTTAGCAAAAATCTTGATGCGCTATGTACAAAATGCAAATCAGAGAGTGGATACATATTCCTTACAAAAAACAAAGTTCCTTTCACTATTTCACAGGGAGAAGCCAACTAGAGAAAATGTGGTTGTAACATGTGTCACTTACTGTAATTATGTTGATCAGACATCTAGATCTAATTAATTTTATATTCTAAACACTTGTTTCCACTGATTAATTACTTAAAACTGCAGATATCCATTCAATTAATCTACACTAATTTCCTCATGAGAATATTCAAAATGTCTTTAATTTGTGAATCCAGTAATAACACTTACAGTATACTAATGTGCATGACGTGTGGTACTTTGTACAATGGTGCCAATATTGGAACTGTCATGAGCAGGCTGGCTGGGGGCAGGCAACATTATCCTCACAGGTTTTCTGAGGCTGAGCTTCAATCATACTGTATTTGAGCCGTGCTTACTGACAGAAATATCCACACAATCACCTAGCATGCCATCATGGTTTCAGGGCAACCTGGAAAAACCGTGAGGGATAACTAAAACAAATATTTAGTAATCTAATAAATACTTCTAAAAAATGTAATATCCCTCAATAAAAATGTACTGACACAATAACAGGCTCCTTGAGTCAGACATACTGTAAGTGTTTTGTTGTTGTTTCTTGTGCAATATATGCATATCCACACTGAGGGCCAGATGTATCAAGCTTCAAAAAGTGATAAAGTGGGGAGTGATAAACAACCAGTCAGTCAGTTCATAACGGTCATTCTACAAGTTGGTTTTTAAAAAATGACAGGTAGGAGCTGATTGGTTGGTTGTTTATCACTCTCCACTTTATCACTTTTTGAAGCTTAATACATCTTGCACCTGGAAGATTGACTAGCTGACCCTTCCGTTACATAAGTCCTGGCTGCCTATTTGCATTATTTAGACGGTATTTCTACTGTTATAAAGAAGATTCCAATTTGTTTGTTTTTTAAAAAGGGGAAAACAAAATATGTTTTGTTTCAAATTAATGTGGATATTTCGGGTTTCTGAAATACAGCTTTATATGGTTCTCAAACACAAAGTGGGGCATAAAAGAAAAATATAATGTCCCTCTGGGATAGATTTAATTTTAGGGAAAAGAACAAGTCACCCAATGCTAGGTCTGAAGATTATAGAGGGTATTCTAGCACTGCAATATTTTTCTCTGCCAATAGCGGTTTTAAAGAGAGAGAGGGTTTCATTGTTCTGATGGTGGATGAAACCATTGTTCTGCAATCTTACCTCTTCTGTTTCTTTCCTGCAAAGTTGTCAATCATACAATCTGCCCTGTACGCCTCAGTTGGGAAGACTTGGATGTTCTGTTCAATTTAACAAACGATATTACTTTGACATGTTACTCTACTTTTGAACTAAACATGTGCGCTGGTGGCCACTACATTGCACTCAATGGATCAAATCAAGTGTTAAATAATAACAGCGACTGGCGCTTATATTACTGTAATGTTGTTCCATCAATTTGATGGGCTAGTAACTGAAAGGTGATTCACCATAGGTGATAGCAACCATTAATCTGGACAAAAATCCAGGAACAGAGCATTTTGTCCTTCCCGGAATAGGTCTTTTATCGCATTTTAATAAGCTCAGTCTGCACACTGAAATGCCAACACCGCGATCTTGCTCCGCACAGCACCGCCAGAGAATTTTGCTCGGTTGCCGGACCATTTTATACTTGCTTAATAAAACTCTATACAGCTGACATATCCCTGAGAGTGAGAAATTAGTAATTGCAAAGGAAACCTATAATAGATTATTGATTTGTTGTTAATGCCATGCTCTTCTATTACATATAAACAATAAAGCTATTAATAATAAAATTCTAATTTCCAGGAACAGGTCCGTTAGGGATTTTTGTGATGCAGCAATTAATATAAATTAGAGATAGATTTTATTTGACTTTAATAATTTCACAGACATCACAGCAAACTGCCTGATGTTTAATGTTTCCCTGTAGTTACAGGTTCAGGTGGATGGTGTGGGTGGTATAGGGATTGATCTGTGCTGTTGCTGTATATTCCCATGTTTCCCAATACCTACATTGTGCCACTACGAAGTAACGCTCCACAAATTGTGTCCTATAGCCCCTGGACTGCCCAAGTGGGAATTATGCGAGAGGCGCATCTTTATTACTGGGAGTCCAGTAAAGATTCCCAAATTCTGCAAGTCTCCTCGACATTCTGGGAGACTGTGTACTTATGCATCACAACCATATAGATGGCATCAGTAAATTAAATGCAAGACGCTAACTAAATGCATGGAGGAAGTTGTACACTTATGGAAACCCCCTATTATTTGTATTTGGCTGTGAAAGGACTAACATGAAATTAAGAAACCTTAAGAACATTTTCCAAATGAACAAATTGTTAAGTACACTGGGCTATATGACATCCATTCGGATGGATCGGACCGGCGCATATCACTCAGTGTGTATGCAAGATATGCATGCTCCTGTGGTCGCTTGCACATTAAACCTAGGGCCTTATTCTAGTTCACTCTTTCTGCCAAAATCCTTCTTAGATGGACAAAACCATTTGCAACGGGAGGGGGGCAGATGTAAAATGTGCAGAGAGAATTAGATTTGGGTGAGTTATTTTGTTTCTGTGCAGGGTAAATACTGACTGCTTTATTTTTACACTGCAATATAGATCTCACTTTGAAGTTAAACCCCACCCAAATCTAATTCTCTCTGCACAATTAACATCTGCCCCCCTGCAGTGCACATGGTTTTGTCCATCTAAGAAGGATTTTGTCAGAAAGAGTGAACTAGAATAAGGCCCCTAGTGACATTGCTCGGGACACCATTCATGTTAATGAAGGAGGGAACACTGATCGTTCCGTCCTTCAATAACATCGCTCCAGTATGTACAGGCAATCCGGGTTGATGGGGATTTGTTCCGATGTCAGAATTAATCCCCTTCGCTCCAGTGTGAATTATCATGAATACTTGCAATCAGAAAATGCCGCATATGTTAGCAAGCTATGGTTTCTAGACAATGACAAGCACATAGCAACACCAGCTGCGCTCATGACTACAACGAAAACTCCTTCATAGCTGCAAGATCCATTCCAGCACCGTCTGATTCTATGAACACACATGAATAGATCAGATCACAATCAAGACTACAGCAGACATCTGTCACACGGATGACAAACACAGATCCGATACTTAACCAACAATATGGCTTTATGTTACAATATCAGCACCTTAATAGTGAGCCTTCATACTGCATATCTGCCTCTCTCTCTATACTAATGACTCCTCCATTACTTGTGTTTGTGTTCATTTATAGAAAGGGTACAAGCTGTAGTAACTTTCTGATTGTTACTGAGGGTCTGATTCATTGATGTTTGCAAGCACCTTCACAGGAAAACGGTTGCAAGCTGTGACACACCCTTTTTATCCCGGGTACCGTCGCAACACACTTGCGTTTGTCTCCACACCCATTACTGCCCACAAATGCTCATTGTGATCGCCACTGCATAACCATCGCTGCACATCCGTCATGCAACTTATACACATACACAATAGAAAAAAATGGCTCTGCTGTGTATAATATGGTGTCCCTCCATGAATCAGACCCTGAGACTATGGATAAAATAATGGTCTAGAGCAGTGATTTTCAACCTTTTTACCTTGCGGCACACTAAATAAAAATTTTAAATTACCAAGGCACACCATGAGATCCCCACAGGGCAAAACACATTGGCCTCCACAGAAAAAAAACCAAAACTATTGACCCCCAAATAAAAAACAGTCACACTGGTCCCCACAGGTAACACAAATAAAATACATTGGCCCTTTAAATGAAAAGAAGAGACCAGTAAATAACAGTTGAACTGGTGGTGGCTGTAAACAGGTTTGGACATCTCTAGATCTGGGGGCACACTTGAGAACAGCTCAAGGCACAGTAGTCTAGACCAGGGCTGGGCAACACCGGCCCTCCAGATGCTGATGAACTACACATCCCAGCATGCCTTGCATCAGTTTCAGCATGGCCACATAGCAAAACTAATGCAAAGCATCCTGGGATGTGTAGTTGCCCAGCCCTGGTCTAGACCATCTATTTACATCTACAGTATACTGGATATGCAATACAGTAAAATCATCACTTAGAGGGAAATCAACATGATTACATGATTTTTCTGTAACAAATTTTGAGTTAAAAATATATAGGCCTAACATATAACCTAAAAACCATTAGTCAAATAAAAATATACATCTAATACAGCAATAGCGGACCTGGACCTCACCCCTTGGACTTGGGAAAGTTTGCGTATAAACCTCTACAGAACACACACAATTTGGAGCTGATTCTGAACCACATGCACAAAGGCACAGAGTGCTGTCCATTGGTGGTCAAATATGCAGGATCTGAGATTCTCACTTTTACCGCCAATGTACATGTAATATTGATTGGTGCGTTCTAATAAGCCACCATTGGTCACACCATCGGAATTTGCACCAGCCCTATGGCACAAACAGTTACTCCATCTGTCTATGACCTCCTACATCTGCTTACATCTATTAACCCATGACCCTCCCATAATGCAATCATTGATCCGCCCATTTTTTTGTGAATTTCTAACCTCCCAGTCACCATTCCAGGAGCACCCATTACTTTTCTGCAACATTTCTGATACAGTTTGTCCTGATCAGAGCAGTAGATAGCCTGGCCTGGCCCAGGTACTTGTCGGGGGGCATGGCCTAATTGCAGGAGGGGTGGCCATACAATAAAATACAAAATGCAATAGCACTTTAAACACCTCCCTGACCACACTGCAGCCCAGTACACAGCAGCATGGGCTGGGTTGAGAAGCGCTGCTGCCAGATAATGGGTGCCCCTCCATCAGGCCTGGGTGATCAGTACCCCCTTCCTCTTCTCTCAGCGCCACTGGTCGCAATCACAGCAGAACCTTTGTGCATAAACCCCGGGCCTTATTTTGGTGCATTTGCTCCCCCGTACGAATGCATTTTTGTTCTGCACATGGGCGAGTGTTCTGGGTGCGAGCGGCACGTGGAACTTCTAATTCACGTCTCGTTCCCACCTAGCAGTGCGGCCGGGGGGCGTGGCACTCTGGGCAATGGGCTGCGATCATGGAATGCCCAGCGTTTCATGGGTGTTCCTATAAAAATGCTGGGCGTTCCCATGGGGTTTATGCAGTGACGCGGGTGCGGGAAGCTGACATCACCGTATGCCAGCTGTCTGCCCTCTTCCCATCCAGGGAGCATGCAAAGCTAGTTTTGTGTGCTCCTTTCAAATCATTCGATTGAATATTTTACATTTATTGGAGGACCTTTCATGCTTTACCATCCACGTTGTCTTCAATTGTGAACAGTAAAGTATTTTGGGCGCATTGGTAGCGGAGCTATGTGAAGCTACGCTGTACACTATTTAGGGGTTCACATGCTCAGGTATCGACATTGACACCAAAACTCATGATGAGCTTTTATGTGTCAACATTTTGCTTGTGCTTTTGTCAATGTCGACCTGTTAACCTACTTACTATCGACCTTCTCATAGTCACTGTCTCTGCAAATGCACTATTTAGTGTCTCTGTTCAAAGTGTCATCTCAGTCCTTGCATATTCAGAAGCCCGACTGTACATCAGGGAAGGAAAAAGACGCACAACACTGCTATGACCAACTCAGAATCAGCCCCCTCTGACATTACCCATAACCCCCCATCTACTACATAACACCAATCTTATCACTCATGCTTCCTCCACCATGTCCTGCTTTCCTCTACTGAGAGCTGAGGTACAGAGCTGTCATCAGGGGTTACATAAAAGTAGGGGAGTTCAGAGTAGGTTACGGATACAATGAGAACAAGGAAGGGAACAGTTCAAGGACATGCTATTAAACACAAAGGATTATGGGGTCTATTCAGTAAAAAATGTTGTATCGGTAATGGGATACATATGGAATCCCAACAGGGGTCAGGTAACTATACTAGACCAGCCCTGCCATCCAGCAGCCTAACACTCACAGCTAGCGGGTAACTCTAACCCCCACAGCCTAACCCTGTCTTCCCCTTCAAAGTGTCTCACCCTCCATCCCCACAGCCTAACCTAAGCTCCACCCCTCCTTTCTCTGGCCTGACTTTAATCTGCTCCGGCATACTTACTTTCAGCATCCCAGCAGTTGGGATTCTAGTGCCGGCACCTGTGGGATTCAAGATACCAGCATAAGTATAGGTAGTGCCGGCATCTTGAACAACGCTGGGATAAATGCATCCCGTGGTAATATATTTATTTAAAAATATATATGTCTATATTTTTATACCTGTATATTGGTAGAGAAGAGGGCACTCACCAGAGCTAGTAGTCAAACGTAGTTTTAACAATTAAAGTCTCCAAAACATATCCAACGTTTTGGCCCACAAAAGACTTTTTCAAGGTAGGAGTTCAGGAAGCCAAAGAGAACAACGTGGAACGCATCAGACCGCAATTGGAGTCTATCAACTTAGAGCTGAATCATAAGGCCTACATACTCTCTCATACAGGAGAAGTCACATCCAATTCCCCTTCAGCTGTCCAGGACCCTCCCGGGCATCAGGATCGCATGCAATCCCTCGATGTATCACATGGAATCCCACTCCATGCCAACGGGCGGTGGTCCGACCCCAGATCATACGTGAATCGGATCAGATGTCAGACATGATATTTGGGCCAATTTCACCTGATTTCTTAAAAGAAGTGAATAAAAACCTAATTGAAATCGTAGTTTTCTTTCCATGAAATAAATTTCCTTTTTTGCAGCTACAATAAGATCAAATAAGAGCGGTCAATGAACTTACAAGGCAGCATATACAAAATACCTTATGGAATAAGATAAAGCAGATTCATTCTGGATCAAACATTTGTGCTCTAGAGCTAATACCAAGCAATGTATATCAGCATCTGACGCGCACTAATGTTAGACCCCTTCAGTCAGGACCTGACACTCCAGCAAATCTATGCTGTGCTTTTATTTGTATTTTCTCAGTCATTCCTAGAAATGTGTACTGTAACGGTTTCCTGTGGGTTGCTTCACTCATACAAATATTAGTTTGGATTGGTAAAGGTCAGGGTGCACAGTACAATGTTCACCTGCACATATGGCATTTCTGTTTATCAAGTCAATCCCACTACAGTAATATTAGTGCATCAATGAGAACAGAGCCATGAAAGTGACACCTATTTTCCTGTACTGGTCTAGGCAGCGACAAAAACTACAGCAAATATAAGAACAAAGGGTACATCTATCATCCACGTCAGTAAGCGTGGCTTACACTTTTCTGCGTTGGTAACGTGCTATTATTAACAAAACAGGTGTACACGCTCTTTTTTACAAACATACACTAGAAAGGGGACAGTAGGCTTCATTTAAACTGTACAAAAAGGCTGTAACGTAGCACCAAATGCTCTGTTGTGATCACATACTGCACCGGTTGTGCTCATTGGTACATTGTGATATCCTGCACTGCTGTCTGCACTCGGGTGCAATCCTGGTAACTGCACCTGCTGTGCTCTGCTTATCGGACCATCAAAACTACATGCACCTGATGTGTGCTGCTCCATATACTGGCCTGCACTCTAAACTCCACTCAAGGTGCTACTCTGCTACAGTGTTCTTTGCCTGAATTTTTCCAGCACTTTGTTTCCACCCAGTTTGACTGCATTCTTCCAGCTCACTACCAGTAGTACTAGTGCTAGTGTAACTGACCAGTATCCTCTCAGCACACCCTACAGCCAGGGCCGGATTTAGGGTGGGGGGCAAAGGGGGTCAGTACCCCTGTGGTCAGCATGTATTTAAAAAAATATATTATATATATATATAAATATATATATATATATATTTTTTTTTTTTTTTAGCTAAAGGTTTTGTGCATGGGAGTGGGGTAATGCTGTAGCATCACCTATCTGCCAATGTGACAATGATTTATGGTGCTGAGCATCGGGAGCCAAGGCACACTGACTGCACAAGTGTGCAATGCATTACTGGGAGTTGACTAAAGGCCCCCATACACTAGCCGATTTTGGTCAGATTTCAGCCAGATCAGTCAGATCTGGCCGAAATCGGACCAAAATCGGCTAGTTTTGATGTCCCCTCAGATCCGATGCGCGGTCCCGTGCGCATCGGATCTGCGTCGGGTGGACGGACCTGCTGCACGTCCGACCACCCGACTTGGGACCTAGTGGGGCGGTGGAGGGAGCAGGGGGGGCTGGGGATGCTGCGGGGGACACGTCTGTGTCCCCCGCTGCTGGGGACAGCGTCTGTGCGGCGAGAAGGTAGAGGGAGCAGGGGGGGCTGGAGACGCTGCGGGGGACACAGGCTGCATAGAGCCGGGCAGGGGGAGCCGGCCGGGAGCTGTCAGTAATGAATAAAAAAAAAAGCCCATACAATGAATGGGCGGCCTGTGATTGGCTGAGCGCTCTCTCAGCCAGTCAGCAATTGGCTGAGAGAGCGCTCAGCAGCCAATCACAGGCTGCCCATTCATTGTATGGGCTTTTTTTTTTATTCATTACTGACACTCTGACAGCTCCCGGCCGGCTCCCCCTGCCCGGCTCTATGCAGCCTGTGTCCCCCGCAGCGTCTCCAGCCCCCCCTGCTCCCTCTACCTTCTCGCCGCACAGACGCTGTCCCCAGCAGCGGGGGACACAGATGTGTCCCCCGCAGCGTCTCCAGCCCCCCCTGCTCCCTCTACCTTCTCGCCGTACAGACGCTGTCCCCCGCAGCGTCCCCAGCAGCGGGGGACACAGATGTGTCCCCCGCAGCGTCCCCAGCCCCCCTGCTCCCACCAGCTCTCACCTCTTAGCCCCCCCCCCCCCTGCTCCCCGGGTTTTTTACATGTGATAAATCGAGACGATTTATCACATGTAAAAAATGGCACATCAAGTGCCAATCTAATCAAGCTCCCCCGGGGAGCAGCCGGGGAAGCTCAGGGGGAAGTCGGGGGCGACTTGTCCTAAGGACAAGTCGCCCTAGTGTATGGGGGCCTTAAGTCCCATGAGACTTTGCACAAGAGGTTAGAGGCTGAGAGGTTTGTGCTGAGCTCGGATTGGTGGAGCTCATTACATGCTTCTCAGGCCCATGGAGGACAGCAGCAGCCTAATCATAGGAGGGTTTTTAATCAGAGGCAGCACTGAGCCTGCGAGGTCTCCTACAGTCCTACAGAGTAAAGTACAGAGAGGCAAACAAAGGCTTTTCAAGGGGGCCCCCCTGTCTAAAGTGTCCCGGGCCCCTCTGAAAACTTAATCCGGCACCGCCTATGGCACAGGAAAATTGCTAATAATGACTTTGGTCTTTTCACATATCCATTGCCATTTAAGGTTTTCTTGTCATATTCTTAATGAATAAATCTTTTATTAATTCTGCTACATTTATCGCCTGTTCAAATCAGGGCCCCATACTCCAGTCTCATCTGGGTCCACAAACGACCTTTCCCCATTACAAAATAGCTGCATTTATTCGCTGTTATATGATATACTAATATGAGAATTTAAAATAGTAATTGATCAATTCACAGCCCCATTCTCCAGACTCACCCAGTCCACAAATAACCTTTCTTCCCATGACAAAATAGCTGCATCTGTTCACTGTTATATAATATACTAATACTATGGGGCCTGTGCAAAAATGCATGGGAATAAAAAAGGATTCCTTTTTTAGCAAGGTTGGTGGTTTGTAGTAAGATGACAGAAGAACCGGTTCATTTGTAGCCATTTTGAATAGCCAACCAAAACTGATATCTTATACCTAATTTATTGATGTTGGTTAAGTATGACGGGAGGAGATATGGGGATCATTATTTTCGCATGGGCCTCTTAGTAGGTTTTATATGTTTTGCCTTAAATTGTAGACATAGATCAGGAGGAGCCCTTCTCCTCTTATTATAGAAAAGATGTCCAGGTCTCTGGGTGACCTGTCTGAAGACAGGGAAGGACGTATCAGTGTATAGAGGCCTCTGCTATGATCCTTACTGCTGGCTGCACCTGAGGTAAGCAGGGATGTGGGGCGGCATTTCTTCAGCTTGTACGGAGGCCCTTGTGTGCTCGTTCTGCTGCAGTAGCGCAGACCTCCGGGACTGTGTGCGGCCAGAAGGGACGAGGTGTCAGCAGGCATACGCTCCTCCTGTTGCAGTTGTACGGACCTCCAGGGCTCTGCTGCCAGAAGGGACCAGGTCTCAGTGAACGGCCTCTGATTAGGGGATCTCATCCTGTGCGCCCACCCTGCATCGAGTCTGAGCTGCATGGGGGGTCCCCAGCCATAGCTTTACAAGCAGGGTTGTGGCACAGGTGGGCAGTTCTCCAGCTTATACTGAGGTGCATGTGTGCTCATCCTGCTGCAGGTCAGATAGCGGTGTCAGCAGCCGGGCTCCGCGTGTCAATTGCACGCGTCCTGCAGTGAGGCTAAGATGCAGGAGCTCTAAGAAGCTGAGCGAGCTCTGTTTTAGCTCTCAGATGATTGGGTGACACAGACTGCACAGCAGTCTGGTAGCAGCTAACATGCACCAGTGCTGCTAGTCTTATTAGCGGGTGGAATCCCTCATGTTTTTCATACAGTGAGCAGATCCGAGGATCCCCCATGTGTTTCATACAGTGAGCAGATCCAAGGATCACCCATGTGTTTCATACAGTAAGCAGATCAGAGGATCACCCATGTGTTTCATACAGTAAGCAGATCAGAGGATCACCCATGTGTTTCATACAGTAAGCAGATCAGAGGATCACCCATGTGTTTCATACAGTAAGCAGATCAGAGGATCACCCATGTGTTTCATACAGTGAGCAGATCAGAGGATCACCCATGTGTTTCATACAGTGACCGGTTCCTCAACAGCGGGAAGGTGGAGGGGTGAAGCTTATAATGTAACAAATGTAAAAGATTCTACAATAGTTTTGCAAGAAAATGTAATTGATAGAAATGTTTAATGTTACTGCTGTTATATGGTAAACTGACATAGTTTATGGTAAATGTTTATAACTTAAAGTGAAGCCTTGAAAGTTACAGCATCATTTCTTTTATTGGTATGAGTAAGTTATGCTAAAGATTTCAAAATCTCAAACTGTTTGTAAATGTTATTATGGTTCATGTTATGCAATGAATGGGGAGACGCATAATGGCACCCCAACACAGTAATTAACTTCGATTTGTAAACCAATAATACAATGTGCAATTGTAAAATAATAATTTGTCAGAAGGTGAGAACGCAATCCAGTGGCGTAACTAGAAATTTTGCTCCCCCCAGCCAAAAAAAAATTGGCTCCCCCCCCCAAAGTAAAATATATATATGGGGGGTTGGCGGCACTCGGAATAATAGAAACCACACAGGGGTTGACCAACAATCCTGTGCCCAGCGGCACTTTTATCAAGTTTCAGGTACGTCGGGCAAAAGTGCCGCTGGGCACAGAATTGTTGGTCAACCCCTGTGTGGTTTCTATTATTCCGAGTGCCACCAACCCCCCTTGTATACCATCGGCTCAGGCTGACTTACACCCAGGAGGGCACCGGAGCTACAGAGTGTTTTTTCTTCATTCATTGGGATTGTTTAGGAGTGCCTCCTCACAAAATTGTATATATATTATATATATACACACAGCACAGTGCCTCCCTATGTGTGTAACTGCATGAAATGCCGGCACTCCCTGGACAGGATTCCCTCCATTGGGATGCCGGCTTCAGTTATCTGACTGCCGACATCCCCACTGCTATATTATATTTATATATTTCAATGTGTGGGACAGGGCAAACACTAATTTAGAAAAGGGGGGAGGCACTATGCTGAATCATGTCTGAGGGGCAGTGATTGGTGCAGGCTGGGGGTTAAGTGGAGGGGGGGGGGGGCAGTGGGATGGGGTAAGTTGGCTGATTGGGGAGGGAAGGGGGCAAGGTAGCAGACTGATAGACACTGGGGTGGTGGGGAACTACTGGGCTGGAAAAGTGGGCTGGTAGTTAGGTATTATTCTGGGGAAAGGAGATTGTTACACTGACCTGAAGATTGATTGCCTGGTTTACATACTTTGCAGCTCTGCATGTACACTCAGTCAGCAGCCCCTCAGTGCCAGATGCAGCTACTAGGATCAGGGTGCTGGTGTGATTCCACAGTCATGCCTCTCCATGGTGTGAGGCCCGTGAATGTTGCCAGCCCCAGCGTCAGCTCAGCCTCAGCTCAAACAAAGATCTCAGCAGGCTGGACTTCTCCCTTGCTCTCAGACACTTTTGCAGAGAGCCGATCAGTGTTTGGGGGGGAGAGACGATCACCGCCTGAGGAGGAGTGAGCCTAGCCTAGCTATCAACTGTCTAGTATGTATAAGGGAGCCGATCAGCGGCGCTGCGTGTAGCCGACCACCGCTGGGGAGGGGGTACTTTAGAAATGCTCCCCCTGTACCAAGTGACTGACTGGCTGCTGAGGGAGCCGTGGGCTCCGGCCATGTTCTCATGCTGAATGCCAGGGGAGTCGGGACTGTAGATGCGGGTGTAGTGCGGCTCTGTCCCTAGTGACGCCACTGGACTCCCTCACATCCATCTCAGACCAGGGGTTAGTTCATTTGCATAGCGTACGATGGCGGAGGAAGGGGGCGCGGTGTTCAGCAGTGCAGCATCCATCATGCACGCGACAGCGCGGCGGCAGCAGGAAGCCAGCGGTCAAGATGCGGCTTGTTGTGTATAATTGTGGGGTCACTGAGAGGAGGATTGTTGCCTTTGGCTGCGCCCCGGTGGCGTCGGCTCCCCCCTGCGACCGCGGGGGCTGCGGTGGCTTAGTTACGCCACTGACGCAATCTCTCAAATGATACCTCATGTATTGAATATGGTTAAGTATGAAGGGAGAAGTAGGTTAGCAGACTGTTTTAGGTGTCAAGTGGGGGGAAGTCACAATTAAATTAGAATTCAGAGGGGGGTTTCAAGGCAACTCTGCTCACTGCATCATTAGCCATGTGACTGTGGTTACTTTGTCAAACAATACTGTTGCAAATCTCAAGAATTATTATTTGGTAATATAAGCCTTAAGTAACAAATTGAGGTGGCATAGTAAATAAGATTAGAAGTATAGTCATCCACAGTGATTTCACTTTTTTAAAGGCCCGTATTGAATGCAGCTGGCGAGGGGGTTAAATGATGTGAATCGCAGAAAAAAAGCCGTCCGCTCACCCTATTCAACGTTCCGAGGGAATCCTGACTGTCACAGGACAGCGAGGATTCCTCCAAACTGTGGTCTTGCGGCTAATGCAGGGAGTCTCGCTGTTTCAGCGGCTGCATACACTCCAAAAACGGAGCAAGAGGGAATCGGCGTATGCAAGGGGCGCAGTTGAATACTGACAGGGCGAGATGTGACAGCGAGCAGACAGCACTGCTCACTGTCACAGCTCGCCCAGGCATTGAATACATATATAAGACTCAAAGTACAAACCATGAAAATTTCTACAAAAAAAAATCATTATGTAATTTGCTTTGCAGCTAAAAATAGTCTACTAGTCCCCAAGCAGAGTCTCCTGTTCATCAGCGACCATCTCTGGACAGGAGACACTGAAAAATATATCTCTCCGTGTGTACACAGCTTTACTCTCCATTTTTACTTTTTAAAGCTTGATACATCTGGCCCTAGGTAGAGCACTAACAATCAATCAAGCAAATAATAAGAATACAAGTGGAAGATAAACACTATTAATTGTCTTCCGTTGTTATGAATAACAGGAAGATTTCTGTCTAGATAGCATGTGCAATAACAATATATTTAAAATGTAAAATAAAATGAACCTGGATAATCTAATGATCAGACAAATGCTAATCTGCCTTGGGGTATTTTTCTCACTACCTATAAAATAGTATTTCTCTAAACAGATTTTTGTTTGTTTGTTGTTGTTGTTTGTTTGAACAATATAATGTTTCCATTGATGATCATTGTTAAGCCTATCACGTGTGACCACTTTTTCCTGTACCACCAGTTGTTACAGATACAATAAACATGAAGAGGTCACGCATGTGTCTCTATGGCAGTGGTTCCCAAACTGTGTGCCGTGACACCCTAGGTGCCTTGGGACACTTACAAGGTTGTAATCCAGGAGCAATTTAAATTCATATTGGTCAGTAAAGTAGGCAAAAGTAATGCTTGTAGCTTCCCATAATTAAATATGTGGACAAACAGAAGTGAATCCTGTCCATCATCACATACAGTAGCTAACCATAGGGATGATATATAAAACACAATTTACTTAATTTAATATGTTTATGGGGTGCCGTGAAAAAAATTCTAATACCCTAGGGCAGTGTTTTTCAACCAGTGTGCCGCGGCCAGCCCTCAGGTGTGCCGCGCGACAGCGGGTCACGGCGACTCACCAGGGCCCTCCCTCCTCGGCACTTGGCAAATCAGACAGCGTCCTCCGTCCTCGGCGCCGTCTGTGTGACCCCTGTAGATGACGCCGGACGTGCCTGTGCGCATTAGGTCATCCGACCTATGCGTTGTGGGCACAAGGCACGTCCCGGCGCATGCGCAGAAGGCCGCCACCGGAGCCATCAAGTGAAGTGCGCACTGCGCGCACTGTATAATTCTCCTGGAGGTAAGATCATTATTTTGGATATAGCATGTACATCCAACGGGCGCTGGTGCTGTGCATAATAAAGGACTGGCAGGTGTGTGTAATAACTAAGGGGGGGCAGGTGTGTGTAATAACTAGGGGGGGGGGGGCAGGTGTGTGTAATAACTAGGGGGGGGCAGGTGTGTGTAATAACTAGGGGGGGGCAGGTGTGTGTAATAATTACACACACCTGCTCCCCCTTAGTTATTACACACACCTGCCCCCCCTTAGTTATTACACACACCTGCCCCCCCCCCCTTAGTTATTACAGTGTAATAACTAAGGTAGGGGGGCAGGTGTGTGTAATAACTAAGGGGGGGGCAGGAGTGTGTAATAACTAAGGGCGGGAAGCGCTGATGACTTTGAAAAGACTTGCCGGACGCAAATTGGCTGAATTCAGCCAATCAGCGTCCGGCAAGTCTTTTGAAAACCTGCTTCCCGCCCACCGCCCGGCAGCGCTAGTAGGAGCCGGAGTTAACCCACCAGTCCCTGGACCCCCGCTGCCCATCAACAATACCTCACACTAGCGCCCCCACCCTCCCGGGCTAGGGGGTGCGCGTGACCCCCTAGCCCCCCCCCCTAGTTACGGCCCTGCTAGGGGGGGGGGGGGGGCAGGTGTGTGTAATAATTACACACACCTGCCCCCCTTAGTTATTACACACACCTGCCCCCCCTTAGTTATTACACACACCTGCCCCCCCCTTAGTTATTTATTACACACACCTGCCCCCCCCCCTTAGTTATTACAGTGTAATAACTAAGGTAGGGGGGCAGGTGTGTGTAATAACTAAGGGGGGGCAGGTGTGTGTAATAACTAAGGGGGGGGTATATTTGATTAAAAGCTGTTGGTGTGCCTTGGCAATTTTAAAGTCTTGTGACCCCCTAGCCCCCCCCCCCCCCCTAGTTACGGCCCTGCTAGGGGGGGGGCAGGTGTGTGTAATAATTACACACACCTGCCCCCCCTTAGTTATTACACACACCTGCCCCCCCTTAGTTATTACACACACCTGCCCCCCCCCCCTTAGTTATTACAGTGTAATAACTAAGGTAGGGGGGCAGGTGTGTGTAATAACTAAGGGGGGGCAGGTGTGTGTAATAACTAAGGGGGGGGGGGGGGTATATTTGATTAAAAGCTGTTGGTGTGCCTTGGCAATTTTAAAGTCTTGTCCGGTGTGCTGCGACCTGAAAAAGGTTGAAAATCACTGCCCTAGGGTGCCGTGATTCAAAAAAGTTTGGAAACCCCTGCTCTATGGATTTGCTGTGTTTTCTGCTACTGGAAGTCTAAAACTGAATTTTTTTTTATTATAAGCAAACAGTGCTGTGGTACATTTGTAGTTTTCCAGCACCCAAAAAATGGCAACATACTGAAGGTATTAAAGATATTGTTTCACAAAAGTAAAATTATTATTATTATTATTATTATTATTATTATAGGTTGATTTTTTATTTTAGTTATTTATTTATTAACAGTTTCTTATATAGCGCAGCAAATTTCGTTTGAGCTTTTAATTGTTGCTGGTCAGAACAATCTCTACACTATCTCTGACTGTCACATTCACATAAAAAAACGTTCAATAAAGTTTGTTGTTCAAAATAGTATTAGGATTTATATTTTCAGTGAACACATAAGGCCTTGCCCAAACAAATGAGAAATATGCAGCCCCGGTAAGGCTCATAAACTATACGTACTCGCCGTACAGTTCGTAGGGGCTCGTACATCAACAATTCCCCCCACGCAAAAAATAATGATTTGAAGCTTCTGTATTTTCCCCTCATTTTACTATTCTCCAATATAACAATTTGCACCAATACATTGCTGATTTTTTACATTGATTCCTCATTTAGATCAGATCTGCAAATCCAGTGTGGAACATTAGGTCGACAGTATCTAGGTCGACACTTGAAAAAGGTTGACATGGTTTACTGCGACACTGATAAAAGGTTGACACAAGCAAAAGGTCAAGATGGAAATGTTCAACACAGCAAAAGGTTGACATGACTTTTACACTTTTTTTGGGGGTTACATTGCCATGCTTTGGGCATGGTGCCACGCTGCACTCGGCACACTACTATATTCTCCATCTATGCCCACTTGAATTGAACATGGAACTTGCAAATCATGAATGTGCCCAGTTGAATAAACCAGTACTGGTCTGCAATTGGTTGATGAAGCTCAGCATGTCAGACCAACTATTGTAGCAATTATGATCACTTTTTGGTCGGGAATGGACGATCGGTGAACCCCATACATTTTGACTGATACTGGTTTTCTGATGTATCTGCCCCAATATGTCCACTTGTTTATAGCAGACTGTGAGAAAAACGTACTGAAAACAAACTGTACTTACTGTACACAGAAAGGGAGTCTCAGGAGAGATCCGCTGGTCTCCATAGTAGGGAGATTGGGCGGTCTTTGTGTAAGTGGAGAATTTCCATAAAATCATCAACCTTTTGTGAAATGCAAGGCTTAGGATATACTTAGGAATAGTTGTACGGCAAAGGTGGGTGGAATGCGCCCATTTAAAATATATGGTTGCCTTTAAAATGCCAATTTTGTACATTTGGGACCTTACTCTGGTTGACGTGCAAGACTTGCAAACCAAACGCTGCCTGCACGGCCGTACCCCCCCCTCGTGCGCCGTGATCCCCCGCAGGCATGCAAATGGATGTTTTGCATAAACATCTATTCGCAGCTTGTATCGCCAACCATCGAATGATCTCTACAGCGCTCGCAGACCTAAGACACCTCTGTGAAAAGCTGGGCGTTCCCATGGGCATGACTGCTCGCCACCACCTCATGCCCCCCACCCACAGTGCTGTGTACGAGCGTCCGGCAATAATCAATTCACCGTGGCCGCTAGCACCAATCAGCTGCACATGTGCATAATAGTTTGCCCAAACACGCAGGGGAGCGAATGGACCAGAATAAGGTCCTTGATTCTGACATGTAGCACACAGTGTACAGAGGAAGTAGTGTTTGGGAAGTTATATTAGTTGCTGCTGGCACTTCCTCTTGCTTCTGGAAATGTTTCCCTCCCACCCCATGGTTCAATGTTATTGTTATTGTTTTGTTTGGTGTAGAGTTGATTTGTTACGGTTTATTAGTTGGGTCCTTATAATGGAGGTTATTTTGGTTCACTCTTTCGGAAAAATTCCTTCTTAGATGGACAAAACCATGTGCACTACAGGTGGGGCAGATGTTACTTGTGCAGAGAGAGTTAGATTTGGGTGGGGTTTTACTTCAAAGTGAGATCTATATTGCAGTGTAAAAATAAAGCAGCCAGTATTTACCCTGCACAGAAACAAAATAACGCACCCAAATCTAAATCTCTCTACACATGTTACATCTGCAGTGCACATGGTTTTGTCCATTTGAGTAGGCATTTGCCTTTGCGAGTGAACCAGAATAATAAGGGTCATCAAAGTCTATTCCAATCAGCTCGTAACTGCCATGTTTCAAGCTGTGTTTGCCAAATGCAGGAGCCGATTGGTTGGGTCTCTCCCCTGTATCACTCTTCTAGGTTTAGGCAAGGTACACACTAGCATTATTTCAACCCGATATGTAGTTTCCTATCAAATCAGAATGATCTATCAGCCAATTTGTTCACTTTATACCAATACTGGGCACTTCCGCTAAAGATGCCATGAAGCATGAGACAGTTGTGCCAAGTGGCATGGTATAGTTCATCTCTCCTTCATCCGCTGCTTCGTGTAAGTGTGTATGGACTTTGCAGGGTCCAGGCTCCTACACATTGTTCTATATATATAAGCGGCCTTGGTACATCTGCCCGTGACTTGCTTGCACTTAAACTTTAGCCCTTCATCTAGCGGTTTATAGATGGTGAAGGTCAGCACTTTTCATTATTGTTTCTTACTGTACTTAGCAGCAAGCTGAGCAAATGGAAGTAAAATGCACAATATATGGCCACATAAATTGATGTATGTGGAAAAAATAATTGTTTTATCATCCAGAATTACCTGAGATATGTATGATGCTGAAGTAACCAATACATGGGGGATACTGTATATGGAACAGCTAAGAGGTAAGACGAGGGAGAGTCAAATGTTACAGTAGAGTATAATGGTGACTTTTGCAAGGTATGCTCTGAGGAGACCAACATCCTAACCACAAACATCACACGTGAGAGTCACAGATGGACTGTGACCAGTTCAATATGGGTGTGAGCTGTGCTTACATGGAAGCGGTACATCTGTCAGAACAGACTTAGGTCTACAGTCATTAGGTCGACCCCGGAAGGTGGACAGGGTTAAAGGTCTTGTTCAGGAGACAAAATCCCTACTACGCTTGCGTGGCAGCCATTTTGCTGGTGATTTTTTTTTTTACTGCAGCTGCCAATGAAGGGACTCTGGAAAGGTAAGTAATAAACACATGTGTGCGGTGTGAGGCCCCCTGAACACATTGCACCCATTATAGAAACACCAATGGTTGTGTAGCCAGGCATCTGACACTCTACCTTGGTAAAATGTCTTTATCCAAGTAACACCCCTGCCGCTAACAAATAATTTCATGCAGCAGGGGTATTCCTACCCTTAAATGTACAGTACAATTATTAATATTATTCATGTTATTATTATCGTTATCAGTCACTTATATAGCCCAAACTTTTACAACTGGGAACACAAGACTGGGTTGTTATAACAGCCAGAGGTAAGAGGACCTGCTGGCAAGGTTACAATCTATAGGGCAAGGTACAGTATTTGCAGTGTTTGCTCACTGTAAGGCCATTGAAGTTAAGCACATGATTACAAGACACTCTCTTCAATCAAACTCAATCTGATCACTTTCAGATGTAAATGAAAAACAATTGGAAACCTGAATGTGACCTATTAGAATGCCATCCTCCAGGCATGTTCAAAGGAAAATTCATTCTCTGAAATGTCCGCAAAAGTCCAGACAGAATTATGTGCGGGTTTTTAGTACTGCTGGCATCTCGCTGACACAAACATCACAAATTTTCCTTCACACCCATGGAGGGGTGCAGAAAAATTAGCAGTTTTGGGCTTACGAAATTCTCAGGGATGTGCACAGCCAAACATAGCAACTACACAATGCCGTGAATTCCCCCTGGGCAGCTATCTTACTGATTCATGAGCCATCATCTTTAGTTCCTGTACATGACTGACTTTAAAAAAAGTTCTCCCAAAATGAATCACTTTAATAATAATCACCTACAGCAGCCTCCTGTACCTTCTCCTGTGAAAGACACATGCCCTGAGATGTTAAAAACACCGAAACACCTTGACAATAATACAGTGACACTTCAAGTTTAGTTTACAAAGCGAACACAGAAATCTGTGTAATCCCTTTCAGGATGGCCATAAAACAAGAAAACCAATTGTGTCTTCTGGTCTTGATGATCTGTAGAACTGGTTTTTCCAACTAGGTCAGACAACCTTTCGCACAGTGCACGGCACTACATATGCTCATGGTTATAAAGGCAGGATCATCACAAAGATCCCTAATATTAAAAAAATAAATAAATCTATAAAGTCAGAGAGAAGAACCCCTAAATAAAACCCCACTAAAATAAACAGTAACAGTCGGTTAGGGTTTAAGCAAAAGATTCTTGAAATGATCAGATATATTCTAATATAATTGTGAAGAACACAGATGAAATTCCAAATGTGATGGCTGACTTTAGTTTCCCTGTGTATATACTAATGTGATGTTTGACAGCGTAGGCATGTACAGTGTGTAAGATGCATTAGGAAGCGCAGCACTCACAATGACATGTATCTCTGTCACCATAGACTGGCAGATCAAAGCACATACATAAACTGTCACTGTGTGACACTCACCTGAAGCCCCTGTGGCCGCTGGAAGCCCATCCTGCTGGCAGTGCCCTGTTTTGGTTGTGGAGGAGAGGGCTCAGCAGCTGTAGCACCGCCACCAGGGTAACTTACAGGGATAACCCACTGCAGCCTGAGACACTGAGCAGCAGTAGCATCGGGAACTATACACTCAGGAGGAGGAAGACAACTCCCTACAGACTAGAGACCACTGGGCCAAGCCCCCAGGACCCTCATCCAATGAGATTCCAGCGTAGAACTTCAAACCACGCCTCCCTAAGCAATGCCGACTGCCGTGACGTCAGCGAGGGGCGGGCTTTGCCAGTCAGTGTGGAAAGCGATATGTTATCTGTACTACTTGTTGCAACCTGCAGCATGAGCGATTATGGACCGGGAAGCTGCGAGTGTCTGTGACCTGCCTTCCCAGCACCTCACCTGCTCTCCCGGACAACAGGCTTTATGTGTGCACGCTACAGAGGCAGCTGTTATCTGCATACACTGATCGACATACACTGCGATCGATATGACAGTAGTGGCAGAGAAGCTTGCAATCTACAGAATCACACCGGCTTTCTGTGCAATGTAGAGTGCGCTGTATGCGCATGCAACGTTTCAGATCGAGGTCGTATTTCTTTGCTCAAGAGAGAGACAGAAAATGTGAGAGAAAGATTAACTCCTTGTGTTCTGGTACAGTACATTTCCCAAATGTATCACATAACTAATTTCTCCCTCTGTTTAAGGGTCTGTCTACACAGCTGTATGGAAATATGTCTCTGTTCTTCTCGTATTCGCTGTTTTCCCCTTTTTAGATGTTATTCCTCTTTCAGATAACTAATATGTAGAATTATACACTAATGGGACCCTTGCGATTGGATGCAATGCGATATCTTAATGATCGGATCGCATCTTATGGTGCCTTTTCCAGCAGAGGATGTTGCATGCCATCTGCGATGCCACATCGGGTGCTAGAAGAGGGATGGTGGTGTCGCCTAGGGGCGCATTTATCATTATATAGCGATGCCGGCGTGATCACATCGCCGGGCATTGCATGTGATACCTCCTGGATGTATCAATTTGAGGGCGCAGGGACAGGGATCCTAAAGGAACCCTTCCCTGCGAAGCCCTGACCGGGAAGCTGGGAGGTCTGCGCATGCGCGGTTATGCACTGACCCCGTCTGACCGCACTGCCCTGCCCGGGCAGTGCGATGTGTAGCCATAGGCTACAATGGGCTATCGCCATATCAGAATGGCGATAGCCCAGGGGTGCGAAGCCGGGCTGCCCGATGTTGATACATCGGGCAGCTTCGCATCCCCCATATAAACCTATGGGGGATGCGGCTGGCGGTGTTGAAGGGGGGATCGGAGAGTCATGCTGCGGTCCCCCTTTAATACATTTGGGGGATACTAAATATTTGCGGTTAACCTCCGAAAACGGATGTTTTGGGGGCATTAGCCGCAAGTATTGCTTGATAAATGCTGCCCTTAGTGCTGTGAAGGAGCGCTGCTGGCTATCAGAGGGCAGCTGCGGCAGTATTTTGGAAAAACAAAGTTTAAAACATTGGGTGGCCCTCTGATTGGCTGAGAGCCATCCAGAGGCTTCACATTCAGATGGCCGCCCAGTGTTTTTTCTTAAGTGGGAAATTTACTAAGATGGGAGTTCTGTTTTACATGGGATGTTGCTATGGGCAACCAATCAGATACTTTCTTTTAACTTAGATGCTAAATAAATAAGTTGTTTCTGATTGGTCACACATAGCAACATCCAATGTGGACTAGAACTTTCATCCTAGTACATTTCCCCCTAAGAGTGGAATCAATTTCAGTGTGATGACCACAAAAAGGCACCTGGAATGGTCAAGCAATGGCACTGGTAATTTGATTCCACTCTCAAGGTGCGTACACACGGGGGAGATATATTGCTCAGCAATACATTGCTAGCAATATATCGCTCAATGCCCCCTTTTCATCGGCAGCCAGAGATGGTCACTGATGAAAAGAAACCTCTGCCGGCGGTGCCGCAGATGTAATCAGCTGGTCGCAGGAGCCAGCTCCTGCAACCAGCGATTAGAACGGGGCCCACTCCCATCACTGGCAATATGGTCGCCAGCGACCATATTCCCAGCGATATCAGCCCCTATCGCTGCCATGTGTACAGGGCTTTAGGGGGAAATTTACTTGGATGGAAGTTCTAGATCACATCTAGTCAGATCGCTCATACCCTTTTTACATCACACCTACTGTAGGGCCTTATTTTGATTCATTTGGTCCTCCGTTCGTATGCATGGAGGACCGATGTTTACTGTCTGCGCATGTGCAGACAAAGCTTTCGGTGCATGCACCCTACACGCCAAGGGGGGTGGCTGCCGGCACTGCGGGCAGAGGGCGACGTATGATGGACTTGCTAGTCAATCAGAATAAGGCCCCTAATTTCCAGGTTGATGAGGGTTTCTTGCCGGTTCGACACGGAAATTGGTGCGATGTGAAAGGGGTTACCAGGTCCCACAAACCGGTAGCAACACGGCAATACGAACCGGTAAAAAATAAGGATTTTTACAGTTTTGCTGCCGTATTGCTTTACGGAGTGAATGGGTTTATCAGGTCGAGCGACCCGCTTCCCGTTCACACCAATGGAGGAGGCAGTGCTTGGAGCAGCACCAGCTTTAAGCGCTGCCTCCTCCCACGCCCCTGACGCTCTGCCGTGCCCCCGGATGGCATCAGTGAACCGGCATTTGCTAAGGAGGTCTGAACAGACCAAAATGCAGGGTCACACCAGAACTGAACCATTTTAAAGTCCCGATGTGACCCTGCATTTTCAGTCTGAAAGTGGTATTAGATATGAAGCTTAAATTACCATATCTGTATGGCCCATTCATAGGGGTTTTGCCTAAAAGCATAGGCTGAGCCCCGCTGAGCACAGATCATTCAGCACACATTGCGGGTGCACCTCATGTGTGCAGAGCAATCTTGCTTAAGCAAAATGCTCAGCACAGTCTCCCCATGTCACCCCATGTGTACAGGGCTTTACATATAAGTGGCAATTAGTATGATGACTGCTATACACATATACAGTACATTAGTACTCAGTGGCGTAACACTAGCACCGCAGCCCCGGCACTGTGTAAGTGCGGGCGCCGGGGGGGCTGCGGGGCTATTGTAATGCCCACCCCCATCCCCCGCAGCTCCCCTTCCGGCTTCATTCTGATGCTATGGAGACAGACTATCATAAAATGTCTGCTTCCATATAGCAAACAGTTCTCTGATACTGTCTGCTGTATGGGGGCAGACATTTTGTGATGGTCCGTTTTTATAGCATCAGAATGAAGCCAGTAGGGGAGCCGGGACCACCGCAGCGAATACAGGTAAGTCTGTGGACGATGCAGGGGGGCCCTTAAATTATAGTTATGCCACTGTTAGTACTGTATATACATATAGTCCCATTAGCATTCAGTACGCCATTACTGAAACCATATGCAAAGCAGCAAAAATTAAAAAATGAAGGTTACATTCATATTTTCCCTATTTATTTTGTTTGCTCTCCAATACAGTAGTATCAATTTCCATCTCATGTTCAAAAATACCCATATTAGTGTTCCCGCTAGGCTGTTTTAGCGGGGCGCTGTGCCCTGCCCGATTTCTAAAGGGCAAAATGCGCCCTGCCCCTCCAGCAGTGCCCCGCTAAAAGAGCCTGCTGCCTGACTAATGTTGTGCCCGGGGAAGCTCCAGGCACCGCAATCTCGGCGGCGCTAGGCTTCCCCGGCAGCTCACGGACTTTGGCGAAGCCAGACTGAGGAAGCCCGGGCATGCCCGCTTTGGTGACGCGGCGGCCCGGGCATGCCTCCTCTGGTGACGCAGCGGCCCGGGCACACCTCCTCTGGTGACGCGGCGGCCCGGGCACGCCTCCTCTGGTGACGCGGCGGCCCGGGCACGCCTTCTCTGGTGACGCGTCGGCCCGGGCACGCCTTCTTTGGTGACGCGGCGGCCCGGGCACGCCTCCTTTGGTGACGGGGCGGCCCGGTACCGCCTACAACGATGACGTCGGCGGGCCCGGTCCGCCCCCATCCCGTACAGCGGCGCCCTGCCCCAAAAAATTCCTAGGGGGAACACTACCATAAAAATGCATAACAATGTACATGCCTGAGCAACAAACAAACCACCCATCACAGTATTTGCAAAGAGCTAATCACAAGCAGTTTAGCTAAGGACCACCATCGCCTTCTGCTATCTGTCCCTGACCATACACAAATACAGTACGTCTGAATTTACTATTGCAAAAACACACCTTATTGCCCTCGGCCTATTTCACAACTCCTCTGTCCCAACCTGTCCTGCCCATGCACAGGACAGACAACAGGGGGGGGGGGGGGGGCAAGGGGGACAAGTGTGACGGGCCCCAGAGCTTCCATGCCCCGGCACCGCTGCCTGTACTAGCTGGCCTGTCAGTGACCCTTGCGGCCCGGCCATCTACTATGCACCATCTGTGTATGGCTGAGTCTGACTGATTCACTGTGTGCCATTGACATCTACTGTGTCTGTGTGTGCATGGCCTAAGGCCGCAGGCGCACAGCCGTACCTGGTGCTGTGGCCTCAGTCTCTGGTTCCTGTACTTTTACTGCGCATGCGTGGGTCGTCTATTCCGCACTCTGCAAACAACCTGCCCTGCCTGCTTGCAGTGCTCGGCGTTCTTTTGTGTAAGTGACAGGCCAGCAGCAGTTGGGAGCCAGCAGGAAGCAGCAGCTAGGATCGAGGCCAGCAGGACTGAGAACGGCAGAAATCCGCACCTGAAAGCAGTATCTGGAGGAGCAAAAGGTTAAATGAGGCTCATGCAGAAGAGAGTTGTGTGGATTTGAGATAAGGTGGGGGGCCCCACAAATATCACTGTACAGAGCCCCAAGATTTCTGTTGCCGGCCCTGCCCATGCACCCAGAATAGACCCTGCTATCAGTGGCGTAAGTATAGAGGGTGCAGTGGATGCAACTGCTATGGGACCCGGCCGCTGGGGGGGGCCCGAGGGTCCAGCAGTCAATCCCCTGCACCCTTTTAAATCATTATTTTCTGTAGAAATGGCATGCACCGCTAGCCGCTGCAGCGCCGAGTTTTCCCTAATTGTAGTAAAGGCAGGGACCCGGTACAGATAAGCCCAGCCATGTAGACCACCACACTATAGAGGTGTGATAACCACATATATGCGCATGCAGTGGGTTATGGGCATATGATGCCATACATGAAGTTATGTTATAAACATATGCTATCCCCACAGGGGACATTAAATGTGAGCTGGACATATTTATAAATAAATGCCTACACAGAAGGCAAAAGAAGGCTTTCATAGAAGGAATAAAGACATTTATTATTACTATAGAAATTGCCCGAAAGAACTAATCCTGACACTGACACAAAAATCGTACAGCCAACCTCAGACTCTGAACCGAATTATGACTATCTATGGCCGGAGAAGCCAGGTAGAGAAGAGAGTGCTGGCTACTCAGGTACAAGGAACTGTCATGTGGTTTAATGTCCGGAAGAGGTATGGCTTCATCAACAGGAATGATACAAAAGAGGATGTCTTTGTCCATCAGACGGCCATAAAGAGAAACAACCACCAGAAATTTCTGTGCAGTGTTGGAGAGGGCGAGACGGTTGAATTTGATGTGGTAGAAGGAGAGAAGGGTGCTGAGGCAGCCAACGTGACGGGCCCTGGCGGTGTACCAGTTAAAGGAAGCCGGTTTGCTCCCAACAGACGTCAGTTCCGCAGATGGTCTTACCAGCCAAAATTAGAGGATGCTGCCGAATCTGGTGGAGAAGGCATAAGTACAGACCAAGCAAGTGAAGGGGAGAGAGTGGAAGAAGTGTTCCCTCCGCAGAGACCCATCCAGTGCAGAAGTCCACCACTATTCTCCCACAGGCAACCTTTTAGTAGGGGAAACAGAGCAGCGGATCAGGAGCTTGACACCCTCTCCGAGGGGACAGAAGTGATACAGACGGATGGGGTGAACGAACACGAGCATCGGCATGAACAGGCCGGGGAAGTAGTGGAAGAAAGGGTGGAGACAGCACACCACCCACAAGGGACAAGTTATGGTCAGAACGCGAATGCCGCATCGTTCTGAGTGGGAGACCGAGTTTGGAAGCTGGATGACAATCGGAGTAACGACTTAGATCCCTTCTGGGAATCTGAACCCTACGTAATTGTTGACCTTTCAGCTACAGACACTGGGGTGTATGGAATAAGAAGAGATGGAGATGACCACCAAGTTCTTAAGATGGTACACAGAAACCAACTCGAGCCATGCCAGGACTGTACAGAAGAAGACGCAATACCACAAGTCCCCTACCATCCTCTGGAAGACCCAGTATATCTTAAGCGCCTTAGGGAAATACTCCTCGCAGAGAAAAGAAGAGAGGCCTAGGAACGTGGCCCATTCCTCCACAAAGATGGTGTAGAGAAGATGTCCAGAAGACTCATTAGAAGTACCCGAGGGGTAAAATCCCTCCGGTTCAGAGACTAAGCAAAACTTGTTCAAAGTAAAGAATGGTTTATTGTAAAAATGTAAATTCCCTTGATTTAAAAGTATGTAATGATCTGTAATGTTCAAAGTATATATGTAGTGATATTTTGATGTTTGTAATGTAAGTAGTAAATTGCATGAGGACATGCAAAGATTTCACCATGGAAAAATGTGATAACCACATATATGTGCATGCAGTGGGTTATGGGCATATGATGCCATACATGAAGTTATGTTATAAACATATGCTATCCCCACAGTGGACATTAAATGTGAGCTGGACATATTTATAAATAAATGCCTTCACAGAAGGCAAAAGAAGGCTTTCATAGAAGGAATAAAGACATTTATTATTACTATAATAGTAGTAGTAGTAGTACGTTTATTTATAAGGCGCCGCAAAGTGTCCGCAGCGCCGTACATAGCAAACAAAAAAAAACAAATTACAAGGTAACGTACAGGGTGTGTTGAAAGATACAGTATAAATAGGGGAATAGCTGGTAGAACTAAAATCAGCATCAGTTCAGAAGTAGGTGTCAAAATTGTCAAGGAGACTAAAGATGAAGTAGAGGAAGGGAAGAACAGGACAGGAGCACAGGTGAGGTAATGAGGTAGGGTGAGTACGTGAGGAAGGAGGGCCCTGCTCATAAGAGTTAACATACTAAAAATAGGTGGGTGGACGAACGAAATACAATAGGATAAGTAGGAACGGAGGGGAACGGAGGCAGGATAGGAGGATCAAAAGAGGTTAGGAGGAGGGATAGGCTAGTCGAAAAAAGTGGGTTTTGAGGGAGCGCTTGAAGGATGTAAGGGAATCAGATAGCCTGATGGGTGGAGGGAGGTTGTTCCAGTGCAGGGGGGCAGCGCGAGAGAAATCTTGGACACGGGAGTGAATAGACTGAAACCCCTCTCAGAGGGAAGTGGACTATCCTAAAAGGGAATTCCCCATAGACTTGCAACACAGCCTGATCCATTACCCCTGATTGAAGGGGCGACCAGTTTGGACCCATGATAGACATATAAATAAAGTTATGGGGCTCGTGCGGAGAGCGGGACTGTGTGCTGGGCGCGTGCTGCTGGATATAAAGTGACAGCCGTTTGTGGAGTGGGGAGTTCACCTGAGGATTGGAGTGACAGCAGAGCAACGCAGCATAGACGCGGAGAGCGGTGCTATAATACTTACCTGAGGGGTCCGGTGTCTTCCGGGCAGCTGGTGTGCAGCGGTGACTCGGCGGGGACCGGGCGCTGACAGGCGGCGGAGCTCCGGCGGCCACTTCAAAGAACCCCGCATTTAGTTTCGGGAGGTAGGCGGCGTCCGCAGCAGAAGGCTGGGCCGTGTCATCGTAGTAGGCTTGGGCAGTGCAGATCCCGGTGGGGAGCCTCAGGAGGCGTGATCGGAGGCTGACTGACAGCCGGAGGAGGCCGCATCAGCGCTGATGGAGCCAGAGCAGGGATGGAGGAGACGGCACAGAGGCGGAGAGTGAGCCGGGCACCAGAGCAGAGAACCAGAGAAGGGGAGTGGTGAGTGACAAGCAGCCCACCCCAAAGGCAGGCTAATAAGGCTAAGGCCAGCCCCGCATCACACACACAGAGCAACCTAGTGCAGACTGAGCTGACAGCTGATAGTAAACGCTCTGCTGCAGCACCCGACCAACCTAAGCCAGCTATACTGTGCCAAATTGACATCAGTGCTAATACTTGTTATTTATTGGGACTTACACCAAGTTGTATCCAGAGAATGGCTTATTTAGTCAACCTTTATTACTACACAGGATAACTACTACTAAGTTCATCCTAGAGCAAAACTGTTTCATTTGTCCTAGTCGCGGGAGATGATTAATTAGAATAGAGTTACCCAACATCTCCCCTGAGATAGGAAAACATTTCCTTCATTATTGAAAAGGTAAAGATTCATTTGGAGACTGTGACTGGAAGCAAGATTCAGGTAGCAGTGAAAGCTAATTTAGTATCACCTCAGGAAGGTATCCATCAACCTTGCAATTGAGGGTATCAGAGTTGGAAAGAGGCTTAGCGGGCTGGGAGTTGGAAGCCCAGACATTTTCCAGTAACTAACAGCATTAAAGGTCTATAATTGACTATTCAGCATCTGCAAATAATAGGGTCAGCGACAGAATTGCACAGGATTTACCTGGATTACAAATACCCTAGGGATTAACTTTCAGCGTAGACTTTAGTCCCCTTAGAGGGACAGGGACAGTTCTATAAGGAAGCGCTTTATTAAAGAGTAACTGTAAAAATTAACCCATTGTTGCTCAATAATAAACCATATTAATTGAATTAGTAGAGGCCTCCTAGAAACCGTAAATTATATGAATTGCTTGCATTGTAATCGTTCATTATATGTAGTACTGTAAGTGATTTTCTAATAGCTTGTTTGCTTTGTAGCCTAAAAGGTAGGGTTGTTTATGTAATTAACTTCTGGAGTTCCTGATTGAGAGGGGAATCCTTGCTTTGAGTATCGACTCCTGTGTTCCAGAATAATAAAACCTTATTTATTGTATTATTGTTATTCATTGGTGTTCACAGAGGGCACTGCAGCGGATGGCGGTGCAGACTGCCTGGCAGCCTTTTCCATCCCTTGCCCTGTCTGGACGATGCAGAGCCTGCGGTGTACATCCCAGCGTCGTTGGTGGAAACCGGATGCAGTCTACCCCTGCTGCTTGTCGTCCATTGCCGCTCCTCCGAGTCCTTATACACAAGAACTGTACAGGTAGTGGGTGGCAGGGGAGGGAGTTGCGCGCCGCGGCTAAACAGTAGGGAAGGGAAGAAAAGGATGTGGAGAGCCCTGGGGCAGGTGCAGGGCCAGCAGCTCAGGCTCATCAGGTCACCAGCTCTCTGCATTGCCAAATATGCCCAGCGCAAGAATGTGTGGATTTATAGTATATATACTTCCGCCTCCTGCACGTTGCATGTTTTGCCCTCACCTGCATATGTCTGTCATCCCCCTATAAGTGACAGCTTCTTTCACCTCTCTCCCCTGTATTGTGACAGCTTGCCATGTGACATAACTCTGTTTCCCCCCTGTGTGAGACAACTGCATCCATTTCCCCTCTTCACCATACTCTGCATATGTGTCTCTCACCTCCCGCCTCTATTTGTTTGAATCTTTCTGCCATCCAACAAGCTTCCATTTTAATTTTTGCACCTTCTGTCCCACCTCTCCCTTCTCTCAATATGTGACAGCCTAACCCTTTACCCCATAGCTGGCCCCCGGACACAGTCTCAATCTCACCATCAGACCTGTTCTCTCTCACTATCCTCCCTCTCTCTATCTGACCCTCTCTCTAACACGGTCTCTCTCTCCATTACACTCTCTCTTCCCCTTGACAATCTCTCTTTCCTCCTGACATACTCTTTTTCTTGACTATCTTTCTCTCACTCCCTCTTTTTTCAGGAAACCCTCTCTCTCCCTGCCTCCCTCTCTATATCGCTCCTCTTTTTCTTTCCTCCCGACACCCTCTTTGTCTCTCACTCCCCTCACTCACACTAAGGGGCAACGGTGGTGGTGGTGTGGAGGGGGGGGGGGGCTTTCAAGATTTTGCTATGGGGCCCACAATGTTCTGGTTACGCCCCGCCTGCTATGTGCATAGAAGCACCACCCCCACAAAATCCATATAGCTGAGCCAGATCCTTTGCAATCTTCAGCACATACTATCTTTCTGAAAATATAAACCTGAAAGATGGCCGCTGGCTAAAGATACTGGGGGCCACTGTGCGGAGATGTGAGGAGCTGGTGCACACAGCCCTACTTCCCCAGATTATAATAGAGTTCAGCTTGGGGACATAACAAGTGAAATGGCCCTTTTATGTGACTCAAGACAGTGCACCCACTCTTGAATTCCAACACCGCAATCAAGCTTTTTACACCCTAGTTAATCATAGTGGTCACACTTTCAAAAAGCTGACAGGTCTGTAGTTATCCAAATATACTATTTCATATAGGTATTCCTATAACAAAGCGACACCCTCTTCCTGTACATTCTCTGCTGCATAACGTACCATACTGTATATTAAATATATGTAGGGGGCTAAATGACATAGACAGTAGATTGATAGTCTGCACATAATTACTTATAATGTGGAAATAAGGAAGTTTCCTACATTTTCTGTGTGACTAAATTGTTGCTACCAAATCCTCTGATTGCCAGGGAGTAACTATAGAAACAGAATGTGTATATACAGCACACACACATACTTTCTGACAAGTATTTGCTTTGCGTTCATTTTGATTTTGCCTGCAGTGTTCCCAAGTGTTAGTGCTCTGTAAAATATAATGGAGTTCTATAGGAATCGCTCCCATTGAAATGGAAGATGAAGTGAAAGTTTTTTCTATGCTTTTAGAAGTCATTGTTTTTCAACACCCATTTGTAAAAGCCCTCAGGGCTGTTAGTGTGTGGGTGGGGGATTAGGGGTGCACGGACCAGGCTCAGCAGGTACATGGCCATGTGACTTGAGTGTAATCCTCATGTTCTCAAAGCCATCCATACTGCTCCTATATAATTTTTTATTTTATCAAAATAATGATAACCCAATTTACCCCGTCATTGATTACCTGCAGATGTGTTCTTACCCATACCTCACAACTGTCACGATTTTCACGCAAAAATTATGTTTTTGGAGGGACGGTCCCGTGCCCCTGCGGTGGAGGGGAGTCGTGGCTTCATGAGCGCGGCCATCATACCCATTTTAATCAAAGCCACGTCCCCTTTTCAGGCCCAACCATAGGTGTGCGCACATTGAGTGTTAAGGGTGCACAGGCACCCCCAAATGCTGTACCCGCCCTTATGAACAACTCCCTTCTGCTAGCAATACCAGCAATACCTTTTACCAAAGTCTTTTGCTTTTTAAACCTGTATTCCATTAAAATTAGTGCCCATCAATCGTGTGTTTTGCATTGTTAATTGTACTTGACCGTTGTCATATCAGTACATACCTGCATAATCCATTTTTTTTTTACTCTATATGCATGTACTGTTATACAAAGTAATAAGAATATTAAAACTGAAATAGGCCGGTGATTATGTTCTGGCTGAGAGACATTTTATATTTTAGCGAGTACCAATAGATGATGGTAAACATGCATGATTGGCAGTGTTAGACACACCCAATGGGCAATGCTAGACACGCCCAATAGGTGGTGCTAGACACACCCCTTGGACGGTGCACCCCCTAATAAAATGGGCTGCGCACGCCTATGGGCCCAACATGGCGGGCCGCCCCAGGAGACCTGACTAGGGACATGACAATGTTGGGAGGTATGCCTACAATATACTTTTTTTCCCACCATACTTCCACCCCACCATGTGCTATTCCTGTAATGTGGATGTACAGGTACTTCATATTACTACACAAGTATCCTTGTGTTGATCACCTCCCACAGTGCAAACTTTGTAGTGCAAATGATAATACAGTTCATTATGGGGACATATAAAATGACATGAAGTGCAGTGCACCAAAGATGGCTGCCTCATCTGGTACACTTGTAGATGTGATGAAAAATACATGAAACTAATGGTAATCCTAACCAGTGCGTCCAAAATGGCTGCCCCACCTCATGCCTTGTGGGGGTGGAATACAAAATCCATGCACCGTTCCTGCATTATGCTTACTGTGTGCTCAAGTTTTTATTTTATTTTGTGTGGCTTGTCTAGTGCTATAATACTTAAATCTTCCCTACTATATGCATATTTTTTATGTCTTTCTGGAAAAAGAGTACTATATAAATAAAATTATGATATTATTTGTTTTGGCACCCTTACAAAGCAGAGCAGCAGTAACTAGTTGCTGTGCACATGGGAGAGAGGCTGGAGACATGGCCAGCAGCACACAGATGCTGGGCATTCTCCCACAATGACAAAAATGGTAAACGTGGCTCACAATCAGGGGCAGATAAAAAAAAGAAAATGACAGGAGTGGCACCCTGATAGAGGAATGAGATCCAGTTTAGTCCACTTGATGGTACCTACAGTGCCACTGTGAGGTTATCGGAGCTCCTCCAAGGTCCCGCAGTCCTCCCTTCTGCATCTGGCTAGTTGGCTTAGTCTGGTGTTGGAACAGGGGATTGCAAGCAAACCTGGTGCTAGGCATTAGTAAAAAAAGGGGGGGTGTGAAAAGTCCCAAGGCGCTATAGTATCCTTGCTGCCACTGGACCAAAAGGGAGACCCACTGTAGTAGTCCCGCTGGTGGATGCTTCAGGAAAAAAGAAGGTCTGGTGGCGCTACAAATATTCAGCGCCACCAGACCTTCTTTTTTCCTGGTGCTAGGCATGCTGGGGGAGTAGAGTTGGCTGTGCTGAGTACAGCAGCCTGCTCTGTGTCCTCTGAGATCGGCAGTGCTGGTAAAAATGATAAACATAATAACAGAAAAATCCTTAATATGCCACTGCTCACAATCATAGCATTCCGGTGAAGCCATTCCCTTTTTCTGATTGACATCACAGCCCAGGATGATCAGTATGGGGTTAATTTAATAAGGCGGGTATTCTATTGAAGATGGGATGTTGTCCATAGCAACCAGATTCTATCTATTATCTTCTAGAACAGTGGTTCTCAACCTTGGTCCTCAGGACCCCCCAACAGTTCACGTTTTCCAGGTCACCCTGCAGGTGCACAGGTGCACTCATTATTCACTGACACATTTATAAAGATCCACAGGTGGGGCAAATTACTTCACTTATGATTCTATGTGGAGACCTGGAAAACGTGATTTGTTGGGTGTCCTGAAGGTGCCCATAAAAGGTACAATTCCAGCCTAATAATGAGTATGGGTTTATCTTAAAAACTGCTTTTTTTTTTTTTCAAACGGGTGTGATATAGATGATATGTAATGATAAAATAGTCATATATGGTCAACATGCTTTAGGTTGACAGGATCAAAAGGTCGAAAGTGTTTAAAGGTTGACAAATCAATCCAATGTAAGTCTACCATTTGGAAGTGATTTATTGACCGTCAGGGATCAGGGTGTGAGACCCAGTTGCGAGGACCCAATGGTCCTGTTTTCTTCCTTCAAACTAAGGCTTCACCTCTAACAGCCATGTTTGTGGGAGTGAATTAGGTCCACCTCCACTCCAGTGCCGCCAGGTCTTACGATGGTCAATGGTGCTTACAGGAGTTTTGAGCACCGCAAGGAATGGGTAAGATAGTACGCCCACACACTGACCCCTCTCCTCTATACATGGGGACAAGACCCACGGTTGCAACAATGCACAAGGTGATACCTAGGACACACTACCCCAAGAAATACAGAAGGTGCAACAATGCACAAGTTAGCAACAAATACACATAAAATACTGCTTCTAATACACAGGTGGATTATGCACCAACCCCAGCAGAATCCGGGAATGCAACAATGCAAAAAAGCGTTACAAAACAGCAAAAGATTTTGTAACACCTGGAGGAGAATATCCCCTGACTTATCTGACAAAGATGGAGGAAGCAGATTTGGCCAGCAGAGCTCTGGAGCAGGCAGGAACACAGGCATGCATAGGAATGTAGTTGCTGGAGAGACCAGGTAGGAAACCGGGAACAAGCTAGGGAAACCGAGCTAACAGTCAGCCGCCATCCCCTGTTGGCATCACTGCTGTTGTGCGGAATACAGATGCCCCTGCTGTTGCTTTAGCAATGACTCCGACACCTGCACCAGCATCCGGCGGCCTAACATTGACTTTCTATCTAGACACTATACATTGGAACCCCATATAGACATAATAGTTGAGACAAGTAAAAGTACCAGGTATACAACTGAAGAAGAAAGTAGTAAAACTGGCAACATAAGTCAAGAAGAATTAAAAATGAGGTCTGGTGGCTAACAGAAATGTCAGCAACCATTGGTTGGTGCAGGCTACTTTAAACAATGAAAATATATCTGTGATGGGGAAGCAAGTTATTGTCAGAACATGCAGAGGCAAGAATAGGCAAAATGAATATGGGCTACAACAAGCAGGGTTCAAACTGATATAGAGCACAATGCCTAAAGTGAGATCAATGGCGCACCCAGTCAATATGGCGCACCCAGTCAATACAAACTATTAGTGACCAATCCCAGCAGCAGATCAATCAGACCTAACGCTGCTGATAGCACTACAGTACTAAGGGTTCTATTTACCAAGCCTTGGATGGAGATAAAGTGGATGAAGATAAATTACCAGCCAATCAGCTCCTAACTGCCATGTTACAGTTTTGTTGGTAGTTTATCTCTGTCCACTTTATCTCCATCTAGGCTTAATAAACAGATACCTGATGCAGTAACACAGCAACCAATGTAAGCAGTATACAGTAGAAATTGACAGAAGTTTTGGAATACCTTCATCTTGGGCATAACTATGCAAGGGGTGCCATTTCTATGGGGCCCAGAGGGTTTGCGTGGCTTTGGTTATAAGTTTCCCAGATTTGCCTGCTAAGCTATTAGGTCTATACTGTATATGCCAAGTCTGAATTGTGTGACATTACAAATTCCGTGAGACTGTTACAAACCAGGGCTGTGACTTGACTCTCTGACGGGTTCTGGCTGTTAACAGGCAAATGGGATGCCAGACAGTTATGGTGCCTCTGTTTGCCTAGTGCTCAGAATGCCAGGATGACATGTAGCACTGCAGCTGCGGGACATTACTAATTATTGTGGGCTGATTCCTTCATGCAGCACTGGTTTTACTTCCTGTTATAAGGCAATCAGGCCTGCTTGTCCCCGCCGGTTACAGCTTATGCTCCTGTGTAAGTTACTGGTCAGTTTCCCAGATTTCTGTGGATTCTCTGTCCATTTCTGTTTGTTAGCCGTACCTTATTCTTGTCTGATCATTGAACCTGCTATTAATCACTCATGGCTATTCTCTTGTTGTTCTATCCCACAGCTCAGCCTGCAACTGCCTTACCAACTGTGTTGTGCTCTGCACAATGCTGTGACTAGATATTTTGGTGCCCTGTGCCAGAAAGTCAATTGATGCTCCCCATACTTTACCCTGAAACCCTCTACTAGCACAGCGCCCATTACCCAACCGCACCGATCACAGCAGCAGCCAGTAGCACCCATCACCCCTCATCCATAAAGCCATAACTAGACATTTTGGAGCTCTGTGCCAGCAAGACCCTCAGGTAGGTGCCACAAGCCAGAGGTGGGATTCAGGGACCAGGAAGTTGTGAAAAGCCGAAGGTTATTTACAGGTGGCAGGTAGCTGCTACACGCCCAAGTTGGTATTTGGGCTACACAGGTACAGTAGGTGTCAAAGGCCCAAGGCGGTATTCGGATGACAGGTAGGTGTTAAAGGCCCAAGTTGGGATTCGGACAGCAGGTAGCTGTCTAAGACCAATGTTGGGATTTGGGCAGAGGTAATAGGCCCTTGGTGGTATTTGCACAACAGCTAGGTGTCAAAAGTACAAGGTGGGATTCCTGCATAATGTAAGAGACACAGGCCAAAGGTGATATTTTGGCAGCAGGTAGGTGTAAAAGGCCCATAGTAGTTTATGGACAGCCGGTAGGTGTGAAAGGCCAAAGGTGGGATTCGGGTGGCAAGTAGTTGTTAATGTCCCAAGGTGGGATTTGTGCGGCAGGTAGTTTGGGCACATGGTGTTTGGGCCGCAGATATGTATCAATTTCCCAAAGTGGAATTTAGGTGGCAGGAAGGTGCCACAGACCCAAGGTGATATTAAGGCATCAGTTATTTGCAACATGCCTGAGGTGGGATTTGGGCAGCAGGTAGGTATTAGATGCCCTAGGTGGGATTTGGGCGTCACTTTGGTGCAACAGGCTGATGCAGGGGCTCAGAAGGTAGGTGTCAAAGGCCAAAGGTGTGGCAAGAGGGGTGTCAAATGCTCAAGGTGGAATTTAGGTGGCAGGTAGATGCCACAGGCCCAAGGTGGGATTTCAGTGGCAGGTAGTGAAAGGCCCAAGGTGGAATTTGGGTGGCAAGTAGATGTTAAAGGCCAAAGGTGGGATTAGGGTGGCAGGTAGATGCCACAGGCCCAATGTAAAGAGTATGTACTCAGAAAGAGTCAATCTGCAATGAACTACCAACAGAAAGTGGCCTACAGCAACTGTTCACGCCATATATAGGAAGGCAGGGTGACTGTAACCCCAAAATGATACCACAATGCACAGCTTTAGTAATGTTAAAAGGGTATCAATTGATGGAGGTGTCTCTCATGAGTAGATAATAGACACAACCCCTGATACTTGCAGGATGGGTAATATAAAGCTCAGACAGCTCTATAGCTAATGAGCGGTACCAAAGATTTTAGTACTACAGGGGTAGATTTATTATGCTTGGTGAAGTGATAAATTGTCCGTTTTTTCTATCACTAGCCAATCAGCTCCTACCTGTGAAGTTACAGGCTTGGTTTGAATAATGACAGGTAGCAGCTGATTGGCCAGTGATAAAAAAAAACGGACACTTTATCACTTTACCGAGCTTATTAAATCTGCTCCTTAGTTTGTAAAGTTTGCGCAATTCAATAAATATGCACCAACTGGAGAATGTTGAAAAAAGTTACCACTTAATTAATGCACCACCTATGTGGATATCAGAACCTGTTAATTTATTTTATGAGTGTGTTGACACTGCTGATATTTTGTAGGAGGAAAATCTCACTTGTTATTAAAGTAGACAAACTGAAAGTTTTAACATTAGTCAAAGCTAGTTAGACACAATTTGTGCATGCAAAAGAAACCTGATTAACTCTTTAATGTACAAATGGAAGATGAATATTTCAGATGCAAATAAACATTGCAAAGAGTGGGGATGTTAGTTATTGGGTTGGTTGTCACTGCTGAGGAACCCAAATCATCTTTTATATTATTCTCTCACCTGTATCTTCTTCTCTTTATCCATTGGTGATTAATATCATCCAATGCTAAGATCTCCTTAGAGAATCAGTTTTATTCTATTACAGGTTACAAATGTTAGCGTACCTTTAGTGCAGTGATGGGCCACAGTTAGCCATAGGGCTGCAATGCAGGTTTCCTCTGAGCATTCATATGCATCCCCCAGATCATACTTAATGTATCCAGCTTTTATTCATTAATTACTGGGGTAGTGGGTGAAGTTTAAAGAGCTATAAAACCCAAACATAAGACAGAATTTGATCTTATTATTTGCAGGGGTGCCAAGAGGGGGGGTTGCTAATTACCCGGGCCCAGGTGTGATGGCACGGAAGGGCCCTGTGGGTGCCCTGGTCCTCCCCCATTACCTGGATTCAATCGCTGCAGCAGCTATTCTCCTCACCCCAACACATGCTGCTGTCTTATGGGCTGAAGTATGGCCCAGGAGGTGCTTAAAGTACTATTTTATCTGTATTGTTTTCTGTAGTGTGCGTGGCCAGGCCTCCCGTGATAAAGCCTTGCCTCTAGATAAATACCTGGGCCCAGCCAGGCTCTCTACTGCCCTGATTATTTGTCAACCTCTGCATAATGTATAGGGTTACCAACTTTTTGTTGAGAGATTCCCGGACATTGGCCCGCCCCTTGACACACCCACTGACCCATCCCAGTCCCACCCTTTGACCTGCCTTAGGTTGAATTTTTTTTAACCTTTGCTTCTATTTCATTCTTGATTTTTCATACCATAATGCCAGTTACATGTTACATCACACACATTAATGGCCATTACAAGTTATGCCACACATTGTGATGCCCATTACATGTTACGCCACCGCAATGGCCATTACACATTATGCAACATAATGCCGACACACCACACACCCATTACATAGTATACAACATGCCATAATGGCCATTACATGTTATGCCAGGACTGACATTTTTTCCCCGCGAGGGGATGCGGACACCTGTGAAGCCCGCGAGGGGATGCGGATACCTGTGAAGGTATCCGCGTCCGCTCGCCACGCTTCGGGCTCGGTGGCTCGCAGCGCTCGCCACACTTTCTATTCTCAACTCCACGCCGACGTGGATAGTGGGGGTATGAAAAAGTCATAGGATGCGTAACGCCGCCGCTCGCCACACTTCGGGTTGGCGTGGATAGTGGGATTTACAAGGTCGACAGCTGCTGCGTCGACTAGTGGCACTGTGGGCGGGTTTTTAATAGTGTACCCCTAGACCCAGCTAAATTTAGATGCTTTTGCATCTAAATTTAGATGTACCCCTACACCCAACTAAATTCAGGCGCTTTAGCATCTGGATTTAGATGCCCCACCACCTGAGCAGCTTGCAGGGAGCCAGGCTCCTGGATTCAGATGCTTTTGCGTCTGAATCCATGCGCCCACCTCCTTCTTAGCGGCTTGCAAGGCGCCTGGATTCAGATGCTTTTGCGTCTGAATCCAGGCGCCTGCCTACTTCTTAGCGGCTTGCAGGGAGTGTTAATCCAGGGGCTTAAGCGCCTACATCCCGTCAGCGTTGTGCCCGGGGTGTCTCCACTTGCCCCCGTTGTCAGCGCTGCCCAGGCACTGCCTATTTCACTGTGGAACTACAAGTACCACAGTGACCTGTCAGCGCCTGGGCAGCGCTTTTCTGCTGCTGCCCGGCCGCTACGCTGTTAACGTAGCTGTCAATACGTAGCTTACAGCTAGAGCGGCACGAGCACAGTCAGGCAGAGCTAGAGCGGCATGCACACAGTTAAACAGAGCCTCTGGCAAGCTGCCAAGTTTCTGTAACAGACTGTGCGCGCGGCAGCGCCGTGAAACTACACAAGTACCGTGTTGCCTAATGGGTGTCACTTCACTTGATTTATGGAGCTGTGAAGCATTGAGATGTCCTGCCTTTGGACAATAAATTGCATATTTTAAAACTTCAAAATGACTGGTGCTGGTCTTCCCTGCGTGTACCTGGGGATGTGTTGTTTGTATAATTTGGATCTGGCACAGTCACCTGCATTGTATTAGAAGTGTTGTGAGATTGTTTCTACAATATATATCATAGTTGCCTACCCTCCTGTATTCTGCAGGAGACTCCCTGAAATAACAGCAATCTCCCTCTCTCCCTCATTAGTTTAGCAATCTCCCTCATTTCATCTAGCCCACATTACACGGTTACATTTTTTGAGGAAAAAAGGAATGAGAGATAGATATCTTTACATTGAATCATCAGCACCATTTCCCAGCACTTTAAGTATAGTCGCTCTTACTAACTGCTTTGGGGCTCATCTACATTAGGATATAAGTCAAAAGATAAAGTTTAAAAGATTCCCCTCAGAACGCTTCTAGGCGCCACGTTCACAATCTCTTTTCACAATCTCTCCATATATGGACCTTGACACGCCTTTTGGGAAAAGCATGACACGCCCCCTCAATGGGGCACTGTGCAAAATTGTATTACCAACTATAATCTCCCTGAAACTAGTTTTCAAAAGTAGGCAAGTATGATATATATATATATACACATATACACACACACACACACACACACACACACACACTTTTAGACCATAGTCTTAATCCAGCTAGAGAGGATATACTTAGAGAAGTCTGTAAGCAGAACACTGCAAGGGTTTTAGAGAACAAGATAGGGAAGTGAAGGGTACAGAGTGCCACCCTGCATACATCTTATGAGTATGAAAAATATTGTGCATACACACTGAAAGATTTAATGGAAGATAAAAAAAAAAAAAAAAATAGGATATTGGCAAATTGTCTGGGAATAGGTCAGTGACTGTATAATTTAAATATTGGGCGGGTATAAAATCTTGAAATTTAAATAAAGGGCTGTATTTACATGGAAACTGGGCATAACTATCTAAGCCGTTTTAAATTCCTTTCATTTAAATAATAACAATTTTAAAAAAATAATAATCTAAAAAAAATGTGTGGGCTCCCCCCACAGGCATAACCAGCCTCAGGCTCTCTGAGCCGGTCTTGGTTTCTCAAATACCGGGAAAAAATTAAATAAGGCCCCCCTATATTCAAGAAACAGCACCAGATTATTTATCTTGGCCCGATCTTGGTTCCCAAAATCTAGGGGACAAAAGGAGTAGAGGTCCCTCATATTTTGGAAACCAGCACCGGGTTCAAACAGCCATTAGGGTAATGCCACAGCCAGGGGACACTTATTATATAAGGTCCGGCGGCTAAAGCATTACCTCTGTCGCTGTTGAGCCCAAGCCAGGTCCCTGGGGGAGAGGAGACCCCCCCCCAATAACTGGGTCCCTCCTCCAGGGCGCCACCAGCCTAGGCTGAAGCCCGAGGCTGGCCCTGACACCCGTGGGCGATGGGTCACCAGGCTGATGGTGTTAAAGTCGAGTTGCACACACGCCATTTTAGAATAGTATGGCCGCCATTTTGGTTCACAGAGTTGCGCAGATGTCCAGAAATTCATTCGAGACAGTGGTGTGGAGGGCGATAAGATTTTAACTGAACAGGGCAACCAGGAAAATATACGCCTAATAAATATACAATTGGGTGTATATTTCCCAGCGACGGTTGAAAATACTCTGATGTTCACCATCAAACAAAAAGATGGTGAGTCTGCCAGCGATTATTTCAACCGTGCTTTACAGGCGTTGCCAAAACACTCTGGTATCCCCGACCCCAGGGACCACATACATCTTAAGGGAGGGATTGTCTCTGTGCTGATACAAGGTCTTAGGGAAAATCTGAGAACCAACATAGAAACCATTCACCCCAACTGCAGACAGATGTCAATACATACTTTAAGGAAATCTGCTATTGATCTGGACAAATGATTTAAAACAGAAAGACAGACAAACGGCATGCAGCAACTGATAACAGCCGATAGTCGCACTTTTAGTAAGGATCCAACCTATAACATACCACACTCAAGGCAAGACACGGTAAGACAAAACCAAACGATATGTTTCAAATGTGGAAACAAAGGACACATAGCCAGACATTGCAGGGTAAGTAACCATAGGAAATATAACACATATGTAAGTAACTGGGAGACACAATGGAAGGAGACAGGTAGGTCTCAGCACATAGCCATAGCCCCACCTAGTAGCCAACGCCGCCCTAAGCATGACACATATATGCAAACAGGGAGTAGGACACACATACACCCCACAACCAGATAACATAAGACAATATCTGAGGGAGGAGCCTCAGATATGGGTAAGTGAAATGGTTTAAATGTAAAAGTTTTGTTTTGTATCAAACCCGTTAACAACATTCCCTCCTGGTCTAGGTTGTGCCAAGCAAATAGCAGTTACAATTGGGGTAACAGGAAAGGTGCAGCATTACCCATTGGTAAAACAAATAGAGATCATAATCGGGCCCTTGCATATCAAATGCTCTGTCTTATTGACTGCAGCGGCTACGATTGACCTTCCAATTACAGAACTACCTTGAAATATAAGTTATGTCTGCTGCTGGACTCCAGAGAATTCATAACTTAGAAACAACAGGACCAGTATGCACGAACTAGATGCAAAATTGTTAGATATACCCCCATGACTAATGCTGCACTGTACTGTTATAGATTTTTTTTTTTTAACCCATCTAAGGTAGCTAAAAACTACAGCACAAATACCGAGTTCCCTTTGAACTAAAGATGGGAAGGACACAGGATTAATGGCAACAATAGCTTCAATAGAAACCCTGTTAAAAACAGAAAGTATAGCGCCCCAAAGTACAGCTTCACCATTTGAAATCTGAGGTTGAGCTGAAAAAAAAAAAAAATACCCAGTAAAATAACAAAGTTCCCAAAAGAGAACTTTTAGCTAAATACCCCTAGACACAGCCCATAGTTACATTCACACTGGGAAAGAGAAAGAAAGGGAGGGCTTACAAATCAGAACAGGAGTTGAAAAGGGTAAGAACCAAATAGTTGAGAGCCAATTCCCCCATAGTGCTAAATCCTGGTGTCATCCAAAAAATTTCCTGTTGAAAATAAATGTACACATTACGGTCATTAATATTTTCTACCCTTTTTGAGTTTTTCTCTCTCTCTTTTTCCATTTTTTTTCTCCTTCCCCTACTCTTCTGTTCCAGAAACCTCAGAGAGCCACCAAGCCCCTCCCCCGGGTCTTGCAAGATCGCACACTGTCCTCACGGCCCACCAATGGGTAAATACCAATACAATGGGTTAATGATCTATTGTTATGTCCTTTCCTCATCCACAACACCAGCAGATGGCGATAGACAACTTCTGGTGTATCCTCCTGAGGCAGGACATAAGGTATCTCAGGACGGATTGCGGTTGCGCCTGAACAAGGGGGGGGGGGGGGGGGGGGGAATCTGGGACACATTAGTAACCATAAACCCACAAATCATAGAAAAATAGTTCGAAAAATCTGTCGCACTCCCAGCAGAGAAATACCTATTGTGAATATGCGGTACCCCATAAAGCGAGTAGTCAATATATATTTTTCAGGAAATCTTGAACAAAGTCCCAGTAACTTTAAGCATTGCTCTTTATGTTACCCAGGGCAACCACAGCCACCATCTTGTGAAAAGCAGTCCAAGTAGTGCACAAAGCATTCCCCTTCAACAGAATGAAAAGGGTTGTAAAACGCATTTACATATAAATAGGTGCAATCACAAAACCCATGTCTTCACAGACAGATGTGGATAGTAAAGAAGAAGAAACAGGCCTGATTACAGCCTTTTGCCATGGGTATGACTGACACAAGAGACCATGTGATTTAGAATATTAGACCTGCTGAGGGGGTGACAGATATAGTGACGTAAGAAACCTGGTGATGCCAGCCTGACCAATGTCGTACTGCAGTGTACAATTAAACCCTATTACTTGAGCACTTCCTACTTGTCTACACAGTGTAGTTGCCATAGCACTACTGGTAAACAAAACTGAGAATGTGGTGTTGGGGTGTGTTTTAACTGTTTATGCTCCTCATATAGTCTGGACACTCCTAAAATTCTGCCTAAACATGTGAAAAAAAAAAATATATATTCATCAGCCAAGTTCACTAAATGGGAACTTGCATTGATGAATTCTATAAATGTTACCAGTAAAATGGGTAATATTGTAAACCCAGCAACACTCTTACCAGGTGTGCCCTCCAAGGCACAAAGGATGGATTGGTGCTGAGGTTGCTGGAATGGTGGAATTTAGTGGGAGCCGAGACGAATATGATTGCATGACATGTTTGAATCAGACCTTTGCAGCATGCCCCCAAAGGGTGTTAACAACCCATTGGAAGAGGTAATTCATCTTTTTTTTTTCTCTCCCTCGTTCTTTCCACAACACCGAGAGGGGAAAATTGTACACTGGCTATACCGTAATAGATGGAAAAGGCATAGTAGAGGCTGGACCCATTGGACGTCTCACTCAGCAACAGCAGTCTCATTAGTAGTACTGCGGGCTGAGAGAAAAACAGCCAATATTCATGCCGACTCCAAGTACATTTGGTGGGGTAATGCAGAAGATCTTAGGCCCTATGGCGCCTCAGATGTTTTGTTTCAGTAGCTGGCACTCCATTGGCGCAAGCGTTGTAAGTTTAAAAGATTCCTGACAGTCACACAGCTGCCAGACAGAGTGGCTGTTATCAAGTATAAAGCCCACACCTTCGATAAGGATTCAGTGTCACTTGATAATGAACATGCTGGCAAGGCAGCTGGGTGAGCCATGCGCTCTGCGGATAATGTTTGTGTTCCCCCTGTAAATGTCAGTGTATTCACATAGAAATACAAGATTTGTGTCCCCTGCAGGAAAAGCAGTCTGGAAGCCGAAGGGATGTGGACAGGAATAGAAAGATGGACAAGGAAAACCAGTGACTCTGAGAACATGCCAAACTGTCAGGGCAGAGATAGCCCATGGCCTGACTTGTCTTGACAGGGAAGGTATGTGGAAAATTAGTCCGAAATTACTGGTGTGCCCACAGACAGGTAAGACGACAGGATCATGCCTTACTTGTCTGGGGGAAAGAAACTGCAACGGCTGTTCCCACAGAGCCATCTCCACATCCCTCCTCCAGCAGGATCCTCTGCAGGTAATACAAAATTGGCATTGTACAGTCCACTCTAGAAGCATTCTAGTTATTTATTTAATTATTTTTTTTATTTTTATATATATATATATATATATATATATATATATGTGTTGATGTTTATGCGTATAGATATGGCAACCCAGAAACACCCCTGAGCATGCAAGTTTATATGAAAGATTTTAAGTCATGTGTGAACCTTTTAGGGACTGATGGTACACCCCACAATCTCTTTTTGTAGTAGTAGAATCACTCTCAGAACTCCACCTCATTTGTCCCCATCGAAACATTGCTTGGCGGGCAGCCACACGTTATGGTAATCCCACAAGGAGATCCCAGACCTCACCACGAAAAAAAAGTAATGCAAGTGATGTATCCACACCTGGAAAACTGCAGCAAAAGGACTTTGTTGACACCTGTTGTGAACTGTCATAACCATGAACCAGGAGATGTTGTTGTTTCCCCTGCTTTGCCATATACAGGTTGCTTGATAGACCTTTGGAAAGAACCACCCCAAGTCTTGTTGACCAGCACTACCTCAATAACAAAGTCGCAGAGAGAGAGATTCGGGTACGTTCGTCCTACTGCCAAAAGACCAGAAACCCAGAAGGTCCTTACACTCGAGGGCGAAAGAAAGAAATCGCTAAGAGGCACCATTTCGGGAGGACTGGAGAGCAGCTAAGGTCAAGCAACCTGTACAAGCTACAACAGGGACTGTGACACACCCCACTGGTAACAGGTTGGAAGGATCACTAACAAATTTTTTCTTTCTCAGTTTTCTCTATTGTTGTGGGTCCTATTCTTGTCCCCCCCCCCCCCCCACTATCCGTTCTTATCTTCAAAGTCAAGGATACCGCCGGCCGCACTGCTGCCAGGCATTGGACAGACGATACAGAGTTCTGAGAGTGTGTTACCCGTCCCAGTTTAGGTCAAGGTAGAATCTATAAACTTGACACATTGCCCAGGACCGGATGTTTGATAGTGATAATACCAGCATACTTAAAAGCATACCAAAAAGAGAGACAACAAAGAGTTCAAGGGTCTGTTGTCACAAACAATACCTACCAAAGGATGCCATATCTGAAAAACAACTGTATATAGTGTAACCTCCCCTGTTTTTATTTTTATCCCAAGATTTGTACATTATCCTTCGTCACCCTGAGTAGATTGTTCGATAAATGCGGCCCATCGTTTATCCATGATCCAGGATCGGCCAAAGAGCAGATGGTTTACTCCCCTTATATGTTTGATTCACTGATCCATATTTCTCTGTTGGGATTATGAATTTCTGTATTGTTATGTAAAATGTTTGTACTGTAACAGTTTTATATTTACTGTTAAAGGGTGGACTGTTAAAGTCGAGTTGCACACACGCCATTTTAGAATAGTATGGCCGCCATTTTGGTTCGCAGAGTTGCGCAAATAAAGTTTCCATACCCGAGTCTGTGTGACAAAGTGGACCAGAAGCGTAGCCATACTATCACACATAAATTCATAAGAACATACTGACACTAAATAAAATATAGTTAGAGGTTTAGAACGCCACACATAGCTTAGTTAGCATTTGCATACATCCGTCTGTATCATGTTTAGTACCGATATGTTCCGTTTCATATGCGCAGTATTCCGGTCATTGCGAATATTGCAATACATACGGTCCGATATTCCTAAGACAGTTTCTGTTGAAAAGTATATAACAAAGGAATCTATTAAAACCGGTTCTGACTGATGATATTTACAATCCCTGACGACGATACTAACAAACATAGGACTCCAAAAGTTCACTCCCCTGCACCTATTCAAACCAGGTGCATCATCTTACCCCCAATCACAGTGGACCTGACATACGATCTCTGACCAATAGGAATGGCCTTTGACCTCCCCCTTCTGACCCTATAAGATAGGTGACCCAGGGCGGCCTCGGTCACTTCGGCACATCTTCCTTTCCCTGACCATTGACCGGACTATGTTCAAGCCTGAACATAGTGAGCTCCGACCGGACTGCGCTGCGCTATTTCCCCTGAAGGTAACATTCGTATTCCCCTTTTATGTGATGTGGCTGATTATGATTGTATCCTGTATCTGTATTTTCTTCCCCTAGTAGAGCCTGTTTATTATACTCATTGTTAGACTTTTGTATCACTTGTTATACCTGTATTTTCTATTCCTGTAACCCCCTGTTGTCCGTTAGGGACTTAAATACATCTTTTTACGGAGTTCCTATCTCCTTACTTCTATACCGTGGTTGTGTCTGTTTATTCGCATAGCGATAAGGTATATTACGGACACTGTCCTTAAAGGTATATTCGCAGATTAGAGTCAGAGTACTGCGAAAGGATCTCTTAATATACAGATGGGTCTTTTCCCATCTTGGCAGGGGATGGCGCTGGCGTCGCCAGCCGCCATCCCCGCCAGCGCCATGGCGATCGTGAGAAGGGGACGCGAGCGCACGAGAGGCGCGCGCGTCCCCTTCCGACGGCGCTTCCATACGTTTCCCCGGGTCCCCGCCGGCTTGCCGGCAGTAACCCGGGGTCCCCGCCGACTGCCCACACCCCCCCTAACCCTGTCCGTCTCCCTGAGGCGGAGACGGACAGGGTTTCCGTCGCGCTAGCGACAGAGACTGAGACGCACGTGCGCGTGAGACGCACGCGCGTCTCAGTCTCCTCGCTGGCGTGGCTGCTGGCGGGTCGCCAGCGCGTACGTTCTGGCGACCCGCCAGCAAGGATGGGAATAGGAACATACTGTAGTACTGGTTCTTTGGTGTACAATACACAACAAAGGTACGCTACGCTTTGTTCGCATGTAGCTAGGTATAAAGGGTACGCTGGTTACGGACATAATACGTAACCTGCGCTTTTCACTTATTGTTTCTTTGGTCATATTTAATCGCCATTAACAATGGTGAATAGTAAAAACATTGGTGGCCAGTGGCCAAAACACTTAACATTGGTGGACAGTGGCCAAAAATACTTATACATTGGTGGCCAGTGGCCAAAATGTAAACAGAGGGGACACAGTGAGCGGCGGCTGCTGGGGATGCAGGAAGCAGTAGCTGCTGGGGTGCAGGGAGAGGCAGCTGCCAGGGACAATGAGCAGCATCTGCCTGGGACAGAGAGAGCAGAGTCTGCCGGAGATGCAGTGAGCCACAGCTGCCGGGAACGAACGGCGGGTGGTGGGGTCTGAGCAAGCATGAAGTGCCGGAAGTAAGGTGAGCGGCAGGCCAATATGTAGTTTGTCACCCATCCACACTGAATAATTGGTGCAAACGGCATGAGAGTTATTGGCTGAATTTACCTGCATGTTCGGCAGATCCCGACGGTCATTAACGATGCGTGGGGGCGAGCATTGTTAACAATATCATACACACACTAAAACATATTGTCATCAATATCAGATGCCCCTTTCTGAATGATATTGATGCCAATATCTTCTAGTGTTTACACATCAGAAGGGCAATTAGAAGCATTAATAGTAATGCCCTGTACACATGGTTTGACAGTAGCTTTGCGCTGGGCGATCTAGTTCAGCATAGATCGCTCAGCACACATCGCACCGCACACATCGCTGCACCAGAGATGTGTGCTGAGCGATCTGTCACTGCACATGTTCTCAATAGAAAGAATACGGGTGATGATGCATGTGGTATAATCTTGTGAGACAATAGCCACACACTGGACAGTGCATCACCGGGGGCCATACACAATGGCCCTTATTCTGGTTCACTCGCAAAGGCAAATTCCTTCTCAAATGGACAATGTGCACTGCATGGGGGGGGGACGACAGATGTAACATGTGCACATAGATTTAGATTTGGGTGAGTTCTTTTGTTTCTGTACAGGGAAAGTACTGACTGCTTTATTTTTTCACTGCAATATAGATCTCACTTTGAAGTAAATCCCCACCTAAATTTAAGTCTCTCTGCACATGTTACATCTGCCCCCGCTGCAGTGCACATGGTTTTGTCCATTTGAGAAGGAATTTGGCTTTGCGAGTGAACCAGAATAAGGGCCAAGGAGTGGACCGTGCTTCATTTATATGCAAACTACAGTAGTTAGATCACTTAGAAATGGGGCTGTAATCACCTTGTGTGTATTCCCCATAAAACTTGAGAAATATAACATTTCTAAATATAAATGTCACCAAAGTAACCTTTTTGGGGGATTGGAAATAAGTAGTAAGTAGCATGCAGCAGCTGTAAAACATAGTTATCAGCCAGACCCAAGATAATGACAACAAGGTCCAGATTTGAGATAAGAGGTCAAGGTTCTAATTGCTGCAAAAGAAGGATCTGCCTTAATTCATTACAATTTCTTACCAGCTATTTATATAGCGCACACATATTCCGCAGTGCTCATCAGTGGACACCACGGAAAAGCAGGTTAAGTCAGCTCACCAACCGCGGGACACACTTTTGACAACATTCTAATCATGTAAACATGCAGGAGAAGCCTCAGTTGAAGAGGAGGTCCATTGGGTGAGGTCAAAGGAGGAGGTGATGGAAAGCAGTATTCATGTTATTGTCCAATGAGAGATAGAAGGTTGTGATGAGTTTAGAAAAGTTATATACAAATACAAAATATAGTTCCTGCAATAATATAGTTACCTGAAATTACTCATTTCAACTAGCTTGTTTCTGTTTACAAACTCAGCTGTAATTCTCAGTATATCAAAGCATGTTGACAGTATAATGGTTGTCATGTTATGTATAGATACTGTATCTATATATATTTATTTATACCCATTATAAACTGAAACTTTCTAAAAGTCATGGGAAAGCAGTATTATTTATTAACAGTTATTTATATAGCGCATACATAGTACGCTGCGTTTTACAGAGAATATTTGACCATTCACATCAGTCCCTGCCCCAGTGGAGCTTACAATCTATATTCCCTACCACATGTGCATGCACACAGATATTCTAGGGTTAATTTATTGGGAGCCAATTAAACTACCAGTATATTTTTGGATTGTGGGAGGAAACCGAAGTACCCAGAGTAAACCCACGCAAGCACGGCGAGAATATACAAACTGCACACAGTAAAAGCCATGGCGGGAATCGAACCCATGACCACAGTGCTGTGAGGCAGGAACGCTAACCATTACACTAGCTGTACTGCCCTCAAAGTAATGGTCTACCCATTTGATTGTGCAGCTACCATTTAATAATATTGCAGTTCTGAGAAGCACAGATGGGACCTGCATTTCGAGGCCATGCTGGTTCTTGTAGTGCAATTTGGAGGACCCAAATGAGTTGGATCTCAATTTAGATATATTATTTGCATGTGCTACTCTCATTTGGCATGATAACAAGCAATTACAGCATATGACCCAGAGTGCGTAACAGTCCTCTAGTGTCAGAGATGCCTTGCCAAGGTCTATGCAAATAGATGGAACGGAATTTTCTAGTCTCATGTAGTGTTTCAATTGTATTGCTGATACCCCTTGGTGTTCTGGGGGAAAAGTTTTTATTTTATTTATCTTTCTTGTTTAAAATAAACCTGAGGAGGTATGGCTCTCAACCAACGGTCAGTCATTGGCTGAGAGCTCTCAGCCAATCAAAGAACGGCTAGTCATTTGACAGGTGTTTTAAAAATATAATACCCGCCACTGCCCGGCCCCGTCCGTCCCGCAGCGCTGCTGAATGATATATGTGAATGATCACAGCGCCCGGCCAGATCATCACACACAGGCGCCGCCGGCTAGTTACAGCGTCAGGACCCGCTGCCCGCTCCGGCGTCCCCCTGATGAGCCCTGCTGCTGACCACACCGCCCCCAGGTCAGCACTCAGTACCCCCGCTGCCCGCCCACTGCTGCCCCTGATCACCACCGGCCCCTATGCCCCTCACCGCCCGCTGCAGCTCCCCGTACATGTGATAAATTGCAAGCGATTTATCACATGTAAAATTTGGCTCATCAAGTGCCAAATTGTATGTGAGCCTCCCGGGGAGCTGCCGGGCGGCTCACAGGAGTATTGGGTCCGACTTGTCCTAAGGACAAGTCGGCCTAATGTATGAGGGCCTTAACAGGTTGGACATCCCGTCCGCTGATATACTGTAGCCAGCCTCAGCTTCCAAGGACCGACCGGGGATACTAGCGGAAGTGTGTGCAGCCCATGTAATGACACTGGCCGCCCCCAGGTGTAGAGGAGGCAGGGAGACGGGGGGGGGGGGGGGGAGGCAAGGAATACGAGATATGATGTCACCTACGGTACGCAGCTGCAGTACACAGCCACCGCTGCCCACTACTACTGAGTGACAGCAAACTGTGTAATCGTACATGTGTATGTGCGAGGTGAGACTGCTGCATCAGGACAGCAGATATTTTTCAGTGCGCCCCGAGACCACTGGCTACCCCAAGCCACAGCTGGTGCTGCCACACCATTGTTATGCCACAGGAGAATATACAAACTGCACACAGTTAGGGCAATTGTGGGAATCAAACCCATGACCTCAATGATGTGAGGTAGCACTGTGAACCAATACACCATGGGGGTTATTCTGATTGATTCGCTTGGATGCGAATTTGCATCCTTGCATGTCAACCAGATCTATTTGCAGCCTGCAGGGAAACACCCACATCCTTCAATGGTCTCCAGGAATCCAGAAGTTGTGCCGGCGGAGATGATAGGTAAACCATTTTCAGCAGGGCTGAAAGGCTCAGCTGCCATATCGCTAAATTTAATAAGGAGCCCCTGAGTGGAGGCATTGATTGCCTGGTGAATTTGTTGCAGAAAGTCAGACATTGTGGATGTTTAAGTGGCACTCAAACTGGATAGTAATAGAAAAATGGCAGTGGCTAGCACATCACCAGAGCTCACCAAGGGTCCATAAAGATAGTGCTTTAAGTAACCTCAGGTATCACAAAACAAATCTGATTAAGTGACCTAAAGTTCACACTGAAGAGCGGACTGAGTATATATTACAAACTGTAGCCTGAAAGTGGGCGTGCCAGCACGTTTATACTCCACCACACGGTGGAGCACAGGGGGTAGGTGGAGATTAGCACTTGCATATTTCCGCAACCGCTATTGACAGTGGCTGCAGTTACGGCTGCATCACCAACTTTCTCTGAATCAGGTTTTTTCTTCTTTATTCACAGTTAATATCTGTTCAAACCTTTCCTTCCTAAGCAAGTGGGGCTAGTGCCAATTCAATAACATTACACCTTACAATCACACACTGCACCTACATTGACCTTTGCACCATGGTATTAAATAAGCCTTGTGATATGCTGTTTGTTTGCCTGCTGCAATGTTATTGCTTCAGCAATAATAAAAATAAGTATATAAAAAAAATGTAGTCATTAAAAGCCTTGTTTATAAAAACTGTTCCACAGGTAACTGGAAAAAAAGAGGGGGAAAGTGGCTGTGCGCGGTCAGGTCACAATGGCAGCAGTGGATATGGGTGCTTAAACAAATAAAAAGCGGGTGATAGCTACGTAGTAAAGGTAGAGGTATCCCGGGCCTGCAGATATTAATAGTTATGTTTTCTATTCAGGCTGCAGTGGAATGTGGGTACTTAAATCACATGAGAAAACGACATATATAAATCATGAAAATAAATTATCTTACAGAAATTATGAAAATGGAAAATCAATGATCCATAAATCATACAAATGACAATAAAAACAAGGCTCAGTTAGAGGCGATACTGGTTTGCATTACAACAATGTTAGTAAAAGTATCTGTATAGACCAGGCATGTCCAAAGTCCAGCCCGTGATGTCACTTCAAGTGGCCCGCAGCCTCCAGCCAGAAGCGGGCGGCTGGAGGCAGACATGGGATGCACAACACAGGACTCTAGAGGTGAGACCCCGGTGAGCGCGCCTTTACCTTGATGGCTTGCTGTCTGAATTGGTGAAAGGGTGCCGGCTGCCACTGTGAGACGTGTTTGCCCCCACACATTTTCACGTCACCATATTGGCCCTCTTTGCAAAATGTTTGGACACCCCTGGTATAGGTTATTAGTATATAAGAAGAGAGATCTTGTTGTAACCATGCAGGTTAGTATTTAGTAGACCGTGGAGCATTATTGCAATAAATATTTAGTTGTTAGCAATGTGATATAGTTACCACTTTTCAACAGAAGCTGTAGTTGTTGCCTTTTAGTAAAGCAGGTGTGTGCATAAGCAGGTGGCCACCTGGATAACAGTAGAGGCTGCGGTTCTAGGCCTGTTTAGCACTTCCAGTCTTACCCTATCTGTATCCAGATAGGGCAAGACTGGAAGTGGTAATCAAATAATTAATCTGAACTAATGACATTATTAGTTGTCAATAATTAGACAATAATTAGCTTATTTATCAATTCATACATTTACATACCTCCCAACTTTTGCAGTTGGGAGGTCGGGACTCTTGCGCGGCGCGCTCCCGAAAAGGGGTTGTGGCCTCGCAGGATGATGCGTCCTCTGGCCGTGCCCTCGTTTTCCACCGCTTGTCGGCGCTGAATACACGCTGTGCCCACAGCGTCTATTCTTGTCAGGCTGGGGGGACTCCCAACTGTCCCCCCCCCCACCGCGGGACAATGGCGGCCCCGGGCGGGACTCGGGAACATCCCCGAATATTGGGACATTCCCGCGGTAAGTGGGACAGTTGGGAGGTATGCATTTATTGACTCCAAGTAAAGAAAAAACCCAAAGAATCAGCTCTAATGTCAGCAGCAGGCTAATACTGAGCAGAGAGAGTGGCAGACATTTCTCTCTTAGGGGGTTTATTTTTTAGAGGGGAGTGGTTTACATGGGTATGGGTCATTAGGTCGACATAGGCAAGGTAGACAGTCAAAAGGTCGACATGGGAGTTTTCACTTTTTTTTACTCGAATGTCGACACAGTCAACATGAACACCGTCTAGGTGCACCGCATCCCCTTGCATGGGTTGCTGCTCTCACCATGCTTATTTATCCTAGTGGATGGTAGGGCATGAAATACTGCTTGGTGTCTCAAAATAAAAATGGAAATCCCCACATCGGCCTCTTGACTGTTGACCTAGCCCATGTTGACCTAATGCTTGTGACAACCTAATGATCTGTCAACCTAAGCCCGTGTTGACATTTCTATATGTCAACATTGGCTCATGTTTACCAGTGGTCAAATTCAGGAATGCGCTTGATAAATTTGACCACTTCTGGGAAGAAGAAACCGCATGTCGACCTTAGTGCTGTCGACCTAATGACCGTATTCCGTTTACACACGGGGGTCTGCGGTTTCTTCTTCCCAGAAGTGGTCAAATTTATCAAGCGCATTCCTGAATTTGTTCCTAGGTGCTATGCTATCCCCAAGACATTGGTACTTTGTAGCCTATGGGCTTCATTTCCCCAAAAATTCCCGGGAGAGACCAGTAGGCCGCACATGCATGGGAGCCCTGATAAAGGAGAGAATAGACTGCTGCTCACTTCATACAATGGAGCTGCGGTCCATGCAGATGTATTGCCGTGAACAACAGCAGTAAGCAATTACCATTATCAGGCCTAAAATGATTTGATGACCAAAGGTGTACTAGGGTACTGGGTGCTTAGCTGTTACATACAGAATTGTCCTGTTGTGCTGCATAGCAGGACATACGCTCCCCCTGTAAGGGAGCCGGCGGGTGCTGCCCATTCATATACAGTCAATGTAAGTAATAGATACAACTTGTAGATGGAACTGTACTGCCTGAGATGAATGGTGTGATTACAATGCTGCAGCACACTGCTAATGACACCACAACTCAGTGACAGTATAGACTGCTCAGCAGCATTACTATGGCAGAATACCGAGGTTTTTCAAAGGAAATGATAGGACACGTTCCTTATCCATGGGCCCCCTAAAATAAGCTCAGATTGCATTCTACCATAATAATGTATTGCATGAATCACTTGTGTCACAATTTCTAAGGTGAGACATTGGATGAGACAGAACACATGAGAAAAATGACACCTTGTTATCGGTAAGATTCATTTCAAAATAAGGTGATGACTAGAAAGAATTTGTCTCAATTCTACAGTACCCTTTCCCAAAATATTAGTGGTAAAACTAAAGGCCCCATACATCAGAGATATATTGGGGCAATGGGCCAATCCCCTGACAGGTTAAAAATCCTGCCCCCCATCCTGACTGAGATTGGTAATCGGCCATTTTTATAATGCAAGTTTTTCGATTCCCCAGATGGATAGATGACCATCGGAGGCCGCTGGGCGGCGGCCAGGACATCGCATAAACACACACCTGAGTACATCCTGTATTTGCCCCTGGAGATAGTGTTGTGTTTACTAAATTTATTGATTTTCATACTGTAGACCAGGGCTGGGCAATTACGGCCCTCCAGATGTTGAGGAACTACACATCCCAGGATGCTTTGCATTAGTTTTGCTATGTGGCCATGCTGAAACTGATGTAAGGCATGCTGGGATGTGTAGTTCCTCAACATCTCGAGGACCGCAATTTCCCAGCCCTGCTGTAGACCTTTGTGTGTCATCCAGTGGACATGTTTAGTTGTCTAGAAACTCTAACCATGATTAAGGGCGAAATGTACTAAGCTTTGATAAACCATCAGCCAATCAGCTCCTAACTGCCATGTCATAGGCTGTGTTTGAAAAATGACAGGTAGGAGCTTATTGGCTGGTCTCTATTTTATCACTTTTCAAGTTTAAGGCCCATTCACACTGGGCTACTTTGCGCTGAAAGCAGCTCAGCGTACACGCCTTAGCTATTTTCAGCTCGAAAGACGCCCAGTGTGTATAGGGCAGTGATGAGCAGAGAGCAATGATGCCCGCGCCTGCATCAACGTTGGCCCAGCCGCTCCTCTGCTGGTATTACCAGTGCGTATGGACTTTTAGTACATCTGGCCTGAAATGTCTTGTACCAGATCGCTGGTGTTATAATACACAATATAATAATAATAAAAAATAAAGTGATAATAAATAATTATCATTATTTTGGTAGTTTTTTCTCCCATAGGACTCAAAGTCGCTTTATAGAAATCAGAAACTGGGTTTGGTATTACACAAAAACCATACAGAGATGATTCAAATCAACAGGAACCTAGGTGTTTATTTACGAAGATGAGAATTCTATTGAAGAAGGGATGTTGCCCATAGCAACCAATCAGATTCGACTTCTTACTTATTTAGCACATTCTAGAAGATATTAGATAGAATCAATCTGGTTCTAAAGGCCCCCATACATTAGGCTGACTTGTCCTTAGGACAAGTCGGACCCAATTCTCCTGTGAGCCGCCCGGCAGCTCCCCGGGAGGCTCACATACAATTTGTCACTTGATGTGCCAAATTTACATGTGATAAATCGCTTGCGATTTACCACATGTAACAGGGAGCTGCAGGCAGTGAGGAGCAGGGGGCAGGCAGTGAGGGTCAGGGGGGGCGCCGGTGATCCTGGGGCGCAGGGAGCCGTGGAGGCAGCGCAGAGTACCAGGGAGCCGGGCAGGACTGCCGGGCAGCGGCGGGACTCGGGAGCAGCAGAACACTTTAAAAAAAAAAAAGCCCATACAAACGCATAGGAAGCCATTGATTGGTTGAGACCTCTCAGCCAATTAGCGATTGGCTGAGAGAGGTCTCAGCCAATCAATGGCTTCCGATGCATTTGTATGCCTGGCAGCGTCTTCTCCGGCCCGGCTCCCTGGTACTCTGCGCTGCCCCCACTGCTCCCGCTGACGGCAGCTTCTTCTCCTCCTCTGCCGTGCTCCCTGCGCCGCTCCCCTGATCCCTCCGCCCGGCTCTGGTAGGTCTCCCCGCCAGCTGCAGTCCCCGCACGGCTCTGGGCAGCACATAAGATTTAGAAAATCTTATGTGCAGCCCGTCCGACCTGCCGACTCCGATCTGATGCGCACGGGGCCACGCATCGGGTCGGAGGGCATGTCTCCATATGCGATTTGGGCTGATTTTACGGCAAAATCGTGCCCAAATCGCATAGTGTATGGGGGCCTTAAATGTGTAGTAAAGGAGAAGCAAAGCTTATACCGGGTGCTGAGAAGCAGCTAATAGCCTATGTGATCATTAGACGTGTACACCAAACTTCATAAATACAATGGACAATGCAGAAAAGGTATGATCAGTCAGACAACAGGCGCTAAGAAAAAAAATTGACTCGATGACATGTCTCCTCCTCTTGAAACACTGTGAAGAGGCCTTGACTGAAACCCTGGCTATGTCACCATCCACGGGGAAGGCATTTTTTTCTTAGCGCTTGTTGTCTGGCTGATCATACCTTTTCTGCATTGTCCATAGAATCTCATTGGTTGCCCATAGCAACATCCCATCTTCAATAGAACTCCCATCTTAGTACATACACTCCCTAGAGAGCACAAAAAGCATATTGTAAGGTTGGTGCAGACATTTTGAGTAATAAATTCATGGGTTATATATTTCACCCTCGAAAGGTACATTCAGGAGGTACATCCTCCTTGATGTTTCCTGTGTGTCCATCTACATTAACCTCTTTGCCTGCTTTGTCTTACACCATACTTACCTACTTTTTAATTCTCCCCATGAAACTTTGGGGGGTGGAGCCAGGCTCTGACATCAACAAGTGATTTGATGCTCCTCCCATTGGACACGTGAATGCCAATGGTTATCTCTCCATCCCACCCCCACTTAACTAAGGACTTTTAATAATAAATATATATATATATATATATATATATATGCAACAATATAAATATTGTTGGTGCCTCAATCTCAGTCTTTAGATCTGACTGATACCAGCATCTAGATACTAGTTAACCTTTGACCTGCAATCTGTCAGCTTATCACCTGCAAGGTCCATCACATGCTCACAAGTGTTATTGGCAATGGCCTGTAACCTAGGAGACTCCATACCTCAGTAGCAGAAACAATGCACTATATGCAGATCCATTTGGTTTGGGTGAATGACTTTACATATTGTTTAAGAATACTATGGATTATACCTGACACATAAGGTAACTTAGACAAATGGTTAGAGAGAAAAAAGAGAACTCTTTTTCTGGGGCACTCTTATGATTTGAAATGAATTTTGGTAATTATTAAAATATAGCTTTTATTAGAGTTATAATAAAATAAAGGGTTTGACAAACACACATATATTATATATGACAAAAACAAATTAATAGTACGATGTGTTACTGGATACCCGCTGATATTATAAGGGATATATTATTATAATTCTCTTCCCTGTTTCAGCTGGGTGATTAGTTATGGAGGTAAATTCCTCTAAGCACAGAGATTTTGATACAGTTTAACAAGGAAGTATAGTTTTGTAACAGATAATTCACATAATATGTTACTTTCCAAAGTAAACTAGACAGATAGGTATCTCTGCCTGGATTTCAACAGTAAAAGGGTGTTTTATATTCCCTAAAAAATAGACAATGTATTTTTCTAGACAGCTTAATATTCCCTCTTGTATACACTCAATCTGTTGAGGGTTTTAACTATCTCTTATCCTTTTACCCACATTAATATCACTGTAATTATTCAATAACAGATATTGCACGGAAAAAGTATATAGGACAAAATAAATTGCACTTAATGACTACATAAGCAGATATTCCAGCTGTACCACTGGAGGGGGAGAGAAATGTCCAGATATCTATTGGCTGGACCACACATCCACACAATGGGTATGTGTCTCCTTTAAGCGAGTTGGCTGTGCTAATGTAGCGAGTGATAAGGTGTTATGCCTCAAAATTGGATCACCGTGATATTCTGTTGTCTCTGGGTCTTGCAGAACGCTGCATAGGACCTAAGATGAGAGATATCAGGTGTATTTGAGGTCAGAAAGAATAGTAGAGCCACACTTCTGCTGTCAGGTTTCCATGGTTTTGTGGGACCTGTTGCTTTAAAGCATTGCAGGACAGCCACAGCCCGTACTGGCTGATGAGAGAGTGTGGGAGTGCTAAGTATTGCTAGGTTTTAAAAGATTGTGAGTAGGTAAGCTATGTTAGAACTAGCGATAAGTTAGTACAATGGCTTGTTTGCCAGTAGATTTAGATGTCTAAATCACCAAAACTAAACAATCCTATAGTCAGTTATTTCAAAGGTCTAATCGACATAAGCAAGTTGACATGAGCATTGTACCAATTCACCAATTGGTTGGTGCGTGTGGCTGGATAGAAAGTAGAGATAGAGGTATGCCTTGTGCAGTCAAAGTTACCTTCTGCTTTCCTGGGGTCATATCACGGTAGCGGACCCACAGGATGAGAGAGGTGCAGGTGAGCGCAGTCCGGCTAGGGGATAGAGAGAAAAAGATCGACGGCTTCCCCTATCAGGTATTGCGGTCCCGGAGTCCTGTTACTGAATTGTATTGCAGGAAGCGCCAGGAACCGCACGCTGATGTGAGAGCCGCCGGTTACCTTGTAGCGTGTATGTGGGCGCTGTCTAGGGAATTCCAGGCAGTCTCTGTGTCCGTGTCTGCATGCGCCTGCAGCACGGAAGTGAAGCTTGGTCAGATGACGCGCGTTTCACCTCAGGAGAGGCTTGGTCACATCGGTGACGTATGAATGGAGGTTCCCTCTTAAATACTCATTAGGTATGCCGCCCATATTGATTAGTCAAATTCTATTGGTCTGGGGGCGTGTTACAGGTTCATAATGGGATTCCTTAGGTTAATACAATCTATCTAAACAGATAGTTCTTATTCACGGATATGGATACATGGGATAACAGTGTCTTGCAGAAAAAGGGGGGATCTCTGCAAGGTATTATGGTGATGTTCCCTTATGAGAGAAAGAGAGGGATGTGTTTGTTACATAACTACTCACTCTCTGATCGCAAGGTAAATTATTCTACAAGAGAGAATAAGAAATAAATATAAATATGAATATTCACGAAAAAGTGACAAAAGAATGACAAAAAATTACAAAAAATTATGAAAAATGACGAAAAGACAGAAAATTATTTTGGAGATAGCAAACCTGTGCTCAGTTCATGCATATTTACTCAGGAAAGTATTTTTAAATTTTTAAGATTTTTACTTTGCATGTATCTATACAGATTTTTACAAGGTTCTTTCTATATAGTATAGTATGCCGGGGGATAATCCACCACATAGTAATTGAACACAATATCCAAGTAGTGTATGAAGATTCTTAAGATGATTAATTGAAGTATAATTAGATCAGTCATTGGAGATTTGACTTATGTACATAAGGATTACAGTGGTTTTAGGGGGTAGGGTAAGATGTCAGGAAAGAGAGGGAGATATGCGAGAGAGAGAGATATATATATACACGAGAAGAGAGGAGAGGGAGAATGTTGAGCATGGATGATTTTATTTGCAGAGAGAATGTACAGTGTCCTTATATGAAGGCACTATAATTGATATTTTCATTCATTCCTCCTGGGGCCAAAGCCCCCAGCTCAAAAGTCCAGAAGCTCTCCCGTTTCAGGAGTTCTTGGGTCAGATTGCCTCCTCTTATCCCAAGATGTATCTTCTCGATTCCAAAAGCTTTGAATGTTTTTGCACTGCTTTGATGTTTTTGGTAGAAATGTTTAGCAACAGTGGTGAGTTGCTTCATCTTTCTACGGTCTTGCTCGGCATTTCTTATACTCCCAAGATGTTCCAACAGACGTTGTTTTAGCATTCTAGTAGTCATGCCTACATATCTGGCCCCACAGTCGCAGTTTATGCAGTACACCACTCCTTCCGTCCTACAATTGATGTGATCTTTTATTTTGGTGATTTTACCATATTTGTTGGTTATTGTTGTGGTTTTTGCCATGTGTTTACATGCTTTGCAGGATCCACATGGGAAGGAGCCTCCATTACCCGTTTGTTTTGGTTCTTTGCGTGTGTAGTGACTGCTCACCAGATGGTCCCTAAGATTTGGGGATCTCCTCCAGCTCATAGCCACTTTTTCTTCTAGGTGGCTGGCGAGATCGGTGTCTGTTCTTAGAATGTGCCAGTGACGCTGGATGATATCCTTGATATTCCTCCAGTCCTGACTAAAATTCCCCACAAATCTTATTTTGGAGTCTGTTGTCTGTTGGGATTTTTTACTTTTTTGGAAGATGAGTTCCTCTCTTTTTATTTTTTGTGTTGATTTTTGTGCCTTTTTGATGGAGTTGTTGCTGTATCCCCTCTCTTTGAGTCGCATTTTGAGTTCCTGGCATTTTTCTGTGTATATAGTGTCATCAGAACAGTTACGTCGTAGGCGGAGAAACTCGCCTTTTGGAATGTTTTCCACTGTTGGTGGAAAATGTGAGCTGGTCTGATGAAGTACACTGTTTGTGGAAGTTGTTTTCCTAAATAATTCTGTTTCGATTAGGCCAGTGTCACCTTTGTAGATTTTTATGTCCAGGAATGAAATTTCTTGATTGCTGATGTCATGAGTGAGTTTTAGGTTCAGTTGGTTGTGGTTCAATGTTTGTATGAAATCCAAGAGCTGGGTCTTTGTTCCATCCCAAATAAGCAGGATGTCATCAATGTAACGATGCCATGCTATTACATGTTGTGTCCAGATTTCATTCTTTTCATTGAAAACATGTTCGTTTTCCCACCAACCTAAAAACAAATTAGCATACGTGGGGGCACAGGCCGCCCCCATTGCTGTGCCCCTCACCTGCAAGAAAAATTTGTCATCGAATGTAAAGTAGTTGAACCTAAGTATGAAGTTCAGCAGATCTATGAGAAAATTGTGGAAATTATCGGAGGTTTCCATGTTCAAAAAGTACCTGACGGCCGCCAGGCCTAGATCGTGGTCTATGCTGGTGTATAATGCCTCCACCTCCAAGGTAACAAGCAGTTGGTCTTTTTCCAGCTTGATATCATGGAGTTTCCTCAGAATATCGGAGGTATCTCTGGTATAGGAAGGTAGTTGTAAAACGAAATGCCTCAAGTGGAGATCTACGAAGGTGCTGGCCTTCTCAGCAATTCCACCTATCCCTGAGACTATAGGTCTACCAGGGGGTGTAATCGGATCCTTGTGGATTTTTGGCAATAGATAGAATGTTGCTATTTTGGGGTGTTCTGTCCATAGGTATTGATGTTCCATCTTTGTGATGGTACCATTGCTGAGTGCACCATCAATTAGTCTTTTGTATACTTCCTTGTAGTTGTCTGTTGGATTCAGGAGGATAGGTTTATAGCATTGTTGGTTGTGCAGTTGTTTGTATGCCTCTTTGGTGTATTTATCTTTGGGCCAGATAACAATGTTTCCACCTTTATCAGATGGCTTTATTACTACCTCTGTCCAGCTTTTGATGTTTTGGAGAGCATCTCTTTCCTCTTTAGTGAGGTTGTCGCGTTTTTTGTGCATTCTGTACTCCGTGTGTAATTTGTCAAGATCTCTAGAGACTAAGTTAGAGAATACCTGGACCTCAGGGCAGATATTCTCAGGAGGAAAAAATGAAGATTTTGGTTTGCATTTCGGTCTCTCATGAATCTCAGATCGAAAAGATTCTGATTCAGTTGCAAGATCCTCCAAGATTTCGATAGCCTGGATTTCTTGTGTTCCCCACAATGTGGTTGTAGGACTGTTGTAGGATTGTTTAGTTTTGGTGATTTAGACATCTAAATCTACTGGCAAACAAGCCATTGTACTAACTTATCGCTAGTTCTAACATAGCTTACCTACTCACAATCTTTTAAAACCTAGCAATACTTAGCACTCCCACACTCTCTCATCAGCCAGTACGGGCTGTGGCTGTCCTGCAATGCTTTAAAGCAACAGGTCCCACAAAACCATGGAAACCTGACAGCAGAAGTGTGGCTCTACTATTCTTTCTGACCTCAAATACACCTGATATCTCTCATCTTAGGTCCTATGCAGCGTTCTGCAAGACCCAGAGACAACAGAATATCACGGTGATCCAATTTTGAGGCATAACACCTTATCACTCGCTACATTAGCACAGCCAACTCGCTTAAAGGAGACACATACCCATTGTGTGGATGTGTGGTCCAGCCAATAGATATCTGGACATTTCTCTCCCCCTCCAGTGGTACAGCTGGAATATCTGCTTATGTAGTCATTAAGTGCAATTTATTTTGTCCTATATACTTTTTCCGTGCAATATCTGTTATTGAATAATTACAGTGATATTAATGTGGGTAAAAGGATAAGAGATAGTTAAAACCCTCAACAGATTGAGTGTATACAAGAGGGAATATTAAGCTGTCTAGAAAAATACATTGTCTATTTTTTAGGGAATATAAAACACCCTTTTACTGTTGAAATCCAGGCAGAGATACCTATCTGTCTAGTTTACTTTGGAAAGTAACATATTATGTGAATTATCTGTTACAAAACTATACTTCCTTGTTAAACTGTATCAAAATCTCTGTGCTTAGAGGAATTTACCTCCATAACTAATCACCCAGCTGAAACAGGGAAGAGAATTATAATAATATATCCCTTATAATATCAGTGGGTATCCAGTAACACATCGTACTATTAATTTGTTTTTGTCATATATAATATATGTGTGTTTGTCAAACCCTTTATTTTATTATAACTCTAATAAAAGCTATATTTTAATAATTACCAAAATTCATTTCAAATCATAAGAGTGCCCCAGAAAAAGAGTTCTCTTTTTTCTCTCTAACCATTTGTCTTAGTTATCTCGGACTCATGGGAGCACCACCAACCTAAAAAATTTGACCCCTTGTGGGCCTAATTCTGTAATTATGTTGGTTTAGGCTACTCAGGCCACACCCTCCACATCAAGTATCCGCTCACTCTGAAGTGGAACTTGAGGTGGGGGTAGACTCTGTGCGGGACTCACACCCCTGTCTGTTCCACATAAGGTAACTTACCTGACCAAGAAAAAATAAATCTCTCTAGATGCAGCCGAACTGATGTTCACTCTTGCTCCTTTTCAACTGTGTACATCTGTAAAAATATATATAAATATACAATAATTGGATACATTTCAAAAGTTGATTTCATGTCCACAAGGTCAAAAAAAGTGACACGCTTATATTGATATCACTTGTCTATAAGTTGGTGCTTACTTATGGAGCAATGGTAGAAAATAGTTTAAATATCATTTTGACACAACTGAAAAATAAACCCGGGATATGAGTGAGGGATATTTAAACACCTTGAAGATTATTTTTAGTTATATAAAAAAATGAGTATTGTATGGAATCATTCTTCAGGTTACATAAATTAACTCATGCTGGTACACATTTAGCGATTTCCATGGCCATGGATACAGTTAACTATATCGGCGGTGCTGCTGGAGAACGATAATGACCGTACACACTGGCCAACTCCATTACAATATCGGTCCGTGATGTCACCCTGCCCCCACTTCATACATGCAGTCGCTGACGATATTTGGTGTAATGTGCGCACGCGTATGGGCCAAAATGTGAGTGAGCGACACTGGCTAGTGTAAACTACTGCTACTTTTTTGATTGCTGGCCCTTTAGCAAGGTGATTGACAGGAAGCTGGCGTTTGGGGTGCTAACTGTTTGTTTAGTGGGAGTGCTAAGAAAAATGCAGGCGTGTTAGGTGTGCCTATGCGTTTTCGGGGTTGGTGTGTGATGCTAGCAACAGACCGGAAATGCTTGTTTTAATTGCAGCGCTGAGTAAGTCCCTGGCTACTGTGGTCCTGCGATGACTTGTGCCCAGTGGAAAATTCATTTGATGGTGATCGTTTTGCGACGGAATTTGGACATATTCACACGTCTGCGTATCGAATTGCAGCCGTACACATCTATTATCACAGTTGACACATTAAATCGCAAGGTGGGATTTTAATTCTAACGGGTGGGATCTTAACTGAACGCTGGCCACTGAGAATTCGTGGCCGTGCGATCAGGTCTGAATTATCCCCATTATCAGATTGCGCTGCATGTACAGATGATAGGGAGGGTTGACTGTACACACTGGACGATATATATGCAATTTCGTAAATGATATCCATATCATCCAGTTCGCTGACTATACAGTATATTGACCAGTGTGTACCCAGCTTTAGACTATAATTGCAAATACTGCAACTACAAATATCTCTGCAAATGGATGATAATGCAACAGATGTCATCAATATTTCATAATCAGAAACAGATAAGGCAGGCAGATTAATAAAAAGGTTCACATACATATGAAATAAAGGGCCTTATTCAGATCTGATCGCAGTACAAATTTGTTCTCAAAATGGGCAAAACCATTTGCACTGCAGGTGGGGCAGATGTAACATGTATAGAGAGAGTTAGATTTGTTCGAGTCATTTTGTTTTTGTGCAGGGTAAATACTGGGTGCATTATTTTTACACTGCAATTAGATTTCAACACACCCCACCCAAATGTATCTCTCTCTGCACATGTTACATCTGCCCCACCTGCAGTGCACATGGTTTTGCCCATTTTTTGAACTAATTTGTACTGCGATCAGATCTGAATAAGGGCCAAAGTATAAACAGCTTGCCAGCAATGCGCATCATTCGTCAGGTAGTCGCGTCTAACATCAGACTGGAAACCGCACAGCCACCAGCATGCCGCTGAATCAACCTCCTCAACTTACAACCAGGAATCACGTCACATGACTGCATGGGCACAACCCAGCACACTGCATTATACTACAGACATTCCTCACTTAACAACCTACCTGTTTATCGACCGCTTGGACTTACGACCCGCCCTTGCATCCCACCTACCCATACGTACTTACGACCCGCCCAGACTGTTTAGTGACACGTGCTGCGCACGTTTTGCAGTGTCTCCGCTTTTCTTTATTTAGAAGTGTACTGTACTTGTATTATGTATTTTTATACACATTTAACGACTAATCAGTTTAACGACTGAGTTGTAGGAACGGAACCTGGTCGTTAAGTGTGGAATGTCTGTACACAACACCAAACCCTGCACCCCCTTCCTGCACACACTGCACTATACTACAGTACCCCTAACCCTGCACCCCCTTCCTGCACACACTGCACTATACTACAGTACCCCTAACCCTGCTGCCCCTTCCTGCACTATACTACAGTACCCCTAACCCTGCTGCCCCTTCCTGCACTATACTACAGTACCCCTAACCCTGCACCCCCTTCACTATATTACAGTACCCCTAACCCTGCACCCCCTTCCTGCAATATACTACAGTACCCCTAACCCTGCACCCCCTTCACTATACTACAGTACCCCTAACCCTGCACCCCCTTCCTGCACACACTGCACTATACTATAGTACCCCTAACCCTGCACCCCCTTCCTGCACACACTGCAGTACCCCTAACCCTGCAACCCCTTCCTGCACACACTGCACTATACTACAGTACCCCTAATCAGTGGTGTAACTATAGCCCTGCAGCCCCCGCTGCGGCGGGGAGGCGCTGAGTAACTGTAGGCGCCGGTCTGCGGGACTATGGTAACTATTCGTCTGTGTGGCCGGGACTCTCCATCTCCTCCTGGTCCCGCAGCGCAGATCTCCTCCTGGCTCCGTCTCATTCTGCAGTGCTAATGAAAACCGCCCCTCACACAATGGCTGCCCCCATACAGCAGACAGTTTTTTAGGGATGCTAGAGGAGGCGGCAGCCTCCTCTAGCATCCTTAAAAACTGTCTTCTATTAGGGAGCAGCCATTTTTTGATTGTCATTTTTCATTAGCACTACAGGAGGAAATGGAGCCAGGAAGAGATATGCGCTGCGGGACCCTGAATGCGGCGGTGGCAAAAGGGGTGTTTAACTTTACTTGGGCAGGCGGGCGGCGCTGCCGATATCGGCGAGGGGAGCAAATATCCTAGTTACGCCACTGCCCCTAACCATGCACCCCCTTCCTGCATGCACTGCACTATACTACAGTACCCCTAACTTTGCACCCCACCATTGTGAGCACTGCATTATACTACAGTGCCGCTAACCCTAGACCCCCTTCCTGCACACACTGCATTATACTACAATACCGCTAACCCTGCTGCCCCTTCCTGCATGCACTGCACTATACTACAGTACCCCTAACTCTGCACCCCCATCATTGTGAGCACTGCATTATACTACAGTACCGCTAACCCAGGGTTGCCGACTTTTTCTGTCTCCTCTCCGGGAGAAGCCCGGAGAGGAGACTTGCAGCTGCAGTTCGGGGGGCTGCATTAAGCCCCGCCCCCAGGATGTTAAAACCCCCAATTCACGGATCTTCGTGGAGGGGGCGGGGCTAAAATGACGCGATTTTAGCTCCGCCCCCTCCTGAGACCCGCGGATTGACGGATGTCAATCCAAAAGTATGGGGAAAACGATGCAATCGGGGGGGGGGGGGGGTGGCGTGGGGGTCCCCCGGAATCCGGGAGGGTTGCCCACCTTTCCGGGGGGCCGGGAGGAGGACCCAATTTTCGGGATCCTCCCGGTAATTCCGGGAGGGTCGGCAACACTGCGCTAACCCTGCACACCCTTCCTGCACACACTGCATTATACTACAGTACTGCTAACCCTGCACCCCCTTCCTGCATGCACTGCACTATACTACAGTACCCCTAACTCTGCACCCCATCATTGTGAGCACTGCATTATACTACAGTACCGCTAACCCTGCACCCACTTCCTGCATACACTGCATTATACTACAGTACCGCTAACCCTGCACCCCCTTCCTGCATGCACTATACTACAGTACCCCTAACCCTGCACCCCCTTCCTGCACACACTGCACTATACTCCCTTCCTGTATGTACTGAACTATACTACTGTAGTATAGTTCAGTACATGCAGGAAGGGGGTGCAGGGTTAGGGGTACTGTAGTACAGTACCCCTAACCCTGCACCCCATCACCGTGCATACTGCATTATACTACACTACACCTATCCCTGCACTATAGTACAGTACCTCTAACCATGCACCCCTTCCTGCATGCACTGCATTATATTACAGTACCCCAAAATATCCTCTAAAAATGCCAGCGTCGCATTGTTATATAAATTCAAATACAAAATGTTGTGCAAAAGAAGATTATATTTCCTATAGAATGTAACCATTACAGGTCATTATGATGAATAAAAATGTTTGCTTGCCAATTTTTACACCTATTTTAACAAAGTCACTTGGCACTCAAAGGGTTAAGAGTTCCACATATACAAGATTTTCAGTTATTATAAATAAGAGATCCAGTGGCGACATCTAGTGGAAAGACTGGGCTACAGTTAATATATATTACAAGTTTTCTCGTGTGACAGCAGGCTGAAGTGTGGTACTACATCTATAATGTCTCATTTACTTGGAACTTGTCAATAATAACAGTGCAATTGTATTGCTTAAAGTTTATGCATGCAGATGACAAGCAGATAAAAGATCGCTGTACCTCCATGCATTTGGAGCATTGTACTACATTGTACATTTACTAAGGCTTGTCCATAGCAACCAATCAGATATTGCATACCTTCCAATTTTCTTTTAGCCGGACCCAGGATATTGCTGCTGCGCGCTGAAGGCGCGTTGGACATTTCGGGTGCGTGGCCTAATTTAGGGGGCGTGGCCTATACTCGCGGCTCACCTGCGAGGCCACGCCCCCATTTTGCCGCTATGGGGGCATGACCCAGAGGCTCTGTGAGCCTCTAGCCATGCCCCCAGCCCCTGGCTGCGGGAATAGACACTGTGCGCATGCGCACAGCGTTTATTCCCCGCTGCTTAGCAGCCGACAGGGGGGACTCCCAACAGCCCCCCTCACCGCGGGACACTGCCGCCCGCGGGTGGGACAGCGGGACAGGCCCTGATAATCGGGACTGTCCCACTAAAATAGGGACTGTTGGGAGGTATGGATATTGTCTATTATTTCATATTACATCCTAGAAAATTATAGAATGGGATTGGTTGCTTTGCGCAGCATCACCTCTTTTCATTGTTAGAAGCTGTAGTAAATATACTCCGTATAATCTAAATGTGAGCTTAAGATATCCATAAAACATAGTTGCGTACCCTCCTGCATTCTGCAGGAGACTCCCTGAAATAGCAGCAATCTCCCTCATTAGTCTACCAATCTCCCTCATTTCACTTAGCCCACATTACACTGTTACATTTTTTGGGAGAAAATGAATGAGAGACAGGTACATTTACATTTAATCATCAGCACCATTTCCCAGCACTTTACCAAGTATAGTATCTCTTACTAACTGCTTTAGGGCTCATCTACAATTGGATTTAAGTAATTTTAAAAGATTCCTCTCAGATGTAGCAGTACACACCCATCAGCTTCTAGGTGCCACATTCACTATCTCTTTCCTCAATCTCTCCATAGGTGTAATTTGACACACCCTTTGGGTGGAGCATGACACGCCCCCTCTCAATGGGGCGCTGTGCAAAATTCTGCTACCAACTATAATCTCCATAAAACTCATTTTCAAAAGTAGGCAAGTATGCCATAAACTCATATACATGTATGTCTTTGAAATGTAAAAATGTGTTGCTTGGTAATATGGGGAATTTGTTAACTGTGATACAGAATGTTTGTTGCATTTAAAGGTGTCCATATACTAGGTCGATTTACATGCAATTTGGTTACTTTTGTTGCGATTGCAATGATAACAAATCGCTTGTGATTGATATTATGGGCGATATTCAATGAGCTTGATTCGCCATGTTTTTATGGCGAATTTGTGCTGTTTGGCGAATTTCTGACTAAAAATCACCCTATTCAATGACCACATGGCGAATACATTTCAAGGTTTTTTTCACCATGATTCACCGAGTAGCAATCGCTATCTTTTTATGGTGAAGTGGAATGTGAACTTTTAAAATAAAGTGTTTTGTTTTTTACATTTGGTGTCAAAAAATCAGGAATTTTATTCTGAGGAGGGGCATGCTATTTTTTTATTCATGTGCTGTAAGCACATGAATATATATTTAATTTAAAATTTTTTTTTTTTTTTTTTTTACACAGCAGCCAGCAGGGGGCGCCGTAGCCGAGCCGCTCATTACATATTCATATATTCACTGCACCCGATCGTTACGATCGGGTATAGTGAATATACGGTCCCCTGCTGGCACCCCCGGGGGGGCAGCCTGTGCTGCCTGGCACCCGGGGAGCCCACCTCCCCCCCACAAAGTTCTGGGGCAGGCAGAGAGACTTCCATCTCTCTGCCTGCCACCGTCCTCAGGCTCCCTGCGGCAATCGCCGCAGGAGCTCATATTCGCCAGTCAGGGGCAGCGAGCCCCTGACACGTTGAATACCGGAGCCCGCCGGCTCCGGAACGTGGCGAATGTGCAGCGAATCCTAAAAAGGATTCGCTGCACCTCGCAGGTATTCTTATTGAATACCGCCCTCTGTCTGAAGCAATGCGCAGTCCTGTGCGCATCCGAGCCTGCAGGAGAGATATGCAAGATCACAGCCAAGCCAGATAGGCCTGGATGGGATCGCATGTGATATATCGAATGCAAAAAGATATGATATATCAATTGCGATCCTGACAGTGCACTTTACTACACAAGGAATCCGAGCAGCAGCATGGATATCAGATCACCAGCACCCCTAACCAGATCACCATTCTCTAGGTGTAGGTAGTATTAGTTTTTTTCATTTGTAACTTTTAACTTTACAGTGATAGTCTTTGGGCGGTATTCTGATGGCGAACTCTAATGGCAAGCAGTGCCGATAGCTCGCCGTCAGAGTATTCAACTCCCTCCCCTTCACTCACTGTTTCCACCTCGCTGGTTTCATTCGGTGAGGTGGAAATGGCAAGTGTGGCCATTAAAACGGGGGGGGGGGGGGGGAAATCGACACAAAATGCAGTGGACTCGCTGCATTTTCACCAGGATGTTAAAACCCCCAATTCACGGATCTTCGTGGAGGGGGCGGGGCTAAAATGACGCGATTTTAGCTCCGCCCCCTCCTGAGACCCGCGGATTGACGGATGTCAATCCAAAAGTATGGGGAAAACGACGCAATCGGGGGGGGGGGGGGGTGGCGTGGGGGTCCCCCGGAATCCGGGAGGGTTGCCCACCTTTCCGGGGGGCCGGGAGGAGGACCCAATTTTCGGGATCCTCCCGGTAATTCCGGGAGGGTCGGCAACACTGCGCTAACCCTGCACACCCTTCCTGCACACACTGCATTATACTACAGTACTGCTAACCCTGCACCCCCTTCCTGCATGCACTGCACTATACTACAGTACCCCTAACTCTGCACCCCATCATTGTGAGCACTGCATTATACTACAGTACCGCTAACCCTGCACCCACTTCCTGCATACACTGCATTATACTACAGTACCGCTAACCCTGCACCCCCTTCCTGCATGCACTATACTACAGTACCCCTAACCCTGCACCCCCTTCCTGCACACACTGCACTATACTCCCTTCCTGTATGTACTGAACTATACTACTGTAGTATAGTTCAGTACATGCAGGAAGGGGGTGCAGGGTTAGGGGTACTGTAGTACAGTACCCCTAACCCTGCACCCCATCACCGTGCATACTGCATTATACTACACTACACCTATCCCTGCACTATAGTACAGTACCTCTAACCATGCACCCCTTCCTGCATGCACTGCATTATATTACAGTACCCCAAAATATCCTCTAAAAATGCCAGCGTCGCATTGTTATATAAATTCAAATACAAAATGTTGTGCAAAAGAAGATTATATTTCCTATAGAATGTAACCATTACAGGTCATTATGATGAATAAAAATGTTTGCTTGCCAATTTTTACACCTATTTTAACAAAGTCACTTGGCACTCAAAGGGTTAAGAGTTCCACATATACAAGATTTTCAGTTATTATAAATAAGAGATCCAGTGGCGACATCTAGTGGAAAGACTGGGCTACAGTTAATATATATTACAAGTTTTCTCGTGTGACAGCAGGCTGAAGTGTGGTACTACATCTATAATGTCTCATTTACTTGGAACTTGTCAATAATAACAGTGCAATTGTATTGCTTAAAGTTTATGCATGCAGATGACAAGCAGACAGTGGCGGGCTGGGCCGGGGGGCAGGGTGCCATATGCCCCCCGGGCCACAATGATTTCAGTGTCCACGGGCTGGCGGCTGTGTGCGTATGGTGGCCGGGAGACATACAGAGGATGTTACCCGGCCGCACAAGTTGCATTGCATGGCTAATCAGCACCACTGATCAGGGAGATCGGCCGTGCTGATTATTCTTTTTGGTCCAGCAGGGGGGTTGCGGGAGTGGCTACACGCTATAGCAGGGAGTGAGGGACATCTGTACAAGGCTGCTACTGTTCCTAGGTATAAGGAGCCTGTCAGACCTGAGTGTTCAAATTTGAAAGCCTCCGGGAGCAGCAGCAGCAGCAGCGTGTCTGCTCTGAACAAGGCTGTCTCATGTCCCTGTAAAGAGCTTCGGACTCGGAGACAGAATCCTTGATGACCTCAGCAGTGGGAGGAGGCCTCCCCCTCATAGCCGTCCTCCTCTGTCCAGAAGCCTCAGCCCTTAACACATGATTGAACACAGGGGTCAGGAACTGCGAGGAGGCCGACAGAAGTTGTCAGAGAGGTAGCATCAGCATTTTATATACAAAGAATTATATAAATATATATATATATATATATATATATATATATATATATATATATATATATATATATATATATATATATATATATATATATATATATAATCCATACTTGCCTAATGATAGCAGTCGACCCTGCAAGTCACACCTGCTGCAGAAGCAATCTCTTGGATTGCTTCTCAGCTGGGCAGGCTTGGCTGAGATCACATGCAATATATCTCATGCAATCCTGTTGCCCAGGAAGGTCCCAGCCAGCTCAAGGGGGATGGCCGGTGACTTCTCTGAGGAGAGAAGTCACTGGTAGCATATGGCAATATGCAATCCTATCCTCTATTTGCACATACAGGGACAGCGGTTTCAAAAGGAGCCGTCCCAGCAATGTGCAGTGGCAGCTGCCAGGTGTGCCATACTGTATATATTAATATATACAGTACCCTACAGTAAATACTATACGTAACAGCACCCTATCTATGAATATTGTAAGTGCAGCACCAGCTGCTGTTTAATTGTTGCTGCATACTAGGGCGGAAGGCAAAACGACGGCGGCGGTGGTGGGCCACTTGCTTGTGTTGCCCCCCAGGCTGAAAGTCGCCAGCCAGCCCCTGCAAGCAGATAAAAGATCGCTGTACCTCCATGCATTTGGAGCATTGTACTACATTGTACATTTACTAAGGCTTGTCCATAGCAACCAATCAGATATTGCATACCTTCCAATTTTCTTTTAGCCGGACCCAGGATATTGCTGCTGCGCGCTGAAGGCGCGTTGGACATTTCGGGTGCGTGGCCTAATTTAGGGGGCGTGGCCTATACTCGCGGCTCACCTGCGAGGCCAGGCCCCCATTTTGCCGCTATGGGGGCATGACCCAGAGGCTCTGTGAGCCTCTAGCCATGCCCCCAGCCCCTGGCTGCGGGAATAGACACTGTGCGCATGCGCACAGCGTTTATTCCCCGCTGCTTAGCAGCCGACAGGGGGGACTCCCAACAGCCCCCCTCACCGCGGGACACTGCCGCCCGCGGGTGGGACAGCGGGACAGGCCCTGATAATCGGGACTGTCCCACTAAAATAGGGACTGTTGGGAGGTATGGATATTGTCTATTATTTCATATTACATCCTAGAAAATTATAGAATGGGATTGGTTGCTTTGCGCAGCATCACCTCTTTTCATTGTTAGAAGCTGTAGTAAATATACTCCGTATAATCTAAATGTGAGCTTAAGATATCCATAAAACATAGTTGCGTACCCTCCTGCATTCTGCAGGAGACTCCCTGAAATAGCAGCAATCTCCCTCATTAGTCTACCAATCTCCCTCATTTCACTTAGCCCACATTACACTGTTACATTTTTTGGGAGAAAATGAATGAGAGACAGGTACATTTACATTTAATCATCAGCACCATTTCCCAGCACTTTACCAAGTATAGTATCTCTTACTAACTGCTTTAGGGCTCATCTACAATTGGATTTAAGTAATTTTAAAAGATTCCTCTCAGATGTAGCAGTACACACCCATCAGCTTCTAGGTGCCACATTCACTATCTCTTTCCTCAATCTCTCCATAGGTGTAATTTGACACACCCTTTGGGTGGAGCATGACACGCCCCCTCTCAATGGGGCGCTGTGCAAAATTCTGCTACCAACTATAATCTCCATAAAACTCATTTTCAAAAGTAGGCAAGTATGCCATAAACTCATATACATGTATGTCTTTGAAATGTAAAAATGTGTTGCTTGGTAATATGGGGAATTTGTTAACTGTGATACAGAATGTTTGTTGCATTTAAAGGTGTCCATATACTAGGTCGATTTACATGCAATTTGGTTACTTTTGTTGCGATTGCAATGATAACAAATCGCTTGTGATTGATATTATGGGCGATATTCAATGAGCTTGATTCGCCATGTTTTTATGGCGAATTTGTGCTGTTTGGCGAATTTCTGACTAAAAATCACCCTATTCAATGACCACATGGCGAATACATTTCAAGGTTTTTTTCACCATGATTCACCGAGTAGCAATCGCTATCTTTTTATGGTGAAGTGGAATGTGAACTTTTAAAATAAAGTGTTTTGTTTTTTACATTTGGTGTCAAAAAATCAGGAATTTTATTCTGAGGAGGGGCATGCTATTTTTTTATTCATGTGCTGTAAGCACATGAATATATATTTAATTTAAAAATTTTTTTTTTTTTTACACAGCAGCCAGCAGGGGGCGCCGTAGCCGAGCCGCTCATTACATATTCATATATTCACTGCACCCGATCGTTACGATCGGGTATAGTGAATATACGGTCCCCTGCTGGCACCCCCGGGGGGGCAGCCTGTGCTGCCTGGCACCCGGGGAGCCCACCTCCCCCCCACAAAGTTCTGGGGCAGGCAGAGAGACTTCCATCTCTCTGCCTGCCACCGTCCTCAGGCTCCCTGCGGCAATCGCCGCAGGAGCTCATATTCGCCAGTCAGGGGCAGCGAGCCCCTGACACGTTGAATACCGGAGCCCGCCGGCTCCGGAACGTGGCGAATGTGCAGCGAATCCTAAAAAGGATTCGCTGCACCTCGCAGGTATTCTTATTGAATACCGCCCTCTGTCTGAAGCAATGCGCAGTCCTGTGCGCATCCGAGCCTGCAGGAGAGATATGCAAGATCACAGCCAAGCCAGATAGGCCTGGATGGGATCGCATGTGATATATCGAATGCAAAAAGATATGATATATCAATTGCGATCCTGACAGTGCACTTTACTACACAAGGAATCCGAGCAGCAGCATGGATATCAGATCACCAGCACCCCTAACCAGATCACCATTCTCTAGGTGTAGGTAGTATTAGTTTTTTTCATTTGTAACTTTTAACTTTACAGTGATAGTCTTTGGGCGGTATTCTGATGGCGAACTCTAATGGCAAGCAGTGCCGATAGCTCGCCGTCAGAGTATTCAACTCCCTCCCCTTCACTCACTGTTTCCACCTCGCTGGTTTCATTCGGTGAGGTGGAAATGGCAAGTGTGGCCATTAAAACGGGGGGGGGGGGGAAATCGACACAAAATGCAGTGGACTCGCTGCATTTTCACCAAACCTCGGCATTTATGGGGATCCTCAACTTCCTCTCACAGTGAGGATTTCTCCCTTATGTTAAATACGGCAAGGGAGTTTGAGGTCGAGGTTGGTTTGTTTTCGCTCTTTGGGCGAGATGTACTAAGACAGTGGTCACCAACCCGTCGCTCGCGAGCTACCGGTAGCTCACCTGAGCGAAACGGGTGGCTCGACCACTGCTGCCTGCCCGGTCCACCCGCCCGCTGTTGCCGCTGGCTTGCGGCGCTATAGCCGCCACCTTGCACCGCTATAGCCGCCGCCTTGCCCCGCTACAGCCGCCATCACCTTCCCCCGCTGTAGTCCTTGTTACGGGGACCAGAGGAGACAGCAGGCGCTAGAAGTCATATTTGACCTCTAGCGTCTGACAGGGAGCACCGCGCTAAGCGCTCCCGGCACTTCCGGGTAACGCTGCAGCTCTGTGTTCCCAGTCATATGCTAGAAGTCAAATATGACTTCTAGCGTGGTGTAGGGAAAGACAACAGAGACCGGACTCCATAAGCCAGCAGGGGGATGATGGAGCTGAGCTCCGATGCTGCAGCAGCCAGCAGCAATTACTAATTTATTATGGAGGAATTTATTATAGTGAAACTGCCCACTATGCCCATGTGAAGACGGGCATAGTGGAGGGGGCAAGCAGTGACCCCCTTGTCAATGAGCATTAACCCCTGGCAACAAAAATGAACCCCTGACAGCAAGCAGGTAATTTAAAATTTTTTATTAGAAGCCTTACTGTGGGACATTGTGTGCAATATGTGTAATGGGCATCATTTGTGTGGCACATGTTTTATGAGCATCAAGGTGTGGGGCATATGTATAAAGGAGCTTCACGTTGTGGGTCATAGGCATAATCGGCATCACGGTGTGTGGCATATGTATAATGGAGTATCACGGTGTGGCATATGTATAATGGTGCATCACGGTGTGTGGCATATGTATAATGGAGTATAACGGTGTGTGGCATATGTATAATGGAGTATCACGGTGTGGCATATGTATAATGGAGCATCACGGTGTGTGGCATATGTATAATGGAGTATCACGGTGTGGCATATGTATAATGGTGCATCACGGTGTGTGGCATATGTATAATGGAGTATCACGGTGTGGCATATGTATAATGGTGCATCACGGTGTGTGGCATATGTATAATGGAGTATCACGGTGTGTGGCATATGTATAATGGAGTATCACGGTGTGGCATATGTATAATGGTGCATCACGGTGTGGGGCATTTGTATAATGGGCATCGTGTGTGTGTGTGGCATATGCATAATGGAGCATCACGGTGTGGGGCATTTGTATAATGGAGCATCACGGTGCGGGGCATATTTATAATGGGTATCACGGACTACACTATTGTGGTCATGTGTATCTGGCACTGCACTATTGAGGGCATATGTGTATCACACCCCCATTTTCCATGGCCACACCCCATGTGGCTACAGCTCTTAGAGAGTGCCCCCATAGTGGAAAAAATGGGGGATGTAGCCTTGCAGGAGTACCACGGTAGTAGATGAACCTTCTAATTTTTGGCACGCGTAGATGACTCTTCTCCTCTGCCTCCAGTGTTGGGAGGTATGTTTTGGGGCATTGCAGTGTGTGGCATAATGTGTCAGGGGCATTACAGTTTGTGGCATTATGTGTAAAGGGCATTTTTTGGGATATTATGCAGATTTTTTTTTTTTTTTTACTTTAGTAGCTCTTCGGGCGCTTTATTTAGTCGCGAGTAGCTCCCGACCCAAAAAAGGTTGGCGACCACTGTACTAAGACATAAAAAGTGATATCATGGAGAGTGTTAAACCACCAACCAATCAGCTCCTACCTGTCATTTTTCAAACAAAGCTTGTGACATGGCAGGTAGAAGCTGATTGGTTGGCTGTTTATCACTCTCCGTGTTATCACTTTTTTAGCTTAGTACATATGGCCCTGTGTGTCCAACGGATCCCTGCACATCTTTCTCTGTCAGCAGGCAGAGGAAGCTGTGCAGTAGAAGGGGATACCGATATTACCACAGGAATCAATGCAGTGGTTTTTTACACCTTCTTTATTAGAAAATGTATCCAGATCGCATTTCCCATTACAAGTATGGGAAATGCAGTAAGATTATGAAAAAAAAAGTGATTTAAAAGGTTCGGAATAATTTATCACAAAACTGCTCCAAAATTCCTTTTCATAAATTGTAGTGAACTAAAATAATGTTGAATAAGGTGTGAAAATATTCTTTTAGTAAAAATCCTGGTGGCATTCATAAAATTAATAATTTTGAGAATAACCATATTTGCTCTATGGTAATCACTGCATCCCATCCTTGCAATTGAAAAGCAAAACCTTGCAGGTGCGGGAATAAACCCCACTCTGCAGGATCTTTTGTATTTCTCACATGCGATGCCATTCCCCCCTTAAAGTTTTAATACTGTTGTGTCTGCAGTCCAAAGTGAGCCAGAGGTGTCTTTTTTGACTGTTTTTGCCTCCAAATTGATTTTCCAAAAATCACTTGGATAAGTAATTGCTTGATATGGATGAAAAGTCTTATCAGTTTAAGGGCTGTTTCACACAGTACGGTTCCTGCCGCACGGTGAAATCCCGTACGGCCAGGGAGCCGTGCCGCACTCAGCAGTTGTGAATGGACACTATTGTGTCCATTCACACGGGACGGCCACGGCCCGGCCGCACGGCTGCAGCCGGATCCCCCCACTGGAAGGGACGGCTGCCGGGCTGTGGCCATCCCTGCCATTATAAAATTCTGAGTGCGGCGCGGCTCCCTGACCGTACGGGATTTCACCGTGCGGCAGGAACCGTACTGTGTGAAACAGCCCTAATACTACCTGACCCTCTCCATTAGGAAGAAAATGCTCTGTTCCTGGACTTCCCTGGTAATGTATGATTGCTATCACCTGTGGTGAATCACCTTTCTTATCAATTACCTAGCTCACCACAGGTGATGGCAATCATACATTACCAGGGAAGTCCAGGAACAGAACATTTTCTCCCTCATAGAGAGGGTCAGGTAGGCAAGTGAGATGTACTGGGTGTGAGAAACTGGGCCCACATAAGTGGATTTGAATAGAACGGCACAAACAACTATTAAAAATCAGCACATTATCTATTCTGCAAAGCTACAGTATAAATATTAAAAAGTATTATTTCTGTTAGCCTACACACTGAGCATTGCAGGCTAGGGAAATTTCCCTTGTGCTTCCCCGGGGCTAGGTTGCCACGTAGAGATGTGTGCATGGGCGATCTGTGCTAACCAGTGTTCTTTGATTAGAACACTGGTCAACTGACTAAATCTTGCCTACATGTAGTCAAGATCTAGCCAGACGATGGTGAGGTGCAGGACGTCGCTCAGTGGCATAAACACGGAGTGATCTGTGCTTAATTTCAGTATCTTTTGTTCTGTACACACAAAGAGATTTGCAGTCACCTGCTAAGCAATTTGACTAGATTTTGACTGCATGCCCTGACTTAGTTAGCCAGAGATAATTAATCTCTGGGGGCATACACACGGAGAGATCTGTGCTTACTTTCTAAGCAATCTAGTCAGATTGCTTAGAAAATAGCACAAAATCGCTCCATGTGTAGTTACATAGTTACATAGTAGGTGAGGCTGAATAAAGACTAAAGAATAAAGTCCATCTAGTTCAACCTATGTTTATAATAGTTTATCCCTTGTTGTATAGTATGTTCTGATATTTTAAAGACAGATTATGTTACTTATTCGTACCCATGGATGTTTTTAACCAATAAATGTTTATCCAACCTTATTTTAAACGTATTTATAGTGTCTGCCGACACCACTTCTCTAGGAAGAGAGTTCCAAAGTTTGACTGCTCTGACTGTAAATAATTTTTTTCTTCTAGATGAACAAAATCTTTTTTCTTCTAATCTAAACTCGTGCCCCGCGTCCTAAATTCCTTTCTAGCAGAAAAAAAGGGTGTTTGACAGTTCCTTATATTGGCCCCTAATATATTTATACATGTTGACGTTTAGTCTCTTCTCTAGTGTAAATAGTCTCAAATTGCTTAATCTTTCCTCGTAGCTTAAATTCTCCAATCCCCTAATAAGCTTTGTTGCTCTTCTTTGGATTTTTTCAAATTCTACAGTATGATGTCCTTTTTATAGTGTGGGGCCCAGAATTGTACTGCGTATTCGAGGTGCGGTCTAACCAATGATTTGTACAGAGGCATAATTATTGAGTCCCTAGTTTCCATGCCCCTTTTAATACATGCTAGAATTTTGTTGGCCTTTTTTTTGCTATATTACATTGAGCACTACACCCCAGTTTGTTGTCTATTTGGACTCCTAGATCCTTTTCGAGTACTGAATTATCCAATTCATCCCGCGTAGGTTATAACTAGCACACTGGTTATGTCTCCCAAGGTGCATGACCTTGCATTTGTCCACATTGAACCTCATCTTCCACTTTTTTGCCCACTCACCTAGATTGTCAAGATCATTATGAAGCAAGGTGACATCTTCTGATGATTTAATAACTCTGCTCAGTTTTGTATTGTCCGCAAAGATGGATACATTGCTGTGTAACCCCATCCCAATATTGTTAATAAAAATGTTAAATTAAATGGGCCCTAGAATCGAACCCTGAGGCACTCCATTTAGTACTGGTATCATATTGGATACTGCACTGTTCACAACCACTCTTTGTTCTCTATTACACAGCCAGTTCCCTACCCATCTACAGCTATTTGTCCTTTATCCCAGGTCCTCCATTTTATTTATCAACCTCTTGTGTGGTACTGTGTCGAAGGCTTCAGCAAAATCTAGGAAAATCACATCTACAGCATTTCCATTATCAAGGTTCTTGCTAACGTCTTCATAGAAACCAAGTAGATTAGTTTGGCATGAACGATTTTTCACGAACCCATGCTGGTTATTACTGAGTAAACTATGAAGGTCTAAATATTCCTGGATACTATCTCTTAAAAATCCTTCAAATAGTTTACCCACTATTGATGTTAAACTAACAGGTCTGTAATTAGCGGGATCCTCCTTTTTTCCTTCAAAAGCAGAATTTTTTGGGGTACCAACCCTTGCGCTTACTTAGGTTCTTGTTAGTAAATACGGATCACCTTCCGTACAACATTTATACCACAACAGAAAAAAATACCAACATAATCCTTGGCGCTGATTAGGAAGTCTCTTTCCCGTAACTTTCTCCTTTCTCAGGTAAGTACCCAAAAGAAAAACATAAAGGAATACAAGAGACAGAGAGAGAGAGAGAGAGAGAGAGAGAGAGAGAGAGAGAGAGAGAGAGAGAGAGAGAGAGAGAGAGAGAGAGAGAGAGAGAGAGAGAGAGAGAGAGAGAGAGAGTTACGGGAAAGAGACTTCCTAATCCGCACCAAGGACAAGGATCCTTTTTTCCTTATTTGAATAATGGCACTACCTCTGCTATTCTCCAGTCTTTTGGTACCTTTCCTGATGATAGTGAATTATCAAAGATGTAATGTTGAGGGGAAGTTAATTCCTCCCTTAATTCCATTAGTACCCTAGGATGAATCCCATCTGTCCCAGGTAATTTATTTGTTTTGATTTTGCTGAGCCTCAATATTATTTCCTCGGTAGAGAAATCAATATTGAGGTCCGGCTTGTTCATCCCATTTGTGGTATGTGTGCGTTCCACAATCTGCTCAACCTTAGTAAACACTGATGAGAAGAACTCATTTTACAGTTCTGCTTTTGCCGTATCCTCCGTAAAACTTTTTTTCAGTGATATTGGTTAGTGGGCCTATGTTGTCCTTAATTATACGTTTACTATTTATGTATTTGAAAAACTTCTTGGGGTTTGTTTTGCTTTCAGTGGTTATGCGCTCTTCATAATCCCTTTTAGCTACTTTGATTGCCCCTTTGCAAATTTTGTTTGATTCTTTGTATTTGGTGAACGCCTCCTCATTTAAGTTATTTTTATAGAATTTAAATGCTCTTGTTTTATTGTTGATTGTTGACTTTTTTTGTCCAACCATGATGGCTTTTTTTAATTGAATTTACCCTTATTTACTTTAGGAATGTATTTAATAGTTAATGATTCGAGTACAATTTATTAGAGTATCCCACATTTCCTCAGCATTTCCCCCCTCAAAAACTGTTTCCCACACAAATCTATTTAGGGCTTCTCTAAATAATTCGAAGCTAGCTTTTCTGAAGTTTAGTATTTTTGCCGATCCTTTATGATGTAATTTGTCCCCTGTACTCTTTTTAACCAATTAAAGATTAGTGGTGGCCACTTCCCTTTGGCTGCAGTGCAGACCAAAGACTGCATGGGAGAGTCGAGCAGCACATATAAACATGAATATACAGTAAAGTTGTATGTAAGATACTTGCATGTGCTGGCAGCCTTACCCAGGGAGCAGCAGCCGCCACTGCAGCACAGACACAAGTTCACAGCTCTCAGCCTATCGTCAATAAGCCTGTACCCCATTTGTTTGTTTCACAGGAGTTTAGTGCAGGCATTTTTCAGTGCTGCGGCGGATGCTGATCCCCGGGTAACTTAGCCAGGACATGTCATACTGTACAAACAGAGCCCAAGGTACTTAAGGCAAAGGGGGCCTCTAAACACTAAATAACCAGACATACATACCACCCAACACACACTACATAAATATACACACACACAAAGCATACATACATACATACATACATACATAAACACAGCACACATACATACATACAATCAATATATACAGCATACATACATACATACTGTACAGACACATTGAGCATACATACATACATATACACACACAAGCACACAATATACATACATACACAACATACATACAGTAAATGCACACACACACACACACACACACACACACACACACACATATCATACAGCACTTACCAAGAGAGGAGGACAGGCAGAGATCCCTATATGCTGGAGGCAATGTGAGTGGAGCTATTTCTGCTGCAGGGTCTGCACACAGTAGTTCCCCCTGCTGCTGTGCCTGTGCTCCGTACTCACTGCAGAGAGCTATGCTCGCTCCAGGGCGCCCTGCATCTTGCTGCTTATGAGGCAAGGAGGTACCCCCTGCCCCCCTTTAATCTGGCTCTGCATACATACAACTTTACATAAATGTTAATATGTGCTTGTCGACTCCCCCTTAAGTCTCTGATCTACACTGCACCCCAGGTGCAGCAGCCGCCGCTGCTAAAGATTAATGTACAACTCAACTGCAACTGTTCATTAATAAGCACTATGACATAATGTAGTGGTGTACATGGCCTACAGAAGATGGGACTGAAAAGGAGAGGAGTTGGGATGGAAATAGGTGGTGTCAGGACTAAAGAGGAGGTTGAGGCACAGAATTTGTTGTTGAACATCTCCTCCATAAAGAAAAGCGTAGATCCGCACCTTAAGGTATAGGTGTCCTCAGTAAATGAGGTTACAGTCATCCACTTGGAATGTGTATTTAATGTGTTTACACTAATACAGTGGTTTAGCCCTACCCTTAAAGATTGATAAGTAATTAAAGGTGCAGGGCCGGCGGAACCCGCTCAGCAAGGGATGCAAAGCAGGGAGGCGCTGGGCCAGTAGAGGTGCTCTCCTTGCTCTGCACCCTGCTCCTGCTGGCTGCCGCTGCTTGTCACGCTGCATGACAGATAGCGGGACAGGCAACATGAGGCACCTACCCGGCCGCTGATGTCCTGCACGCAGGAAAGGGTGAGGGTCGGGGGAGGCAGAGACGCACTGGGATGAGATCTGCAGAGGATGGCTCCGGAGTTACTGCTGACTGCAGTACTGCCAGGAGCCACTAGATGCCCTCAACTGATCCCACTGTGGATCTCTGCCCTGGAGAGAGACAGCCCGGCAACCAGCTGGAGAGAAATTGGCTGACGTGAGTTTGTTTTTATGTGTCTGTCTGTCTGCTATCTCTCTCTCTCTGTCTATAGCTCTATCTCTGTTTATCTATATATCTGTCTGTCTATATCTATTTCTGTCTGTCTGTCTATATCTATTTCTGTCTATATCTATCTCTGTCTGTCTATATCTCTGTCTGTCTATATCTATTTCTGTCTGTCTGTCTATATCTGTCTGTCTGTCTGTCTATATCTATATCTCACTTTGTCTGTGTATATATATCTCTGTCTATATCTATCTATTTACCTCTGTCTGTCTATATCTATCTCTATCTCTGTCTGTATTTATCTATCTATCTTTCTCTGTCTGTATGTCTGTCTGTCTATAACTGTCTCTGATATAGGTATAAGAAGTTGCACTTGGAATTTATAGGTTGCTGCTGAGTTAGAGGGGTATGCTACACATATCCCAAAATACAGGAAAGAATCCTCTGTGTAACCACACCCTCATAAAAGGATAAAGTAATAATATAATAAATTATTACCATGGATAAATGTACAAGAAAATCTTTTTAATGCCATTAAAAGCAATATACTGTATCAATTTATAACTGTCATATATAGATAGCAATTTTCTCAAAAGATATATATCTCTCTCTTAACTATAATGTATCCTAATGCTGGTATTATCATCATGGTATTATCATTACATTCATTGCACAGATTGTTCCTGCCGAATAACGCTGAGTGCACACTGCGGTATCATAGGTGAAGTCTGCTGGCACACCCCTATAACCCCGGAGGACCTACCTAAACTTGGTGAGGTATCTATGGTCAATTTTGACCTCATTCTCTATTGAAAGTACAGTATTCACAGAAGTTCATGCTGGGACATTGTATTATTGGGACAGAGGAGACCACTGCAGCTGCATACTCCTGACCAGCAGTCTGCCTGTGTGGAGAGCTGTAGACAAACTGTTTACTAAATAGGCTATTTGCCTCTCAATTGCACAGACTCATTTTTATTTATTATCCACAAGGGTACGGTATATCCTCCACTGGCGCTAACTTCAAGTTACTATACATATATAGTAAAATGCCATTTTTATTCAAAATACTGACACAGACACTTATCACCCATTAAAAATCCTAGGAAAGGTGTACTGTAACCAAAAAAATAAAATGGGAAGAGCAACTTGAACAAAAAAAATTTTTGTAGCATGAATTGTCCCTTGGGCTATGGAAGGGAGGGCGCAAAATTTCAGATTTGCAGGGGGGCGCCAGACACCCTAGAACCGGCCCTGTATAGGTGGGAAACAAACAAGGCATTTTCATCTACAGTTTTCTACTAGAGTAACTGCATTCTTAAGGTGCCCACACACTAGAAAGATCAGCGATCATAAGATGTGCGCATAAATTAGCTTTGAAATCTTTTGTCCATCCTATTAGGCAAGCGCACATCTATACCAAAGATTTGATCCCGTGTGCGTTCCTATGGATCTTTTGCTAAATCTTCTGATCGTTCATGCAGCATGTCAGATCAGAAGATTTAGCTAAAGATCCGCAAGAGCGCATATTCAACCGATATCGGCCGATTTGCAACCGATTATTGATAAAAATCGACCGATTTTTCAGCCGATCGGTCGGAAATCGGACAATCTGCAAAAAAAAAAGTTCTAGTGTGTGGGCACCTTTACTGACAGAGTTATGGTAAAAGCAGATTACTTCATTTTTTTCTGGGCATATTAATCAAAATTTTCATGTGCAAAAGGGCGTTTCCACACTTTCCACATTTTCTTAGTATTACCTAAACGGCCTGTGCCCCATGCTACCGTGGGGGCTGCTGTTCCCCAAGTAAGGGCTTTTGGATTAGTTTCTATGGAACACTACTCCAGGCCCTTTAATTTGCATATTGTAAGAGAGCATTTTGCATTTGGTAAGGGAAATTGTAAATATAATACCAGGGAGGGGTGGCGGTTAGAGTCGGGGTTATAGCCCTCTGATAACAACACTACGTGGTCGTGGAGATGGTTCCCCAACTCCTGCTAAAAATTAAAAGAGTGGATTACCATCACCATACCATCTCCTGCATACCACTACTGCTCCTTATAACCCCCTGCCTGCATACCACCTCCTGCCTGCATACCACCACTGCTCCATACCACCCGCTGCCTGCATACAACAACCAGCGTGCATACCACCCCCTGCCTGCATACCACTCTGTCTGCATACCATCCCCTGCCTGCATACCACATCCTGACTGCGCACCACTCTCTGCCTGCACACCATCTCCTGCCTGCACACCACTCTGTCTGCATATCACCTCCTGCCTGCATACCAACTTCTGCCTGCATACCTTCTTAGACTTGCATACAACCCCTGCCTGCATACCACCCTTGTCTGCATACCATTCCCTGATTTCAATCAGTGCAAAGTTGTGAATTGTTAGATTCATATGCAGACACCAACCAGTACAAGGTAGGTGGATGTGACACTAAGGGTCTGATTCAGACCCTCCCGCTAAGAAAGCGTTCTTTCGCTGCCTAGCGAGTGGATAAGCGCACCCCAACAAACTCAGAATTAATTCTAATTTCTTATGACCTCTAAGTCAGTGGTTCCCAAACTATGCGCCGCGGGTCCCTGGGGAGCCACAGCTCAGTGACACACTGTTCAGGGCTGCCGAGAGGTATGCCGGGTCTCTCACACGCTGTCAGATAGATGCTCATGCTAAGCCTGCTGTCAGCACAGCACATGCTTTAGGTGTGCCACTGCTGCAGCCTGCCTGGGAGAGACAGAGGGGGGGGGGGGGGGGGGTTGGTCCAGGGCACCTGACGGGCCCCTCTAGCAAGCCTGGCCCTGGGTAATTAGTACCCTGCCGTCTCTCGGCAGCCCTGACAGTGGTGCCGCAGCGCCAGTGTCCCTAGAGGCAGCCTCCTGTGAAATTAGAGCTGGGCGGTTAGGGGGAGTAATATCCATACTAGATATTAATCGGTCAGAGCCAGTGTTCTCACCAGAAAACATTGGAACTGACAGATCGCTCAGCACACATTGATCAGTTTTGCTCGGCTGCTCGAAATGGCTACAAATGAACCAGTTCTTCTTTCATCCTACTACAAACCACCAACCTCGCTATAAAATGAATCATTTTATTTGCATGTGAAATTTTCGGCCCACCTAGTTACCCATATTAATTATTTTGGCTTAAGGGTGCCTTGGAAATATTATGAAGACCCAAAGGGTGCCTTGGACTGAAAATATTTGGGAACCACTGCTCTAAATATTGCCCAAATTTGGCAATAAGAACATGCAGGAACAGGGGCTTTAATAGGAACCCACACATACGCTGTGTAAGACAAAATATCCACAAAATTGCTTAGCATCATAAATCTATAGCATTCTAGTTATCCAACAGCCACATATATTTACATTTGTTCTTAGGCGTGCGCAGCACATTTTATAAGAGGGTGCACCGTCAAAGGGGTGTGTCTATCACCACCTATTGGGCGTGTCTAACACCGCCAATCAGACGTGTCCACTACCATCTATTGGCACTCGCTACAATATAAAACGTCTCTCAGCCCCACCATAATCTCCTGCCTATTTCAGTTTTAATCTTCTAATTACTCTGTGTAACAGTACATGCAAATAAAGTCAAAAACATATATGGATAATGATATATATCGATTTCTGGTACAATTAATAATGAAAAATACACATACAGTAATTGATTGATGGGTGCTTCTTTTAATGGAATACAGTTCTAAAAATAAAAAATCTATTTTTGCTGGTATTGCTAGTGGCAGGGAGGTGTTTACAGTATTAGGGTGAATGTGCGCACACCTATGCATTTGTTAGACTACCACCTACAGAAGTCATTTTATTAATGTGCCTCTTTCCCTAGCAAGAGTCCGTCCTGTTTTGTTTTTTCTACAGCTCCTCCACCCTTCCTTACAGGCAGGGTCGGCTCTATCACTAGGCAGCTTTAGGCAGCTGCCTAGGGCGCCAGGATCTAGGGGGCGCCACCAAGTCTGCCTATCAAAAAATCAATGATGTCTGTGACGATCCTTGTTGTACTTAATGCAGGTGGCTGCTGTGGAACCTCTAAGACCTCACCTCCATACTTTCTCTTGAGGCATACTTCCCTACGCTGCTGCCCTCTCTTCCTGCACTCTGCTATGAGTGTCAAAGGGGAGGGTGCTGGGGGCCTCCAGGGAAAGCAGGGGTCTTACCCACCTTCCTGGGGGACTGGGTGGACCAGTAAATTTTTGGAAGGCTACCTGCCATTCCAGACTGTTAGGCAAGTATGCATTAAGGGGTTGGAAAATGGTTATTGGTGGCAGTATTGGCAGTAGGTTGAAGTTTTGCCTAGGGTGCTTAGAAGCCTTACACCAGCCCTGCTTACAGGACTGGTCGAAAACCTAGATAAACGGATGTGATAATCATAGTAATTTGTTACTATGTGTAAATCAACTGCTGTCTACCAAATAACCTACATTATAGGCTGCATCGCCCCCATTATACCCATACACATGTAACATCTCTTTTATACACACTAATATATATGGCTGTGTAAAAATGGTGTACTGGCAGAAACACTGTTTTTACGGTCTCTCTGTACAGTATTCTGGAGAACTGCTAAAGTGTTTCTTGCCTAGCTGCAGTCATGCTGATCAATGGCTGTAGAGGTACTAATTGTAATATGAACACTTCCTGCATAACACTTCCTGTATGACACGTGAAAGGCAATGATGAAACTTCTATTATTCACGTAGGCTCTCGTTTTATTATTTAGCTCAGCAATTTGCAGGCTATTGTTAGCTAGATTTGGAATTTGTCAAATCCGTAGCATTCAGCCATTTAAATCCAAATCTTGAGCGCCTGAGATTTTATTGCACATAAAATATAATAAATACTTCTATTATCTCAAATTACAGGTATAACCATCAGCTGACTGGCAACTTTCTGCCTCAATGGCATAAACATGCAAGTGGCCCTGGGCTTGGGCTTGCTATATCTAAATAAATAAAAAAAACTGTGACACTTTTGCGGGGATCCAACTGGCGTGGTCAACTCACACTGCACCCAATTACACCTTGTAGGGGCGGCTACAAGAGTCTATCAGTAGGGTGTACCAGATTAGTTTCATTGGGGCAGATGTATTAAGCCTTAACAAGAGATAAATGCAAGGGTGATTTAGGGCCAGATTCTGTAAGCTTCAAGTGATAAAATGGAGAGTGATAAACAGCCAGCCAATCAGCTCCTTCCTGACATATTTCAAACACAGTCTGTGACATGGCAGTTAGGATGTCAGACAGGTCTCTTGGTCAAGTACAGGCAGTGTCTGTAGAGTGGATACAGGTGCAGTATCCATTCCGTTAGGGAAACTATACAAAGCTCGCCTACAGAAGCTGTATTTAAAGCATTACTTCAAAATGTAAGAGCCGTCAATCCCTTTAGTATCTTATACAAACATTGGTGGGTGCTGTTTTGTGGTGTTTATGGCATCTCAATGTAATCTCATATGATAGTCGATGAAAACTTGAAAATGTCATCCTCGAAAATGCACACAAGCCACCCTCCCATGCCTGTCTGGCACACACACCTTCCTTCATGCCCACTTGGTGCACAAACAACCCCTCCCCCCCATGCCTGCCTTGCACACAAGCGACCCTTCCATGCTTGCCTGGCACACAAAAGACCTTCCCATGCCTACCTGGCACAAAGTATCTCTCCTCCAAATGTATATGCAGTACACTATAAATGTACTTCCACCATAAAACACAGAACCCCAAAGCCTGACTTGCTGCCTAATCTCCCATGGGCACCGTCAAGAGATACACATCCTCCACCTGCTGCTTGTCACATCGTTACCAGCAAACATCTGCCTGACAGTCCCTCCATGGCCGATGTCAAGGGATGCCCGAAGGTCACATTCCAAGCAGTGTTAATTTCGTCCATGTTGTCACGACTAAAATTGACTACATAAAAATGCTGTAACATTTTCGTAAGGACACCACATTTTTCGGGTGATTGATTTTTGGTATCCCTTAATTAATAATACTGTATTTTATAGTCTTATCCATTCACTTTGGCCCTAGATTTACTTACTTGCGCTGTGGCTGCGCAACAACTCTCTGTCATGAGAATCACTCATCAGTTTATGTAGCTAGCAAATTAGCTAACTTTATAATTGTTATAATATGCACCCTTACAGCTTCATTTTATTTTGCAGTAGACTAGTACTGTACTACTTACTTGTATCAGGCAGGTTGTATTTTTCTTTAATTATTTAAATTAAAATATTTAATGGGGGAAAAAAACCAATTGTATTCTTGAACTGATATTTGCAGAAAATAAATGACCTGCTGTGAAGGAAATAACATTTTTGTTGCAGTGGTTTGATACCTAGATTACTAAACACATACTGTAGCAACAGGTATACAAACTATTCAAGGGAATGATAGAGAAATGTTCTTCAGCAAAATCCATTACAGTACAGGTTGAGTATCCCTTATCCAAAATGCTTGGCACCAGAAGCATTTTGGATAATGGATTATTCTGTATTTTGGAATATTTTTACATTTGAATGAGGTATCTTGAGGTTTATGTTGTATAACAGGGTTGCCGACTTTCAAATTCTCCTCTCCGGGCAAAGCCCGGAGAGGAGACTTTCATTACCCGTTCGGGGGGCGGGGGCTTGACCGTAACGTCATTAAGCCCCGCCCCCATTCCGGGAAATAGCCTAAATCACTTATCTCCATGGAGGGGGCATGGCAAAAATGGCACGAGTGTGTCATTTTAGCTCCGCCCCCTCCTCTGAGACCCGCGGATTGTGGCATTTAAATGCCGCGATTGGGGGGCTCAGTGGGGGTCCCCCTGATTCCGGGAGGGTTGCCCACCCTTCCAGTGGGCCGGGAGGGGGACCTGATTTTCGGGATACTCCCGGGAGGGTCGGCAACCCTGTTGTATAAGCACATCAAACACATGAAATATACATAATATTTTATGTGTGCATGAAACAAGGTTTTAAAACATGAAATAAAATTGTGTACAATCTGAATTCGAATGCTAAGCAATCATATCCTTGCACATATTTAGTTCCAGTTACATATGTACTCAGTAGGTTTTTAGCAAAAAAAAGGAAATTTTGGAGACTATGGTTTTTGGAATAATTTGGATAACGGATGTTTGGATAAGGGTTACTCAACCTGTATCAATAAACTGTAAAGCTATGGCTATGTAATTCAATGACTAAAATTAGACGAAAATGTTTGTCAAGATCCACTGACTAAAGCTTGACTAAGACGAAATTAAAAAATTTGACTAAAATGTGACATTTAATTTCATAAAATTTTAGGAAAGTGACTAAAGGTGCGTACACACGGTTTGATTCCATTTTCGATTCGCCTTCTATTAGAGATGGACTATTCGACCTGCTTTGAAGTTTTTTCTTCTCCTTTTCAAGTTCCACAATTCTTTTTTGATTTTCCATGTGATGTGCATTCGATTTGCTATTATTGTTGCTAATAGATCAACACTGGCTTCAGGCAGGAGACAGACATTGAATCGAATGCTGCAGTGAACACATTAGATTTGCAATATTTACATTAGATTTGCACTATTATTAGATCTATACTATATACTGTAGTCTTGGCTGTCAAGACTATTTTTCTATTCTATTTACACGGAAGCGTGCATTAGGATCTAATCTGAGTCGAATGTAGGAAAAAAAATTGATACCCATTCGATTTTCTATGCGATTTTGCTTCTATAAGCAAAATCGAATTTTGAGGGCATGACAGAGGTGTGGAGACAAAATCGGGTCATTAATTAATACACATAAATACACCCAAAAAGCGCTATCCTTTTAAAAAAGTTGTAGTTATTGAATATTTTTTTTCCATCATTATAACTTTGATACAATGTAGGCAGAAGAAGATTTGAAGGGCTCTCCTGACCAAACACCTAAATATTTTCTGTTTTACCGGCGGACCCACTGTCAAACACTACCTGACACAAATCCCCTATGTGCATATAAAGGTTTCTTCCAGATGGATGCATCTTCATTCTCCACCTCTTCAATTGTAAGTACCTCCCAATTAACTCGCAATTTGATCACAGTACTGACCTCATAGAGGATCCTTATTTAGCCCCACCCTCCACTTTACAATGCCCACATTATCGGCATTGTAAAGCGGGGAGCGAGGGTACGATTATGCAATTCAGTGCATCATCGACTCACCCACCTTGCTGTGGGGGAGAGGCAGGTGGGGGGTTGGAGATTCAAAATTTGGGAGAATTCAACTGCTACATGATTTACAGGACCCTCCTGGCCATCCAGGAGAGTCGGCAAGCATGCTTTGTCAAAGGGCAGTATATTGCTCCAGAATGTTTATGCCCTGCAAAGATACAGCAAAGGTGCCCCAAAACATAACCAAGGTCCCTCAATGTTTCCCAGTAGGACTGGGTACCAACAAATGTGTCCACATCTGTAATTTTGTAATTTAAGATACTCACCCCCCCCCCCCCCCACCCCATAGGCAAATGCAGGGGGGGGGGTTCTGGTTGCCCGGAAACCCCCCTCTTGGCATATGCCTTAAATTATGACAACATCCGCACTGGTACTGTACATAATATGATCAATAGAGCTTCCACCACATCATGCAGTGTAAGGGACACAGCAAAGCTGCTGCACAGAGAGAGACTGACACGATTTGCTTTTACACCAGTTTACTTGGATTGTGGCTATTGGCCAATGTGGCCACTTCTAAGGTGAATACTTTTTAAAAAAAAAATTTTTTTTATCCAATGGTATAGTTTATCATTAAATGCATTCCTGGAGTTTTTTCTACTGAGATCGGTTCAATTCTTGTATTTTATGCAAATACGTATGAGGCTACCTTATAAGAAGATAGGAGTGATATCGGGTCTCTAAAAGAAACCGCTATATGTTTGAATATACCTCTACAAAGAGTGAGTACGGTACGCATATATTTGTGCCGTTCCTTTCCGTTATCAGGGTAATACCTATTTGCATTATCCACTTGGTGATTGACGTCGACGCACGGTGTAAAAGAAACCTTTATATGCTTCAATTCACCTATACTCGAGTAAGTATTTATCACATCATACCTTTGGGGTATTACATTTTTGTCTATACTTCTACACGTGGTGTCTATACAGCGAGAAAGAAACCTTTATGGGCACAAATCAATTTATTCTTCTGTGAGTTGGGTACAAATCACTGGATCCCCTTCCCCCCACTGCATCCACATTTGTTTATCCATTTATTGATACACTTTTTAAAATTATTTACATATCATGAAACACTACGAGGGACTACCATGAACCACTCCCTGTTAACATCAGGAATCCATCTATACAAACAAGTCCAGCACCTTCTGAATCGGTATTCTTTTCTTCAGCGAGGTCTCGTGTGTGGCCCTCCATCTGATTTAGGATGCAAGGACAGGTTGCGCCTTGGGACTTTCAAACCTTTTTCTTGAGCTGCTGCACATGCCCAGTGTACCAGCTTTTTCTACCACATTTACTGTATGTGTGGATCTGAGCCCTCAAACATTGCAATAGACCAGAGAGCAGCTGCCAGGAGGGATTCAGTATGAAATCCCGGCGGTCGGGATCCCGGCGTTCAAAATCCCGACGCCAAAATCCCGACAAGGGGGGGGGGACGTGGATCGCCCCCCCTTGCGGGCTCGCTGCGCTCGCCACGCAGCGGGCCCAGTGCCTCGCTACGCTCGGCACGCTAATTTATTCTCCCTCCAGGGGTGTCGTGGACACCCACGGAGGGAGAAAGTGTCGGGATTTCGGCGGTCGGGATTCCAGCGTCGGGATTCTGAACGCCGGGATCCCAACCGCCGGGATTTCAACTGCATCCCGCCAGGAGGAAGAGACAGGAGACTTACCATGTAGTGGGAGATTTTGAGATTTGAAAGTGCAGCACTGATTCTATTATGTTTGTGTATTTATCCTTTTCCTGACCACTTAACTTATTTAAATGTTTGAAACTGGCTATACTTTAGACCATCTGTACTGTTAAACATTAATGCTGTATTCCATACAGTATCCAGTTTATAAAAAGACAGATTTTCTAGGCTGTTAACGCTCCCCCAGACTCCCGTACTTACTCCAATGCTCTGCAGAGATTTTGGATTAAATTTGGAACCCCCCCTCTAAAAATCTTGCGTTTGCCACTGCACCCCCCCCCCCCTCCATCCCGATTATCTGTATAATGCAAAATAGGATACATTTTGGTTTGTATCTGCCAAAGCTTTTTACGGTACAGTATGGCAGGATTTGATAAATCCCTGGCAAGAACAAATACAGAATATATGTATACCTTGATGAGGAGTGTCATGGGAGCAGATCACTTAACATTAAACTCTACATTAATTAAAGACACTGAGGTGTAGATTTTGACAGATAAACTGTTACATATTTCTGAAAATGCAAATGATTAAAATTTTAAAATGCACTTTTGCAAAGGACAGCCAGGCAAATACAACCAACAACAGGCATTGCAGGCGGAACTGACTGGAGTGCACAAACACAATATATAAAACCTTTGTAATTCACATAAAGGTAACCGCTCAACCTCAAACTTGACTACTTACCCTACCCCTCATTCTGGTCAATACGCTATGTTCCAATTTTGTGTCCGATGTTGAAGATCTGCGCATGTGCAGGTCTTCTCTGCAGGTGCTCTCGGAGACTTGCATAGTTGCCAAGGTGCTCACAGAGGGATGCAACTAAGATGCAACTAAAATCTAATTCAGTAAGGATTGCATATGATATGCTGTTTGAAGCAGCTTAGCATACTGTATGTGAACCTTAAGCAACCCAAATGCAAGAGGAGATGCATACCTCATGATGCAGTCCTTGTCCTGGCCACTTGTGCAAAATGGGGACCACAGACCCCCATTTTTGGATATGCCTGCGGCCCCATCCCTCCCAGTGAAAACCTCAGCCTGTCAATCAGGCAGAGGCACTCATAGTTTTGTTACGAAATCGCAGATCCTGTCATGCACATGCCCAGGATGGGTACTGCTCGTGCGCATTTCCCCCACCATCGGGAACTCTGCTGTGAATCGCAGAACTGATCTAAGTTGCACATTACCTAGTGAAGCAAAACCGCAACCCTTGCTGAGTAAGCCCCCATATGCGAATACAGAGAACATTGACGCTAAGAGTAGGTCTATGGCTACAGCAGCAGCAACTCAAGAAGATGCCATGTCGTTGCAGATACGATCACACAGCCATCAGAAGGCACACACCCGAAAAGGTTGTGACACACCTGCATATTCCCAACACCTCAAATAAAACGGAAGTTCTCAGTGCGAGCAGGATCGCAGAAGCACCCCTCTGACGAAAATCGCTCCATTGCATGAATATCGTCCACTGCATACAAGCATGAATTAGCCCCAATGTATATGAAACCAGAAACCCGTAACCCCAGGAAAAGTCTAACAACCTGAGGTGGCCAGAAAGATCTTTCTGTCTATTGTATAACAATACTGATGGCACATTAGGAATGTATTGTTCCAGTTATTAGGTCAACAGTGATTAGGTCAACAGTCAATAGGTCAATCACTATTGGTTGACAGGCAAAAGGTTGACGTGATCAAAAGGTCAACATGCACTATGTCGACATTGACAAAAGGATGACACAAGCAACAGGTCGAGACACAGAAATGTCAAAATGAGGTTTTTCATGATCTTTTTCATTCACATAACTTGTTCATACCTTACGATCCACGTGGATGCTCAAAGCGAGCGAATCACATTACACTAATTGGGGGTCCACGTTGACATACAGACCAAAAATGTGCAAAACCTATGTAGACCTTTCATGTGTCGACCATTTCCATATGATCTTTTTTCCATGTCAATATAGTGCATGTCAACCTTTTTCCTGTGCCTACCTTTTCACTGTTGACCAATAGTGGTCGACCTGATGACTTTCAACCTTCTTACAGATGATCCACACGCAGGAAGACATGCACTTTTAATCAGGAGACAGAGAAATACATCGCTGAGCCATCATCTTACAGTAGCTAATTACAGACTAACCGGAGATTTGTGGCTTCCCTGTGACATTGTATTCTAGTCACGCTTTACAGTGGAACAGGCCATTTGGCAGGGTGTGACATTCCACCTATATAATCTATTTACACATTTGCTCCACTATTCCATGGAATTTCATGCATTTTGCTTAATGAATAGAGCTGGGAAGGTACATGTAATCTCTTGTGTAGTGTGAATACTGTAAAACTGGAAACACCTGCGTCTATATTCTATGCGGTCAAACATGCAACCAAATGAGAACATGGCCAATTTTAGGTAAAACAGCTGTGCTAATTTATCTTATTTCTACTAACTAATAATCTAACAAACAAATGAAAATAACAAGATATCACATTAGTATTTTGTTATTACTCAGAATGAACCAATATATATGGTCAGAATGTAGCTTTGAGACTGATGTAGCATTGAATTGGGGCTAATGCTAAATAAACTGAGGCGGCCCAGTTAGGCTGCAGGCCGGAGTCAGGTTATGTAGAAGGGGTCAGTTAGGCTGCGAGGGAGCATGGTTAGGTGAGAGGGAGGTTTATGCGGTGTGTGTGTGTGTGGGGGGGGGGGGTGAGCTTTGGGGGCAGAAGAGTAAACTGCCAGGATGCTGCTACATGTACCACCAATAACTCAGAGAAATAGATAATCCAGGTAATACTGGAACCAAGGATGTCAAATTATCGGTGGTCTACATGTAAAAGGAGCCATACATTTATAATGCGCTATTATCTGCATACAATGAAATATATATTTTGTGCATATGCACAATATGAAAATACTACACATTTTACACAAAAAGATGCATAAAGTATCAATTCATTGATGAGTCCAAAAACGTATTTATATTGTTCAAGATGCAGGACCGTCTCAGACGCTTGTGTGTCTCAGTAATTCTTGCGGCAGGGTACGGCAACCCTGCCTGTGTCCGCTTCAGGGAGATGGACAGGGTTAGGTAGCGCATGCTCTCCTGCACAAATGAGGGTTGTGGTACGCAAGTGCGTCTCATGCACAATAAAAGACGCATTTGCCAGTGCTCCATGTTACATACTGGCAAAAGCCTCCATATCAAACCTCCACTATCCACGCCAGCCCGAAACATGGCGATGGTAGCGAGCCCAGCGTGGGGACGCGGTACGTGTCATCCCGACATGTTCATACCCCCACTATCCACGTCGGCGTGGAGTTGATTTTATAAAGTCTGGCGAGTGCAGCGAGCCACCGAGCCCGAAGCGCGGCGGGTGCAGTGAGCCCCGCAAAGGGATGCGGATTACTTGACGTGTATTCCACGTCCCCTCGTAGGGCTCGCTGCTCTCGTCATGCTTCGGGCTCGGTGGCTAGCTGCGCTCGCCACACTTTATATCATCAACTCCACGCCGCCGTGGATAGTGGGGGTATAAACAGGTCGGGAGGACACTTACCGCGTCCCCAAGTGGGGCTCGTGGCGCTCGCCACGCTTCAGGCTGGCGTGGATAGTGGGGATGTTTCAGGAACACATTCACACCGGTCATGTCAGGCAGGTTAAAATGTTCATTGGTTCGCACACAATGTAATAAGCGCTGACTGACTACGCTAATTGCATAACACTGAATGACTACGCTAACTACGTAAGCTCCGGCTAGCCGCAAATGGGCAGAAACACTATGCTGATTCTGACAGGGACACTATGCTAACTACGTAACTGCCGCTGTGAAACTACACAAGTACCTCAGAAAGTATTAAATTCCAGCCTTTATTGGCCGGGACTTGATCCGACTTTTTAAAAAGTCAAAAACGGATGCTGGATTGTTGAATCCCCGGTCGTTTTCGACTATCGGCAGACGCTTTAGCTGATCCACAGGCTTCCTGACTGTTGGAATCTTTTCAATCAGTCGAAAAAAACGACCTGACATTGAATAGACTGATTGTAACAAATTATTGTTGAAAATGGACCAGGATAGAATACCCCTCCAATTTCTACTTATTGTGTATTTTTCACAAATCCATTCAAACCCATGACACTGCTCACTGAAACATGCTGGAAACATCTCTGGCACAACATCTAAATAAATACGTGTTTCTGGAGCAGAGCCTGATTAACCAATACAGCGCTGGGTCCTGGGGGGCACAATAGATTGTGCTTGGATGGGAGTGCTTCCTGGTGTCGCTAAAGTTGGGTCTTGCAAGATCTTCCGGGAACTGTGGGAGCAGCAGCGATTGCTGGCATCACCAAAGCAGAGAGGCCGAGAAGAGGAGCTCCTGTGACAGCCGTGGCTAAATCCAACGTCAAGGCTGTGATTGATTCTACTGCCGCCATTGCCATCATTGCTAGTGTGGTAAAGGGCAATTTGAACAGAGATAAGGCCCGAGCCTATTACAGATTTTTAGCTGAATATGAACATAAAAAAATTGGTTGAGGGGGTGAGGTTTGGGGGGCGGTAGGCACTTCTGTATTAGCCTAGGGCGGCCGGATCCCGTAATCAGGCCCTGTTCTTGGGAGTTACTTATTTTGTTCCACTATTAAGACAACCTGCCCATTGCTGCTGGCATGGACAACTATAAGCTATTCCTTTGACCAACATTGCTATCACATTGTTATCACATTTCTAATGTCAAAACTGCCATTCATGTTGCTGTGATTTGTATTGTTTTTCAATGAATCAGTGGCGTAACAATAGAGGGTGCAGGGGGTGCAGTTGCCAGCGGCGTAACTATAGCACCGCAGCCCCCGCCACCGCGGGGGGGCGCTGTGCATGTGGGGGCGCGGGGGGCTGCGGTGCTATAGTTACACCCCCCCCAATCCCCCGCAGACTTACCTATCTCGCTGGTCCCGGCGGCTCCGTTCTTCTGCTGAGGACCACTACAAAATGGCCGCCCCCATATAGCACACAGTTCTCTGAAACTGTCTGCTGTATGGGGGCGGCCATTTTGTGGTGGTCCTCAGCAGAAGAAGAACGGAGCCGCCGGGACCAGCGCGATAGGTAAGGCTGCATGGGGATTGGGGGGGGGGGGGGGTTTGCATGGGCGGCGGGGGATTGGGGGTGCTTGGCGGGGCGGGGGCGGCGGCGGGGGGGGGGGGGTGCACCCCCTTTAACGGCGCCCAAAACTTAGTTACGCCACTGGCAGTTGCTATGGGGCCCGGTGGTTCGGGGGGCCCTGGGCCAAGCTAGCAGTCCCCTGCACCCTTTTGGCAGGATGGCAGTGCCATTGTCCCATGCCCCAGTGACAGCGCAGTACTGAAGCCGGAGGTGGTTGAGCTATTCTTGCATCAGTCTCCTCCGTCTCTCTCCTGGGCTTAACGTCACTCTCCTGTGTCCAGCCCCAGCCCGAAATACAAAGCGCCTGACATGTGCATCATCCGGCTAATGTGGTGTGCAGACACAGCACGATAGTGAGGAGCCCTGGCGCTGGAGCAAATCCCAGCTTTTATTTGCCGTGCAGTGACCTGGCTCAGCAGTGATGAGAACGGGTACACCACTGCTTTGGAGATCTGGCACTGCAGTGCGCAGTGAGTGGAGACCCGGCGGCGCGGACACATGGCAGGGGGGGGGTCGAGGTACATAGCAGCATATAGTGGGAACCTGAAAGTGGGAAAATTTAAAGGTACATAGCAGCACCTGTAAGGAATGTAATTAATAGGTTGGCAGGCGCACCAGTAAGGAAGGGGGTGGTGAAGTAGGAGGCACACCGCGCCATCTAAACTGGGAGGGGTGCTATCCTGCTCTCTTTCCCCTGCCCCTCTTTCTTTTCTCCCCTGCTCTCTTTCCTCCTGCACCTCTCTCTCAACCCAATCCCTCACTCCACCTCTGTCTCTCTCTCTCTCTGCCCCTAGTCTTTCTCTGTCCTCCCCATGCTTCCCCCCTCTCTGTCTCCCACACCTCTCTCTACCTGTGCTCTCTCTCAGACACCCTCTCACTCTAGCCATGTCTCTCCCCAACAACATCTCTCTCTCTCGCCCTGTCTCTCACTGAAAGCTGTCTTGTTGATACGCTCTTACCCAGTCTTACGCTGACGCGCTATCTTGCCCTTTATTTCGCTGACACGCTCTCTCGTGGACATGCCCTTGCTCCCCTTTTACTCTCTCCCTGACAATCTCACTCCGGGCCAGATGTATCAAACTTCAAAAGTGATAAAACAGAGAGTAATAAACAGCCAGCCAATCAGCTTCTACCTGCCATGTCACAGACTGTGTTTGAGAAATGTCAGGCAGGAGCTGATTGGCTGGCTGTTTATCACTCTCTATTTTATCACTTTTGAAGCTTGATACATCTGGCCCTCCCTCTCCCTTTCTCTCTTTATCCCCCTCTCTTGCTCTTCTCTCTCTCTCCCTCTCCCTCCCTATTTTTCCATGAAGCCCTCTACCCCTTTCTCTCTCCCCGACACCCTTTGTCTCTTAAAATCTCACTTATTCTTCTGCACCCCCCCCCCCCCTGACATGGATGGGCATTGTAGTGACAATGGGGGGGGGGGGGGCCTTCCAAGTTTTTGCTATGGAGCCCACATCACTCTAGTTACGCCCCTGCATTGTATTATATCTATACATCTTTGGTACTGTACATTCTCATCTGGAATACGCTGTAAGAACTTGAAAAGTTTCAGAGAAGAGCAACTGAATTAATAAAGGGTCTGGAGTCATTGGGTTATGAGGAAAGGTTAGCCAAGCTAGATATGTAAAATAAATAAATATGTTAGAATAGAGGCAATTAATATGTATAAATATATAAAGGGTCAATACAGAGAACCAGCCACGGTTCCTACTTCTGCGTAGGGTCCCGGTTCCTATGCATGAGCAGTATCGTCCTCCTACTGTCCATGCGCTGAACGCGGTTTTTATGGGCTGCTGCTCAGCAGCCCATAAAGAGGCATCCGGGAGGGAGGGAACACCTCTCAATGGGACTGCCTTGGTGACTGGCAGGTCAGACTTCCAATAGTAAGTCAATGCCAGTCACAATGAAGCCAGAGCAGTCTCACAGACAAAAACCGGAACTATAATGTACTCATGAGTAAATATGATAACCATCTTGGGTTATGGAGAATCCTGGATTATAATAGATAGGTATTAGGCAGATCATTTACATTGCAGGTGATCTTATAGGTTGAACTTGATGGATTTACAGTATGTCTTTTTCTCAGCCTCGACAATTATGTTATGTTACAATTTTGTAAACTATAGCAATGCAAGGAAGCAAATTACATCTCCTCAAACACAGTATCTTGCAGTAGGGAAAATTAAATGAGGATTGCTATAATAATAATGAGGATTGCTATAATAATAATAATAATAATAATAATAATAATAATAATAATAATTGAATCAGGCACAAATAAATTACACAGATTCTGGAGCTGATTAAACCCATCTGAAACGCAAAGAAGGGTGCCCAACGAGGGCAATCCCTACTCTGCCATAAATGCTGATCTACCACCTGGATCAGATGACTGGTAGCCATAGATGACGGGCTATCCGTTGGGGAATCAGGGAACTATACCATGTTAGAAATGCCCCAATTACCCGATCCCGACCCAAAGCAGTCACAGCCTGGATTTTTTTTTTTTAATTTTTAGAGACATTCTCATGCCAATAATCTCTAGTGTATGGAGGGCTTTACTGTCAGCCAGCCACAAACACCCCCCCCCAGACATGACAACACACGGACGGGACACCCCCCGGACCGGACACTACAAGCTCCGGACTGCATATTTTGATGTCCGGTCCGGCGTTTAGTCCGGGTCCGGTTTTTACATTGTCCCCTGGACCCTGGCCACAGTGATTTTGCTGCTGCAATCAACATACAACAAAAGTTTACATCCAATTTCAAAGTTAATTTATAAATTATAGATTATATATTATTTTGTCAATTGTGTCCATTCAATCACAGAAAGAGCTCTGGCTTTAATAATAGCACCTACAGGGTGTAGCAGTGCTTTCCCAATGTACAGAGCACAATAAGCAGCACCACATACAAGGCTGCACCGTCCTTTCACAGTCCAGTCTATAGGCACCGCCGGAATACTGTGCCAGTGTACAGTAATGCATCCACACTGCCGGCGTATTGCTCACACAGACTAGCAGCTAAGCACACATCCATCAGCCCTGTAGCAATGTGCCAAGGCGCCTCACTCTCCCCTGCTCCTGCAATGCAGCACAATGCTGTGTACACTATACAGCTGACAGTATGCACTGTGCATTACCTGTAGAAGAACTTATCCCCGCCCGGAGTGGAGGAGTCCGGAGCCCGATCTGCAGCAGCTGCCTACAACCTGCTGTGCTGCCTGCAACCAGTCCTTGCTGCAAGCCATATATCCGGTTACACGGAGCAGCCCAAGGGACACACCCGTTAATACAATAATACTGGCTGCCACTAGTGAGTGGGACTTAAGTCTCTCTGCACGCTGTCTGCCTGCTGTGGATACACCGGGCTATAATCTGAGTAACCTATGAAGTGCCGGACAGGACTGCACAAAGGGCTGTACTGTAATATTATTAGTGTTACTGAAACCCTTGGCAGCCCCAGCAGCAGCCTAACTGACAGCAAATCCCACTTTACACCTGTATTATCCACCACTTGAAGCTAGTAAAGGAATTTGTGTCATCAGCAGTAACTGAAATTAGTACAAATCTAAATGTTGCATTTGTTTCCTTTCTTCCCTCAAAAAGCACATGCAGTATATTACAGGGCCGGGGGCGTAACGCACAGAGGTCACTAGGCACGTATAGCAGCACCTGTGTGGTTCACAGCGGGATCCAAGTGTGATCGGCGCTGCTCTTCCAACTCTGTGGCGCTCCGGCATAGTTAATCGTCTTTGTCCGGGAGCCCTGCTAACACCTGCAATAGGGTACGGGCAAAACCCTGCACAGCCAGGAAGCCATGCCGCACACCGTAGTTAATAATGGACACAAATGGGGGGGTGGCTGCCTGTGCCACCTGCCACCAGGGAGAGGGGGAGGGATGGAGAGAATAAAGCCTCCCTGTATGGTCCAGGCATGTAGCAAAAACCGGACAGGTCGGACCACGCGGGGAGGCTGTAATCTCCCCTTCCCCATGGCCCCCTGATGATAGCTATCACAGGGACCCCCCGGGTTAAGACACCACCCGCTCCGGCGGTCCAGGGTTTAGTCCGGGTCTGGTTTTTACATAGTCCCCCTGCAATAGGGTACAGGAAGATTCCCAATTGGTACCACTCAACCTGTGCTGCAGAGAGTGACGGTGCACCTGCCGCTGCTACTGGACTGTGAAATGGGACCCACTGGTGAATGCTGGTTCTGAATTCTGACTGACCACCATTCTTACACAGCGGAGCTGGAGGCTTATAACTTCACTATGGGCTCCAGTACACACACACACACACACACAATATTTTTTAACATTTTTAGGAAGGGGGGCATATATATATATATATATATATATGTATATACATATATATATATATAAAAATACACGCACACAGGATATATATTTATGTGTGTGTTTATGTAAAACAGCTGTTGGATTTTTAACCCCTGCCGTGCCGTGCTTGTTTTCTACTGCTACAGTTAACCCTCGGATGATTTAACAATCTGTGCATAGACACGCCAGAGTACTGCTTTACCGGGAGTGCCGGACCTGCTTGCACCTTATTTTTTATATATTTATATGCGTGGAGTAATGTGCGCACACGCCACGCACATCAAAGACACACTTGATGCTCAATGAAAATACATTAGGCACTGCCCAGCGTTTCAAGTTGTGGGTGCGACGCAAAATGGGCCATGATGATTGTGACAACATCTGTATAGAGAGAGAGAGAGAGAGAGAATTGTGTTGCACTCGGAATTCCTGATGTATAATTGTAGATATCTTTTGCCAGGTGCCTTTCGATGGCAAGCATACAGGATACATGTAACTTGATGTATACATGTAACGATGCATACATGTAACTTGATGTATCAACATTTTGCTTTATTAGAACCTTGGTCAGGACGAACGGCAGTGCTACTGAACTTTAATGGCAGTATCACTGGACTTTAATGGCAGTACCACTGCACTGGACTTATATAGTACAATTACTAGACTCGAATTGCAGCAGTATCACTGGAAAAACGGCAGTATCACTGGACTTTAACGCCAGCAGTATCACTGGACTGGACTCATCTGGACACCACAGCACACCCTTCCTCTCCCCTCTCCGTAACTGGAGTGAAACGGCAGCAGTATCAATGGACTGGACTCAGCAGGACATTGCAGCACAGCACACCCTTCCTCTCCCCTCTCCGAAGCTGGATCTCGCACATATATATAGGTTTCGGATCTCGCAAGGTCGACAGCGGAATCTTGCGAGGTCCCGAGACCCGTGCTCCAAGCCTGGACTCGAAGTCCCGAACAAGCTCTGAGAGATTCAGATTAGGGGTGTGCCTGGATTCCCCTAATCCGAACTCGCTTATCCCTACTGGTCAGTGCTCACTAAAGGGGGCCATACATCTACAGATCGATCGTCAGATTGGGCTGGTTGGAACAAAAACCTGGTAATGGATGAGTGACAGTTTTTGGCAGTTTTCCAGCATTTCAAAGCAAATGGTCAACTGTCATTTACTCTCATCCATTTCCAGGTTTTTGTTCCAACCAGCCCAATCTGACAATCGATCTGTAGATGTATGGCCGGCTTTATTATCTTGCGAGTTATATATGGTTTGTCGGAGGAACACCGGAGGACTCAGGGAAGCGGCACCCCAGCATATGGACAACACCACACTTGTGGGGTAGATGTATGAAGCAGTGATAAGGGAGGAGAAGAGATAAAGGGGGAAATTTACTAAGATGTGAAATACACTTCACAGGTCATGTTGCTATGGGCAACCAATCACATCCTGTCTACTATCTTCTGGGTGGTAAATAAATAAGAAGTAGCTTCCATCTGTCCCTATTACAGCGGTACAGTCCTGGTATTTGAAAACTGGCCCACTGTCCCTCCGGCTGGTGGCAATGTCCTGCAGGTTGGGGGCAGTTGGCGGAGAGCCAGAGATCACTGCTGCTCTACTCTGCAGATCGTGAAGAGATCCCAGTATCTCTTCATTGCAGAGAGGGAGGGAGTGCTGGGAGCCGGGGGCTGCCCAGCTGCTAGGAAAGCGCTGGGCATGCCCCTGCAAATGCAAAAAAAGGGGGTAGTCGTGCTAGGCCATTCCCCTTTACCTAAGGCCATGCCCACCCACATTTTAGCTCCGCCCCTTTTCGGGTCAGCAGCATCTTTGGCAATGGTGTGGCAGGTCCTGATTTAGTATTCCAGAAAGTTGGGCAGTATGGAAATGTGTCTGATTGGATGATGGAGGGCCCACAGGGAAAATGCAGTGTTAGGGGCTCATATTTAGAGGCTTAGCTGACCCAGAGCCGGCTCTAGCCTAAATGATGCCCTAGGCAAGATTTTGGCTGGTGCCCCCTAGCACCGCCACTAGTTCCGCCTCTGACCCTGCTTACCTTTCCGAGCACCATCAATCCTCATCATAGCAGTCATCATTTTGGTGCTCCTACCTGCAATATTTTAAATAGAAACAGTGCACACATTTGGTGCGCAGCCCAAACAGGGGTGTGGTCTTGGTGGGAAGGGGTATGGCTACACAATAGTACCCCCAATTCAAATTAGGCCACACAGTAGTTCAACTTTGTTCACATTATAACTTGCGATGGTGTCCCTTATTAATGTTACATCACACAGTAGTACCACTTTACCTTATATACATTATTCCTCACATTATTCACATTATACCCATAAAACATCCTGAGAAAATAATGTATTTTAAGCACCTCCATGGCCACACTGCAACCCAGCACAAAGCAGTGTGTGCTGGGCAGAGGAGAAGAGCTGCAGCTGCTGTTGTCACTTAAGGGGAGGGGGCCCGGGCCCCCATTGGGCCCTTCCATCAGACTTTGGCCTGGGTAATTTGTACCCCCTACCTCTTTCTCTCGGCACCCCTGATAATACTACACAGTAATGCCCCTTACACATGACACAATTTTTAATGTCCTTATAAACATAATGCCCCTTAAACATTATGCCAACCTTTATTAATGCCCTTCATACACATAATGACACACATAATGGCCCTTACACATATGTTACAGATTATCAATGCCCTTATACACATGACTCACATAATGACCATTACACATATGTTGCACATTATTAATGCCCTTATACACGACACACATAATGCCTGTTACACATACAGTATGTTGCATATTATTAATGCATTTATACATGACACACATAATGCCCCTTACACATATGCCGAACACTATTGCACAACCAACCCAACCGCAGACAGCACTCGCACAGCTGCTAACACTGTGACCTCTGCCTTTGCTTGGATACAGATGTTTACATCTTGCCTCAATAAGCCATGCAGCTCCTGGCAAGTTCTGCAAACGTTGGGTGCTTTTTTTTTGCTGAAAATTCATCTTATTTTCATTGTTATGTGACCAGGACACACAAGGAGCTTCCGATGATTAAAATGATATGCGGCATGCCTATATTCTGTGTACGACTGTGGCTGTACCTGCATACGGAATGCTATGTTACAATGATTTCCATAATTACACTATTTCCTATGCAGATACAGCCTCCCTCACACACAGAATATAGGCATGCTGCATATCATTTTAATCAGCAGAAGCTGCTGGTGCCCCTACGCATTCCAAACACCCTAGACATTTATCTAGTTTGCCTACGCCTAGGGCCGGCTCTGGGCTGACCAGTAGTATATGGTCCCCTGCACCACTTGATAAAAGTAAATACTGCTATATACACATATATAATCCATACTTGCCTACTTTTAAAAACTAGTTTCAGGGAGATTATAAATGGTAGTATAATTTTGCTCAGCGCACCATTGAGGGGGCGTGTCATGCTCCACCGAAAAGGGCGTGTCTAGTTCCATAAATGGAGAGATTGTGAATGTGGCACCTAGAAGCGTGGGTGTGTACTGCTACATCTGAGAGGAATCTTGTAAAATGACTTACAGTATATCCAAATGTAGATGAGCCCCAGAGCCGTTAGTAAGAGCTACTATACTTGCTAAAATCCTGGAAAATTTTGCTGATGATTCAATGTAAATGTATCTCTTATTCCTTTTTACCCAAAAATGTAACAGTGTAAAGTGGGCTAGGTGAAATGAGGGAGATTGCTAGAGTAATGAGGGAGAGAGGGAGATTGCTGCTATTTCAGGGAGTCTCCTGCAGAATGCAGGAGTGTAGGCAACTATGATATAATCCAGACACATATATAATCCAGCAGTGGGCTGCATTCCCCTGTGCCCCTGTGGGCCAATCCAATCCTGGTCCCTAAAACACAGGTATTCCTGCCTTCATTTATTTTAAGACATCTCTGTGTACTCACATTGTCAGCCTGCACAGTTCTTGTGTTGACAATAGTTCTGAGAAACCAGGAAACATAATCGTGTGTCTATATGCCTCTATGGGGAAGGAAATTGACTCAGGGAGGTACATGAATGTGACAAGTGCAAAAGCTCTGTATACAGTATTGCTGCAACACCCTCTATTGTTAGTGTCACAATTATATCAGTTACTGTAGCAGTTACAAGCAGTGAGTGGTGTGTGAAATCAAATACAGTGCATGTGGGGCTTTTTGGGACAGATAATAATGTACATTTTCTGGAAACTAGTTTAAACTTAAGTTTATAGTGAGATCATCATTAACACTATAGCAGGACATTACCTGAGACCAGAAATGTATCTTTTGGTAGCTTTAGTTTGAAGACTTTGAGGGGGAGGGGGGGGGGGGGTAGGATTAGGCTGTAGGGCAGGGCCGGCGACAGGGGCGGTCAAGGGGGACATGTGTGACGGGCCCCGGCGATCTGAAGGGCCCCAGAGCCCTGCCATGGCCGGGGCCCATCTATAAACTGTGTTACCACCACTGCTGTCTAGTGTGTGTGCACAGTCTGTGCGTGCCGCCCCCGCCTACCCACCCCACAACCTAAACAGATGAGTCAAGCAGGACCCCCTGCCGCTCAGTACCTCAGGGGCACATTCCACTCCCTCACTGGGTCCCTTCAGCCGCCCGGCCGGAACATCATGATGCAGGGTTTGAGATTAACTGGAAGGAGGTACAACAGCACGGGGCTTCATGGGGGCGGAGCTTCATGGGACTCGTGGGGGGCGGGGCTACACAGGGCTCGGGAGGCGGAGCTAGAGATGACTCAGGCAGCTGCAGCAGAGCTGCTGCTGTGCTGTCTGCAAAGTGAGGACTGGAGAGGCTGCTGCATTTCCAGGACCACCCACCCAGCCAGACTGCACTGTTATTTTAAAGGTAAGAGTGATATATATATATATCAGACCTGGCCAAAAGGTAGATCCTGATCTACCAGTAAATCTTGGTGCATCCGCTGGTAGATCACGGCCAAATTAACAAAATTAACGTGAACTTGAACATCTGACGTTTCAGAACGCCAGCTCCCGGTAGTGCCCGTGATGTCATGACGTCACCGGAGTGCTGTCAAGAGCTCTCTGCAGCTGCTATATATCAGTCTGGCCCCACACCCACAGACTGTAATGCCAGGCTTACCACTCTGTACCAGCACAGAGGCTCCTCACAGCACCAAGTACATCCTGAGCGACTCCTGGATGTAGTGTGTGGGGTGTAATTGTCTGATATGGGTGGTACAGTGGCTGCAGGCTGATGCTGCTGGAGTACAGCTGCCGCCTGCTCCGTTAATATGATACAATACCCGAGTGGTTCCGTGCTTGTGTCCTGGTTATCAGTTGCTGGCTGACTAATAGATCCTATAACAGAAGAAAATGGCTGTGCGCTGTTGGACCAGTGTAACAGACTGCGCTAAAATAGAAATAAAATGTAATCCAAAAATAAACATAAAGGCATCAAAGCAATTAAAATACAAAATAAAATCTATCAATATGAAACAAATTTAATTTGAAGGTAACTATGGCCAGTATTCGTAATACTATTAGTAATCCAATCACATATAGCATCTACCATTCTTATATATGTGATTATATAACTAATAGGAGAGAAACTTGTATGCTGCGTGGGTGTATATTGTGTGTAGGTATTTTAGCAATTGTCCGTGTTGATCGCCCCTGCGAATGTGGGGCAGAGAATCGGCTGGCCTGCGAGGCGTGAGACTTACTTTTACAGAGCGAATGATTTTAAGCTCAATCAGTCCTAGCGCTCTCACAGTGGAGCGAAGCCACCGCCCAGCACATGTAGTCACCACCCCAGTATACGCCCTATGTGTGTAAGAGCGGTCAGCAAAACAAAATCTATTGTGGGAAGCATAGGGCCTGTGAGCCTGGTTCAGAGGTGGATGCTATGTATGTATGTATGTATGTATATATATATATATATATATATATATATATATATATATATATGTATGTATGTATGTTTTTGTATGTATGTATGTATGTATGTATGTATGTATGTGCAGTTGTTGATTCTTATATATTCATATCTGCAGAAATATACAGTTACCATCTCTACTGGCAGCAATGCCATGTGCAACTGTGCCCGCCATCGTACAGTTAGATTTACGGGTCTGCAGTAAGGAGTTTCCGGTACTTTCATGCATGCCGAAAATAGCAAAACAGAATATCAGTATATAGGCCACCTTCGAATCAGGCCCATTGACAAGGGTAGATCTCCGCTAACTATGTGAAATAAAAGTAGATCCCGCATACCTCCCAAAATGACCCATTCCAGGAGGGACAAAATGCTCTGCTCCTGGACTTGCTGCCAGTAGTTGTTGCAGAGGTGGGACTGCACCAATGTCACAAATTCAAAAAGGGGAGCCACACCTGCCAGTGAGTCCAGACTGTGGTGTTTAGGGTGGCAGTTGGTGGGGCTCCCCTATCTGAATTGTGGACTGTGCTGCAGCCCTGCAACTGCCACTGACATGAATGTCCAGAAAGAGAGCATCTTGTCCCTCCTGAAATGCGTTATGATGGGAGGTATGATCCCGGGACACAAAAATCTGGCCACCCCTGCTAGAAAACAATGTAACTACAGTGAAAATTGTGTTCATATAAAACCTCACATTACCAAAGATTTATAGGGAAATCCTGCCTTAAAATAATACATTAGATTCTGATGTGAATGTAATATTTAAAATAAGAAGTGAAATCACATTTCCCTAGGTCAGTCATGCAAAAGACAAAGGAGCTGTGATGTCATAATGGGGCTCAAACCACAAACTGGCCAATCAGGTGGGGTCTGTGAGGTCATAGTGATGTCATAATCAGGGCTGTACTGAGGCTGTCTCACTCATTCACCTCACAGGACTCGGGCAGTGCGCAGCTCACCAGCAGGAGGAGATACTCACATAAGGTTAGTGACTGGACAGAGATAAGGGCAGGTTAGTGCGATGCGGCGGCAGACTCGGAGCGCGACTACTATAATATATGACTGATCACCTGACCGACAGGACAGTATTGGATAAAAACAAATCTCCCACCTAGGGGGGAAGTACCGTACTAAGCAGCCACTAGGGCTGTGCCTGGGACACCTAAGGGCGGTGTCTGGATGGCACTGAATAATCCCTGTATGGAGCGGTTAGGGGACGTGTCGCAAGGCACAAATGTGTCCTACTATGCTGCATCAAGTCCCCGTATGGATCCCTTCTTATTAATGTGCAGAGGTGGGAGAGATGTATACGGTGCTGTACCCATGACTTTGTTATTATCTGATACTGTCGTTATAGCTATATCATAGATTGGGCTCCATGTAAGAGTGATACTAAATTCTGGCAGCATATTGTGTTAGTGTCCATGTGATACACAGGATATGCCGCTGGTATTTACCATCACACACAGTATCTTTCCAGCGAGGACCAGCGGTGTCCCCTCCTCCGCTGTATCCTCTGCTGTGTTGCCAGCAGCCTGTTGGCAATGGGTTACTGACTAATGCACATACATGACGGCCGTCTGTGTATGTGTATAGAGCTCAGACCCAGTGGGGACATAGGAAACAGAGTTAGAGCTGTCCTATATATATCATTGCAGCCCTAACCCCTTATAGCACCAGAGACGAGTCCTAAAGGGGTTCTGGCTGTTTCTTACATGGAGTCCTAATACCCAGTGCTAGGGTTCTCTCTCCCCCTCTTTCTCTCTCTCTCCCTCTCTTTTCTTGCTCTCCTACCCACTTCCACATATCTATCTATGTATCTATCTCATTTTCTCTCTCTCTCACTGTGAACATGCGCGTGCCCCCCGGTGCTATAAGGTGCTTTCTTCACCGTGTAAAAGGTATAAATGCAGAAATGGGGTGACAGAAGGGATGACGGGTTATGCAAGGTTAGTGGGTGGGTGGGTGGTTTGGGCAGACTCTGCAAAGTCTCTTAATGCCTAGAGGGACAGGCAGTCCGTCAGCCATGGGTCCCCAGAGGTTTCCCCCACAGGGGTTTTTTTCCTCTCCTGAGTGCTGATGGATGACTCTTCATGAGTCATGTGGCTTCCACCATCTTGTTCCTCTTATAGGACAAGTGTGTAAGAGTTCAGGAACAATCTTGTTCCAGAATTCCCTGTTGTATAATGCAGAGTAAAAATAATACGCGCAGCTCACCAGCAGGAGGAGATACTCACATAAGGTAAGTGACTGGACAGAGATAAGGGCAGGTTAGTGCGATGCGGCGGCAGACTCGGAGCGCGACTACTGTAATATATGACTGATCACCTGACCGACAGGACAGTATTGGATAAAAACAAATCTCCCACCTAGGGGGGCAGTACCGTACTAAGCAGCCACTAGGGCTGTGCCTGGGACACCTAAGGGCGGTGTCTGGATGGCACTGAATAATCCCTGTATGGAGCGGTTAGGGGACGTGTCGCAAGGCACAAATGTGTCCTACTATGCTGCATCAAGTCCCCGTACGGATCCCTACTTATTAATGTGCAGAGGTGGGAGAGATGTTTACGGTGCTGTACCCATGACTTTGTTATTATCTGATACTGTTGTTATAGCTATATCATAGTTTGGGCTCCATGTAAGAGTGATACTAAATCCTGGCAGCATATTGTGTTTAGTGTCCATGTGATACACAGGATATGCCGCTGGTATTTACCATCACACACAGTATCTTTCCAGCAAGGACCAGCGGTGTCCCCTCCTCCGCTGCATCCTCTGCTGTGTTGCCAGCAGCCTGTTGGCAATGGGTTACTGACTAATACACATACATGACGGCCGTCTGTGTATGTGTATAGAGCTCAGACCCAGTGGGGACATAGGAAACAGAGTTAGAGCTGTCCTATATATATCATTGCAGCCCTAACCCCTTATAGCACCAGAGACGAGTCCTAAAGGGGTTCTGGCTGTTTCTTACATGGAGTCCTAATACCCAGTGCTAGGGTTCTCTCTCCCCCTCTTTCTCTCTCTCTCCCTCGCTTTTCTTGCTCTCCTACCCACTTCCACATATCTATCTATGTATCTATCTCATTTTCTCTCTCTCTCACTGTGAACATGCGCGTGCCCCCCGGTGCTATAAGGTGCTTTCTTCACCGTGTAAAAGGTATAAATGCAGAAATGGGGTGACAGAAGGGATGACGGGTTATGCAAGGTTAGTGGGTGGGTGGGTGGTTTGGGCAGACTCTGCAAAGTCTCTTAATGCCTAGAGGGACAGGCAGTCCGTCAGCCATGGGTCCCCAGAGGTTTCCCCCACAGGGGTTTTTTTCCTCTCCTGAGTGCTGATGGATGACTCTTCATGAGTCATGTGGCTTCCACCATCTTGTTCCTCTTATAGGACAAGTGTGTAAGAGTTCAGGAACAATCTTGTTCCAGAATTCCCTGTTGTATAATGCAGAGTAAAAATAATACGCGCAGCTCACCAGCAGGAGGAGATACTCACATAAGGTAAGTGACTGGACAGAGATAAGGGCAGGTTAGTGCGATGCGGCGGCAGACTCGGAGCGCGACTACTGTAATATATGACTGATCACCTGACCGACAGGACAGTATTGGATAAAAACAAATCTCCCACCTAGGGGGGCAGTACCGTACTAAGCAGCCACTAGGGCTGTGCCTGGGACACCTAAGGGCGGTGTCTGGATGGCACTGAATAATCCCTGTATGGAGCGGTTAGGGGACGTGTCGCAAGGCACAAATGTGTCCTACTATGCTGCATCAAGTCCCCGTACGGATCCCTACTTATTAATGTGCAGAGGTGGGAGAGATGTTTACGGTGCTGTACCCATGACTTTGTTATTATCTGATACTGTTGTTATAGCTATATCATAGTTTGGGCTCCATGTAAGAGTGATACTAAATCCTGGCAGCATATTGTGTTTAGTGTCCATGTGATACACAGGATATGCCGCTGGTATTTACCATCACACACAGTATCTTTCCAGCAAGGACCAGCGGTGTCCCCTCCTCCGCTGCATCCTCTGCTGTGTTGCCAGCAGCCTGTTGGCAATGGGTTACTGACTAATACACATACATGACGGCCGTCTGTGTATGTGTATAGAGCTCAGACCCAGTGGGGACATAGGAAACAGAGTTAGAGCTGTCCTATATATATCATTGCAGCCCTAACCCCTTATAGCACCAGAGACGAGTCCTAAAGGGGTTCTGGCTGTTTCTTACATGGAGTCCTAATACCCAGTGCTAGGGTTCTCTCTCCCCCTCTTTCTCTCTCTCTCCCTCGCTTTTCTTGCTCTCCTACCCACTTCCACATATCTATCTATGTATCTATCTCATTTTCTCTCTCTCTCACTGTGAACATGCGCGTGCCCCCCGGTGCTATAAGGTGCTTTCTTCACCGTGTAAAAGGTATAAATGCAGAAATGGGGTGACAGAAGGGATGACGGGTTATGCAAGGTTAGTGGGTGGGTGGGTGGTTTGGGCAGACTCTGCAAAGTCTCTTAATGCCTAGAGGGACAGGCAGTCCGTCAGCCATGGGTCCCCAGAGGTTTCCCCCACAGGGGGTTTTTCCTCTCCTGAGTGCTGATGGATGACTCTTCATGAGTCATGTGGCTTCCACCATCTTGTTCCTCTTATAGGACAAGTGTGTAAGAGTTCAGGAACAATCTTGTTCCAGAATTCCCTGTTGTATAATGCAGAGTAAAAATAATACGCGCAGCTCACCAGCAGGAGGAGATACTCACATAAGGTAAGTGACTGGACAGAGATAAGGGCAGGTTAGTGCGATGCGGCGGCAGACTCGGAGCGTGACTACTGTAATATATGACTGATCACCTGACCGACAGGACAGTATTGGATAAAAACAAATCTCCCACCTAGGGGGGCAGTACCGTACTAAGCAGCCACTAGGGCTGTGCCTGGGACACCTAAGGGCGGTGTCTGGAGACGCTGAATAATCCCTGTATGGAGCGGTTAGGGGACGTGTCGCAAGGCACAAATGTGTCCTACTATGCTGCATCAAGTCCCCGTACGGATCCCTACTTATTAATGTGCAGAGGTGGGAGAGATGTATACGGTGCTGTACCCATTACTTTGTTATTATCTGATACTGTTGTTATAGCTATATCATAGTTTGGGCTCCATGTAAGAGTGATACTAAATCCTGGCAGCATATTGTGTTTAGTGTCCATGTGATACACAGGATATGCCGCTGGTATTTACCATCACACACAGTATCTTTCCAGCGAGGACCAGCGGTGTCCCCTCCTCCGCTGTATCCTCTGCTGTGTTGCCAGCAGCCTGTTGGCAATGGGTTACTGACTAATACACATACATGACGGCCGTCTGTGTATGTGTATAGAGCTCAGACCCAGTGGGGACATAGGAAACAGAGTTAGAGCTGTCCTATATATATCATTGCAGCCCTAACCCCTTATAGCACCAGAGACGAGTCCTAAAGGGGTTCTGGCTGATTCTTACATGGAGTCCTAATACCCAGTGCTAGGGTTCTCTCTCCCCCTCTTTCTCTCTCTCTCCCTCTCTTTTCTTGCTTTCCTACCCACTTCCACATATCTATCTATGTATCTATCTCATTTTCTCTCTCTCTCACTGTGAACATGCGCGTGCCCCCCGGTGCTATAAGGTGCTTTCTTCACCGTGTAAAAGGTAAAAATGCAGAAATGGGGTGACAGAAGGGATGACGGGTTATGCAAGGTTAGTGGGTGGGTGGGTGGTTTGGGCAGACTCTGCAAAGTCTCTTAATGCCTAGAGGGACAGGCAGTCCGTCAGCCATGGGTCCCCAGAGGTTTCCCCCACAGGGGTTTTTTCCTCTCCTGAGTGCTGATGGATGACTCTTCATGAGTCATGTGGCTTCCACCATCTTGTTCCTCTTATAGGACAAGTGTGTAAGAGTCCAGGAACAATCTTGTTCCAGAATTCCCTGTTGTATAATGCAGAGTAAAAATAATACGCGCAGCTCACCAGCAGGAGGAGATACTCACATAAGGTAAGTGACTGGACAGAGATAAGGGCAGGTTAGTGCGATGCGGCGGCAGACTCGGAGCGCGACTACTGTAATATATGACTGATCACCTGACCGACAGGACAGTATTGGATAAAAACAAATCTCCCACCTAGGGGGGCAGTACCGTACTAAGCAGCCACTAGGGCTGTGCCTGGGACACCTAAGGGCGGTGTCTGGATGGCACTGAATAATCCCTGTATGGAGCGGTTAGGGGACGTGTCGCAAGGCACAAATGTGTCCTACTATGCTGCATCAAGTCCCCGTACGGATCCCTACTTATTAATGTGCAGAGGTGGGAGAGATGTATATGGTGGTTTAGCCATTACTTTGTTATTATCTGATACTGTTGTTATAGCTATATCATAGTTTGGGCTCCATGTAAGAGTGATACTAAATTCTGGCAGCATATTGTGTTAGTGTCCATGTGATACACAGGATATGCCGCTGGTATTTACCATCACACACAGTATCTTTCCAGCGAGGACCAGCGGTGTCCCCTCCTCCGCTGTATCCTCTGCTGTGTTGCCAGCAGCCTGTTGGCAATGGGTTACTGACTAATGCACATACATGACGGCCGTCTGTGTATGTGTATAGAGCTCAGACCCAGTGGGGACATAGGAAACAGAGTTAGAGCTGTCCTATATATATCATTGCAGCCCTAACCCCTTATAGCACCAGAGACGAGTCCTAAAGGGGTTCTGGCTGTTTCTTACATGGAGTCCTAATACCCAGTGCTAGGGTTCTCTCTCCCCCTCTTTCTCTCTCTCTCCCTCGCTTTTCTTGCTCTCCTACCCACTTCCACATATCTATGTATGTATCTATCTCATTTTCTCTCTCTGACTGAACATGCGCGTGCCCCCCGGTGCTATAAGGTGCTTTCTTCACCGTGTAAAAGGTAAAAATGCAGAAATGGGGTGACAGAAGGGATGACGGGTTATGCAAGGTTAGTGGGTGGGTGGGTGGTTTGGGCAGACTCTGCAAAGTCTCTTAATGCCTAGAGGGACAGGCAGTCCGTCAGCCATGGGTCCCCAGAGGTTTCCCCCACAGGGGTTTTTTCCTCTCCTGAGTGCTGATGGATGACTCTTCATGAGTCATGTGGCTTCCACCATCTTGTTCCTCTTATAGGACAAGTGTGTAAGAGTTCAGGAACAATCTTGTTCCAGGATTCCCTGTTGTATAATGCAGAGTAAAAATAATACGCGCAGCTCACCAGCAGGAGGAGATACTCACATAAGGTAAGTGACTGGACAGAGATAAGGGCAGGTTAGTGCGATGCGGCGGCAGACTCGGAGCGCGACTACTGTAATATATGACTGATCACCTGACCGACAGGACAGTATTGGATAAAAACAAATCTCCCACCTAGGGGGGCAGTACCGTACTAAGCAGCCACTAGGGCTGTGCCTGGGACACCTAAGGGCGGTGTCTGGATGGCACTGAATAATCCCTGTATGGAGCGGTTAGGGGACGTGTCGCAAGGCACAAATGTGTCCTACTATGCTGCATCAAGTCCCCGTACGGATCCCTACTTATTAATGTGCAGAGGTGGGAGAGATGTTTACGGTGCTGTACCCATGACTTTGTTATTATCTGATACTGTTGTTATAGCTATATCATAGTTTGGGCTCCATGTAAGAGTGATACTAAATCCTGGCAGCATATTGTGTTTAGTGTCCATGTGATACACAGGATATGCCGCTGGTATTTACCATCACACACAGTATCTTTCCAGCGAGGACCAGCGGTGTCCCCTCCTCCGCTGTATCCTCTGCTGTGTTGCCAGCAGCCTGTTGGCAATGGGTTACTGACTAATGCACATACATGACGGCCGTCTGTGTATGTGTATAGAGCTCAGACCCAGTGGGGACATAGGAAACAGAGTTAGAGCTGTCCTATATATATCATTGCAGCCCTAACCCCTTATAGCACCAGAGACGAGTCCTAAAGGGGTTCTGGCTGTTTCTTACATGGAGTCCTAATACCCAGTGCTAGGGTTCTCTCTCCCCCTCTTTCTCTCTCTCTCCCTCGCTTTTCTTGCTCTCCTACCCACTTCCACATATCTATCTATGTATCTATCTCATTTTCTCTCTCTCTCACTGTGAACATGCGCGTGCCCCCCGGTGCTATAAGGTGCTTTCTTCACCGTGTAAAAGGTAAAAATGCAGAAATGGGGTGACAGAAGGGATGACGGGTTATGCAAGGTTAGTGGGTGGGTGGGTGGTTTGGGCAGACTCTGCAAAGTCTCTTAATGCCTAGAGGGACAGGCAGTCCGTCAGCCATGGGTCCCCAGAGGTTTCCCCCACAGGGGGTTTTTCCTCTCCTGAGTGCTGATGGATGACTCTTCATGAGTCATGTGGCTTCCACCATCTTGTTCCTCTTATAGGACAAGTGTGTAAGAGTTCAGGAACAATCTTGTTCCAGAATTCCCTGTTGTATAATGCAGAGTAAAAATAATATATATATTTTACTTAAAATAAAAGTTAGAATTTATTTATTAAATATATTTTGTGTGAATTTGTCTTTATTTTAATTATTAATAAATGCTCCAAAAGGTCAGGAGGTCGCAGCGAGGGCTGGTGGGTAAATGAGAGCAGAGGTGGTAATGGAAAGTAAATGTAGTAGGCTTACACCCTGATCTCTGAGGTAACCATACAAATGGGAGGGGCGTTTGGAGTAGGTTTACACCCTGATCTCTGAGTGACCATACAGATGGGTGGGGCTTATGGAGTAGGCTTACACCCTGATCACTGAGGTGACCATACAAATAGGAGGGGCTTATGGAGTAGGCTTACACCCTGATCACTGAGGTGACCATACAAATGGGCAGGGCGTATGGAGTAGGCTTACACCCTGATCTCTGAGGTAACCATACAAATGGGAGGGGCTTATGGAGTAGGTTTACACCCTGATCTCTGAGGTGATCATACAAATGGGTGGGGTTTATGGAGTAGGCTTACACCCTGATCTCTGAGGTAACCATACAAATGGGAGGGGCGTATGGAGTAGGTTTACACCCTGATCACTGAGGTGACAATACAAATGGAAGGGGCTTATGGAGTAGGCTTACATCCTGATCGCTGAGGTGACCATACAAATGGGTGGGGCTTATGAAGTAGGCTTACAACCTGATCACTGAGGTGACAATACAAATGGGTGTGGCTTATGGAGTAATGAATCAATGCCTCTGACTAATATGTGCTCAAGGTTTGGTAGGGAAACATTATATTTGTATGTGATGTACTGTATGTGAATAATGCAAGTCGGTTATATGATATATGGGTTATTAACTCCTGATAAATAATAATAATAATAATAAATACAAATAAAAAGAAGATTTAACAAAGGAGGAAGAGAAAGAGGAAGAAGAAGAAGAAGAAGAAGAAGAAGAAGAAGAAGAAGAAGAAGAAGAAGAATTAGATTTCTAAAGTAATTTCTCCAGTTCGGCACAAGACACGTTACAGATAACATGAACGTATTACAGAAGTTTAGGTTTTCAGAGAATACAGAAACAATGAATAAAATACAAAGGTGTGACAGACATTTTGTGTTATCAATGCCAAAGATTATTATATTCCTAATTACAAAATTATCAGAACCAGTCACGGCTCTTTCTACACAGGAAAGTCCCAGGTGAGGCGGCCAATTTGGGCGCACTACGTAGGTTACAATGTGCAATTAGCAATACATGACAATAGGACATACAAGGGTAAAATAAAAAGCAACCTATACCCCTTTCACATCGCACCTACTGTAATTACCAGGTTCATGCCGGTAAGACCCGGTAATTGGTGCGATGTGAAAGGGGTTATCGGATCCTGCAAAGCGGTAACAACACGGCAATATGAACCGGTAAAAAAGAAGGGTTCTTACCGGTTCGTTGCCGTGTTGACTTGCGGTGTGAACAGGTTACTAAGGTTGAGAGACCCGTTTCCCGTTCACACCAATGGAGGAGGCAGTGCTTGGAGCAGCACCAGCACTAAGTGTTGCCTCCTCCCCCGCCTCCGATGATGCTCTGCTACGCCCCTGGGTGAGGTCAGCGAACCAGCAATATTGGCAGTTCGCTGAGGGGATGTGAACAGTGTAAAATGCAGGGTTGCTCCGGGACTGAACCATTTAAAAGTCCCAGTGGGACCCTGCATTTTGCGATGTGAAAGGGGTAGAACAGGATTCACACTGCAGAAATAGTTCTGCCGCTTACAGAATAAGGAATATGGTCTCACTTTCTGTATCCACATTACTCCGTTACATCATTTTAAAGATAGCTGAAGGGAAAATATCAAACAAGGTTCAAGTCACGGACAATAATTACATATCTGATGGACAGTAAAACAAAATAATAAGAAAAACGATATTAATTCCGTGTTACATTTGGAAAATGTTAAACTCTGAATTGCATATAATATAGGCATGATCCCACGTGGATTGCTGACAGCTCAGCAGTTATAACTGTGGGCTGTGGTAATGGTTCCAGTGATACAGACTGTTCGGTAGGTTGCGTATGTTAGCAGCCTAGTGAACATCTGCCCCCCCCCCCCCCCCCCCCCCCCCCGCTGCTAGCAAGAGAGGAAATGTGTTCCCTAACACATCCCCCCACATGTCGCCGAATAGGAGAGAAATCGATGTTAGCACACCATCAAATGCTTTCTTTGGGTGATGCTGCTGGAGCACAGCCGCCTCCTGCTCCGTTAATATACCACCTGAGTACGCGGTTCCGTGCTTGTGTCCTGGTCAGCAGCCGATGACTAATAGGTCCTATAACGATTTATCTATCACAGAAGGCGAGTTGTCTTTAATAAAATCCCCCCTCATTTCTAGTTTTTAATAAAACAATCGTTTGTATTCTTGAGCAGTATATATAGTACACAAGTTTACTGTATTTTTTTTTTGGGGGGGGGTTGGGCAGGGGGGTGTAAGAGGTTTCTAAATTTGAAGCAACTCTGTATGTGTGTAAGAACGTCCAGCAAAACAAAACCTGTTGTTGGGCCAACTTTGGGCTGAGGTCCATATCTGCTGCCCCCCCACCATTACGAGAGCCGTTACCTCCTCCCTTGAGGGTCCACTTGGGGGGCACCATTAAGTCCCCTGGGGCAGCAAAATCGATAGGGGAGTGGGGGCGGGCTCCGGCAGTCCTCGGCCGGAAATCTCTGCCATCGCAGCCGGGGCTGCAGCCAGATGGAACTTAGACAAGGCCGCAGACAGTGCCCTGCCCGGAAATGGTTCGGTGTGCTCCCTAAGGTGCACAGACAGGCGCTACCAGGGGTGTTCCGCTAAGAGCTGCCACTTGACAATGGGGTTGTCAATCCCAATGAAACAAGAGCAACAAGAAAAGAGAAGTGGCGCTTGTTTGATGAAAGAGTATACAAGATATTTAATAACAATTAAAAAATCATATCACACAATTACATTGACAATAAAAAATGTAAATGGTAGATACACACTAAGAGCATGGGGAAGGAGCTGGACCAGAATGAATAGGGGAATATAGCAAGATGGGTATTCCGTCTCAGCTGGTCAGAGATGTAACTGATGTTGGGGGGAAGTTTGATATGCCCACTGCCCGCACTGCTAGGTGCCAATGGAACGGCAAACAAGTAGTTCCCCGAGCCCACTCTCACCAAGTGGCTGTACGTGCGCATAATGGTATATGTGCATGCGCAGTCGCTCACCATCGATTCCCAGCGCGAACATGCAGGGGAAGGTGGCGATTAGAATAAGGGCCTATGTGTGTAAGAGCGGTCAGCAAAACAAAACCTGTTGTAGGAAACATAAGAAGCATAGGGCCTGTGAGCCTGGTTCAGAGGTGGATGCTACATATGTACGTACGTATGTATGTATGTATGTATAGTTGTTGATTCTTTTATATTCATATCTGCAAAAATATACAGTTACCATCTCTACTGGCAGCAATGCCATGTGCAACTGTGCCCGCCATCGTACAGTTAGATTTACGGGTCTTCAGTAAGGGTTTACGGCACTTTCATGCATGCGGAATAGCAAAACAAAATATCAGTCTATAGGCTACCTCCGAATCAGGCCATTGACAATGGTAGATCTCCGCTAAATATGCGAACTAAAAGTAGATCCCGGGACAAAAAAATCTGGCCACCCCTGATATATATTATTATTTATTTATTTATTAACAGTTTCTTATATAGCGCATACAAATTCCGCAGCGCTGTACAGAGCATAGTTATGAGCAAACACAAAACAAATTACATTACAAGACAGTTTAGGACAAGTACATGGTTAATACAGATAGTTGCATCAGGGGACAGGACACTGAAGCAATTATCAGGGTGGCAGAGGTTTATATATTCTAAGAAAGGCACATGAGGAGAGAGGGCCCTGCTCGTGAGAGCTTACATTCTAAAGGGGAGGGTTAAACAGACATGGGTGACACAGAAGGGGGAGAGGTGAGCATAAACAGGTTAGGATGAGAGATGGTCAGGTTTTATGCAGGAGGGTCGGAAGAGGTCAGCTTAGTGTTTGATATTTTAAGTCTAAAATAGCGCTGGGTCATCCAAGAGTAGACAGCAGAGAGACAGTTGGAGATATGAGTTAGGATGGAAGGAGAGCGATCAGGAAACGAGGGGTAGATTTTAGTATTTTCGGCATAGTGGAGGTCGAGTGAACAAATAAGTTCACCCAGAGAGGGCATGTAGAGATAGAGAAGAGGGCCAAGAATAAAATAATCAGGGACACCTACTCTCAATGGAACAGCAAGAGAGGTAAAGTCATTAGAGGTACAGCTGGGCATTTTCAAAACTGACAGTGCAAGTACAAGCATAAAGAGTGATATTCAAAAAGTTTTAGCAGATGGAGAAATGGTGATATCACAGCTGAATAGGCAGATTAAGCAGCCAGGAGTAGTATGATGTGAGAATGAAGTGAGCTCACTCAAAGCAGTCTCTTGGTTTTCTGGGTTGCTGGTGTCTTTCTGAGTCACTTTGATGCGAAGATGTTAAGTTGGTTGGCAGTTTCTGTCCAGTTTAAGTCCAGAATAAGTCCAAGCTTTAGGGGAATATTCAATCTTCAGGTCACGGCAGGCGAGCTTGCTCGCCTGCCGTGACCCAGTCCCGTTCTCGGTCAGCTCGACCGAGAACACGCAGGCGGGATTCAATGTCCCGCCTGCAGCGGGACGAGAAGGGGGCGTGGCCGCGAGTTGCGGCCGGGAAGTGACGAGATGCAGCCGGCATCTCGTCACTTCCCGGCTGTTCTCGGCAGAACGAGCCCGACAGCTAGAGATGTCGGGCTCGTTCTGGCAGGAAACCCTGTTCAATGCTGTCAGGGAAGACAGCATTGAATAGGGCCCGTCGAGCATCTGCCCCACGGGAGATGCTCGACGGAGATTGAATATCCCCCTAAATCTATGTAACTGTTTTCGCCCTACTTAAAAATATTCCTACTTTTAAAATATGACAAACTGACAATAGTCAACTTGCAATAGTCAGCCAGGCTGAGGTCAGCCTTGTGTTCACAATATATACTAAAAGCTGTTTCTAAGTTAATTGATTGAGACCCCACCCAGCCAGAGCCCCTCTTCCACTAGCAATAAAACTAAGATAACAAATGGTAAGAGGTTACATACCATCCCAGCCACTAATAAATTCTAACTCACTTTCAAATCTTATAAAAATATTTGCACAATTACCTAAAATATAGAATATAGCAGTGTGCAAGCAGCTACTTCAATACTGGTGTAACAGATGATATGAGTTACCTAAAATATAGAATATAGTAGTGTGCAAGCAGCTACTTCAATACTGGTGTAACAGATGATATGAGTTACCTAAAATATAGAATATAGCAGTGTGCAAGCAGCTACTTCAATACTGGTGTAACAGATGATATGAGTTACCTAAAATATAGAATATAGTAGTGTGCAAGCAGCTACTTCAATACTGGTGTAACAGATGATATGAGTTACCTAAAATATAGAATATAGCAGTGTGCAAGCAGCTACTTCAATACTGGTGTAACAGATGATATGAGTTACCTAAAATATAGAATATAAGAAAATTGGTGGTGGAGCGCTGACTTTATAAAAATAGTTGACCAATTGGGTATTACAGTATTAATATTTAATATAACACATCAATAAAAAACATGACAATACGATCACATATAATAAAAAAGAGGTAAAAAATATATATTATATATTTACTATGACAGTGTCCACCTCTACAAAGACCTGGGTGTGAATACAAATTAAAGTCTCACTTGTTCCTAGTAGTGCCCTCTCATAAGATGAATTGCTGGATAGTGGGTGTCCATATACCTGTTTGCAGCCTGATGATATAGAGCTCCCCTCGTGAGGAAAGATGGCACACGTCTCACGGAATGGAGGGCCGCAAGATGTTATCAGGTGGTGGTGTCCCTTTTTGAGAGTCCAGTACTTGATGAGATTGGAGGGCTGGTCCAAGTGGGAGTTGAAATCACAATATTTGTAATCCACAGGTAGTGTAGAGGATATCCACCTAACGCGTTTCGTCATCCACAGATGGCTTTGTCAAAGGCAAAACTAGGAAAGGTGAGTGCCGATGTTTAGTGTATATATTGTTTATTAGATAAAAAATTGTAATTAGTCTTATTGTGGTCACATTTTCCCATCCACCCTGTTTTAACCTATAGTGCATAGCTTATGTTAACCAGTTCCCTAGATAATTAGTGACAGGTGTGTTGGTAACTGCTCACCTATAAAAGCACAGTCTGCTGTGAGCTTTAGACCAGATAGCATGCCTGGAATCAAACATTGATGTGATAGCTATGTGTATTGTAGCCATTTTGAGCGATAGTGTTAGGACCTGCAGAAAAGTGGGGTCCCGTGAAGGGGGCTGCAGGCTTAAATGCATTGATCAATTTATGAACCAAATCTCCACTATTTATTATCAGTTAATTTAGTGTGTGCAATGTTTGTTTAAACAATGTGGTCACAAGCCATAGGGCACCCCAAAACTAGGAAAGGTGGGTGCCGATGTTTAGTGTGTGTATATATATATATATATATCAGCTGCTGATACTTGAAATTTGTGTGTGCTGGCCCTACAAAAATACATATATATATATATATATATATATATATATATATATATATATATAGCGCAGAATGCCAAGCACTTCCTCCGTTAACGTTACTGTGTGGGTGCCCGCACTGGGGGGTATTAGATAGTAGATCAAGATGTGCAGCACTCCAGTCAGGATCATACGAAAATCAGCTTTATTATTGTAAAGAAAAAAGTATTATTGTAAAGAAAAAAGTTTTTTTCTAAAACCAGTTGCATCAGTTCTAAGGTAAGTGAGATGTCCGGACCTTTATAAAGACTATTATTAGTAAGGAAATGTCTGAGCGCCGCCAACCCCAAAGCATGGGGGATGGAAGTATACAGCGCAGAAACATCGATGGCAAACATCGTGACCTCACCATCGATACGTCCCAGTTCAATGAGTTTTTTCAGTAGTGTATTAGTATCCAATAGATACCTCGGGTGCCCCCGTATACACGGCTGAAAAAGACAATCCAAATACACAGATACATGTTGCAAAAGGGAACCTCGTGCAGCCACAATGGGTCTGCCGGGGGGATCAATCAGGCGCTTATGTACCTTAGGGAGGCAGTAAAACAAAGGCACAATCGGGAAACTAGGAATCAAAGCATTCATTAAGTCAGTGGAAATGACATCACGAGAAACAGCTTCAGAAAGTAACTCACGTAATTCTTTGGCAAAAGTAACAGTGGGATCACCTGACAACGAAACATAAGTCCCTGAATCGTCCAGGTGGGTCATCACTTGTAGGTGGTATTTGTCCATATCCTGGACCACCAGGGCGCCCCCTTTGTCAGCTCCCCGGAAAACCAGGGAGTTATTAGAGGCAAGATTTTTAACAATGTCCCGTTCAGTTTTATTCAGATTATTAAATTGCGTCCTGGGGGATTTAGACACGGCTAGGACATCAGAGTTCAGCATGCGATTAAATGTCCGTATAGACGCGTTAAAAGATTGCGGATCATAAGTGGATCTTGGTTGTAGCCTCTGTAGTGATGTAGGTAGAACCTCTTTAATAGGTAACAGAGATTTAGCCGAAGATGGTTTGGAAAAATGTTCTTTGAGGCGCAATTGTCTTGCCAGCCTGTGACTTTCAATGTCCCATTCAATGTTATTAAAGTCTGCAGAGGGGATAAACGACAAGCCTTTGGACAACACTTTAGTTTCTGCTGCTGATAGTTCGTACGAGGATAAATTTATTACTAACTCTGAGTTTTCGGTGTTTTTTTGCCCCGACCTCTGCCGCCGCCACTGGCCACCACGCCTGGTGAATCGACGGGAGCGGCGATTTGTCGCCTGGTCCTCACTCCTAAAGGGATTTTTTTGGAGTTGGACGGTCTGTCAGTCGCATCACTACTTGATGAATGAAAATCTGTTGAGGATTGGTAGTCACGCTGAAATCTGCCTCTGTTACGTCTGAAGAAGGGTTTCTTAGAATCACCCTCTCTCTGGGGTATTGTCCATTGGTATACAGTATTCAGTTCATAGTCGAGGTCGACTTTGCTCTTTTTTTCTTTCTTGAATTTAATCAACTCTCTTTTGTGAATCTGCAGCTGTGTGTTAAGTTTGTCGTACCAATCCACTGTTGTATCATTTGCCAAGTTTGGTTTGTGTGCAGCCTCAAATTGTGCAATCTTCTCCTTGCAAAGTTTGACTTCTTTGGTCGAATGTTCAATAATAAGTAGCATCCAATCGAGTGCACATTTATTGGCTATGGCTACCCATTTCCTACAAAAGGATGGGTCATGTTTGCCAATCGTGGGTGAATTCTTAATTCTTAAACCGCGGGGAATTTTACCAGCGCGGTGATAGTCACTTAATGAAAGTCCATGAAAATAGTAGTCAATCTCCCGTTTTTTAATTTTCAACAGGTCCCGATACAATTCCTCGAGCGGTGTCGCCTCAGCTAGACCCTCGAAGGCATCGGTGTAGCGAATAGTGTCAGCTTCGTTGGCAGAATAGCTGAACACATCACCTGCAACATAGGTAGTCTGTTGATAGCCACTTGTACTGCTTCCCGGGGGATTAGGCTCCTCCATAATTAGTTTCTCCTCACCACACGTGAAGAAAAAACAAGGACGGTGAAATAAAACGGACAGAGCTTACTGTCCTATTCACTGGATGAACAATCCAAATCGTCGGGGGTGCCTTCGGCAGGGGAACAAGGTCAAGCCTCCTGGTTCTCCAATATATAGCGCAGAATGCCAAGCACTTCCTCCGTTAACGTTACTGTGTGGGTGCCCGCACTGGGGGGTATTAGATAGTAGATCAAGATGTGCAGCACTCCAGTCAGGATCATACGAAAATCAGCTTTATTAGAAACAACGTTTCAATATCGGGTCGATATTGTCATCAGGTTAACATACAGAGTAAAACAGACACATTAAATAGACAGTGAAATTAATGTCAGCTGGAGCGTGCAGGAAACTCGCGCCAAACGTGTCCAGAGACAACGTCGGCGTCTGTCTAAAACCCACCCCCTCTGACATAATACACATTACATCACCAGTAGCCATGGAAACAACAATAACAAAACAAAAAAGCCGTTCAGAATATATCACATTCTAAATAGTGCTGCACATCTTGATCTACTATCTAATACCCCCCAGTGCGGGCACCCACACAGTAACGTTAACGGAGGAAGTGCTTGGCATTCTGCGCTATATATTGGAGAACCAGGAGGCTTGACCTTGTTCCCCTGCCGAAGGCACCCCCGACGATTTGGATTGTTCATCCAGTGAATAGGACAGTAAGCTCTGTCCGTTTTATTTCACCGTCCTTGTTTTTTCTTCACGTGTGGTGAGGAGAAACTAATTATGGAGGAGCCTAATCCCCCGGGAAGCAGTACAAGTGGCTATCAACAGACTACCTATGTTGCAGGTGATGTGTTCAGCTATTCTGCCAACGAAGCTGACACTATTCGCTACACCGATGCCTTCGAGGGTCTAGCTGAGGCGACACCGCTCGAGGAATTGTATCGGGACCTGTTGAAAATTAAAAAACGGGAGATTGACTACTATTTTCATGGACTTTCATTAAGTGACTATCACCGCGCTGGTAAAATTCCCCGCGGTTTAAGAATTAAGAATTCACCCACGATTGGCAAACATGACCCATCCTTTTGTAGGAAATGGGTAGCCATAGCCAATAAATGTGCACTCGATTGGATGCTACTTATTATTGAACATTCGACCAAAGAAGTCAAACTTTGCAAGGAGAAGATTGCACAATTTGAGGCTGCACACAAACCAAACTTGGCAAATGATACAACAGTGGATTGGTACGACAAACTTAACACACAGCTGCAGATTCACAAAAGAGAGTTGATTAAATTCAAGAAAGAAAAAAAGAGCAAAGTCGACCTCGACTATGAACTGAATACTGTATACCAATGGACAATACCCCAGAGAGAGGGTGATTCTAAGAAACCCTTCTTCAGACGTAACAGAGGCAGATTTCAGCGTGACTACCAATCCTCAACAGATTTTCATTCATCAAGTAGTGATGCGACTGACAGACCGTCCAACTCCAAAAAAATCCCTTTAGGAGTGAGGACCAGGCGACAAATCGCCGCTCCCGTCGATTCACCAGGCGTGGTGGCCAGTGGCGGCGGCAGAGGTCGGGGCAAAAAAACACAGAAAACTCAGAGTTAGTAATAAATTTATCCTCGTACGAACTATCAGCAGCAGAAACTAAAGTGTTGTCCAAAGGCTTGTCGTTTATCCCCTCTGCAGACTTTAATAACATTGAATGGGACATTGAAAGTCACAGGCTGGCAAGACAATTGCGCCTCAAAGAACATTTTTCCAAACCATCTTCGGCTAAATCTCTGTTACCTATTAAAGAGGTTCTACCTACATCACTACAGAGGCTACAACCAAGATCCACTTATGATCCGCAATCTTTTAACGCGTCTATACGGACATTTAATCGCATGCTGAACTCTGATGTCCTAGCCGTGTCTAAATCCCCCAGGACGCAATTTAATAATCTGAATAAAACTGAACGGGACATTGTTAAAAATCTTGCCTCTAATAACTCCCTGGTTTTCCGGGGAGCTGACAAAGGGGGCGCCCTGGTGGTCCAGGATATGGACAAATACCACCTACAAGTGATGACCCACCTGGACGATTCAGGGACTTATGTTTCGTTGTCAGGTGATCCCACTGTTACTTTTGCCAAAGAATTACGTGAGTTACTTTCTGAAGCTGTTTCTCGTGATGTCATTTCCACTGACTTAATGAATGCTTTGATTCCTAGTTTCCCGATTGTGCCTTTGTTTTACTGCCTCCCTAAGGTACATAAGCGCCTGATTGATCCCCCCGGCAGACCCATTGTGGCTGCACGAGGTTCCCTTTTGCAACATGTATCTGTGTATTTGGATTGTCTTTTTCAGCCGTGTATACGGGGGCACCCGAGGTATCTATTGGATACTAATACACTACTGAAAAAACTCATTGAACTGGGACGTATCGATGGTGAGGTCACGATGTTTGCCATCGATGTTTCTGCGCTGTATACTTCCATCCCCCATGCTTTGGGGTTGGCGGCGCTCAGACATTTCCTTACTAATAATAGTCTTTATAAAGGTCCGGACATCTCACTTACCTTAGAACTGATGCAACTGGTTTTTTTGCAAAAAATTGGTGTTGCGATGGGGGCGGCGGTCGCTCCCTCATACGCCAATATTTTTATGTTTGAATACGAGCAAACTTTGTTTTTTGATAATCCAGCCATTGCCAGCAATATTGTCTATTATAATCGCTATATAGACGATTTGCTGGTTTTTTGGAAGGGACCACCCGATATGTTGTGTAATTTTCTGACCCAGCACAATGCTGGTTTAGATCCCATTAAGTTCACATTTACCTATAACCAGTCTTGCATTAGTTTTTTGGATGTGAATATTACTCTCAAAGATGGCAATATCCATACTGACCTTTTTAAGAAGGAAACTGACCGCAATAATTTATTAGCGTTTACTAGCTGCCATCCAAGAGCGATGGTAAGAAGTTTACCTTATTCCCAACTTCTACGCATCAAACGGATTGTTTCAGATCCTTTGATGGCTGATCATCAAATGGACCTCATGATCGAGCGGTTCATTGACCGTGGATATCCATTACCCGAATTATTGACCATTAAAGCCAAAGTTATGGGTTTAGATCGTATCAGTTTGCTATCATCCACTAACTCCTCTGAGTTGAAACCCGATGTTTTACCCTGGGTCACCACATACACCCAGCTTAGTCCTGAGATTGTGAAAATTGCTCGCAACCATTGGCCCATCATTCAATCCGATGCGGACCTGGGACTTGGTAATACCAGACTGTTGCCTAGTTTCAAACGATCTAGAAATTTGGGCAATTTTCTGGTTAAATCCAATGCTGCACCACTCACCAATCAGCCATTGGGTAGAAAATTGGGTTGCGTGAGGTGTACCTGTACATCGTGTAAATTTATGTTGCCAGGTGCCCTGTTTAATCACCCTCGCACAGGGAAAAGTCTATCTATCAGACATACTCTTTCATGCAATTCTTGTTACACTGTCTACCAGATTATCTGCCCGTGTGGGTTGTCTTACATTGGTAAGACTGAAAGACCTTTTAAAGACAGGATGGCTGCCCACAGATCGGCCATCAAGGGAGCCTTAGCAGCCGGTGTGAGCGATCAGCCGGTTGCACGGCACTTTGCGATGGCGAGACATGGTGTGACCACTATTAGATATCGCATGATTGACCATATTCCTGTGCCCATTAGAGGTGGCAACAGAAAACTTATGTTACTTCAGTGTGAGGCACGCTGGATTGCACGCTTGGGGACCCTGACTCCGAATGGGCTCAACGAGCAATCCGGCATTTCCTCACTACTCATTTAGTTTAACTGATTTCTTTACAAGGTGATCGACCCATTATTTGGTATCACTACTGGACATGCTGCTATATGGCTTTATATTCTGAATCTTTTTCGCTAAATTTTCTATTGTTGAAATCACTTCTCCTGTATTTATCTCTCCTGGTGCTTTGTAATATGATTTATATGCTTAATCTTGATTTTGTATATATGTATTTTTTTATTCTATGTAATTATGTTTACGTCGACATCGTGTCGACAGTTGTCAATTGGTGTATGTTGTTTACCACAGACACTTGTTACTGATTGTCATTTCTTCCTATATGATTCCTTTATGTTCTTATGTTGTTTATTTTAATTTTTATTTTTCTATGGCTGATTTAGAATGTGATATATTCTGAACGGCTTTTTTGTTTTGTTATTGTTGTTTCCATGGCTACTGGTGATGTAATGTGTATTATGTCAGAGGGGGTGGGTTTTAGACAGACGCCGACGTTGTCTCTGGACACGTTTGGCGCGAGTTTCCTGCACGCTCCAGCTGACATTAATTTCACTGTCTATTTAATGTGTCTGTTTTACTCTGTATGTTAACCTGATGACAATATCGACCCGATATTGAAACGTTGTTTCTAATAAAGCTGATTTTCGTATGATCCTGACTGGAGTGCTGCACATCTTGATCTACTATATATATATATATATATATATATATATATATATATATATATATATATATATATATATATATAGTGGGTTAGGCTGAGGGCAGAGGGGGGTGGGTTAAGCCACAGGGTACATGCATTAGGCAATAGCAAGGAGGGTCAGGATTAGGCTGTGGGGGGGTTAGGAAGCGCTTTAGTGTTATAGAGCGCAGGCCGCAGGGTTAGGAAGTGAGTCAGTGTGATAGAATGCAGACCACAGGGTGAGGATTTGCATCAGTGTAATAGAATGCAGACCGCAGGGTGAGGGATTGTGCCAGTGTAACAGAACGCAGGCCGCAGGGTAAGGTATTGCGCCAGTGTGACAGAACGCAGGCCACAGGCTGAGGTATTGTGCCAGTGTGACAGAACACAGGCCGCAGGGTGAGGGATTATGTCAGTGTGATAGAACACAGGGTGAGGTATTGCGCCAGTGTGACAGAACGCAGGCCGCAGGGTGAGGGATCATGTCAGTGTGATATACCGCAGGGTGAGGTATTGTGCCAGCGTGACAGAACGCATGCCGCAGGGTGAGGTATTGTGCCAGTGTGACAGAACACAGGCCTCAGGGTGAGGGATTATGTCAGTGTGATAGAACACAGGGTGAGGTATTGTGCCAGTGTGACTGAACGCAGGCCGTAGGGTGAGGGATTATGTCAGTGTGATAGAACGCAGGGTAAGGTATTGTGCCAGTGTGACAGAACGCAGGCCACAGGGTGAGGTATTGCGCCAGTGTGACAGAACGCAGGGTGAGGGATTATGTCAGTGTGATAGACCGCAGGGTGAGGTATTGAGCCAGTGTGACTGAACGCAGGCCGCAGGATGAGGGTTTAAGTCAGTGTGATAGAGTGTAGGCTGCAGGGTGAGGTAGAGCGTGAGTGTGATAAAGCACAGGCTGCAGAAATAGGGCTGCTCCCAGAAATTTCCAAGGCAGTTTTCCATCCCAATCTAATCCTCCCTCCCTGCTCCGCAGCAATCCAGTATGGGCACAGGGCACTGCCAGTATGTGTTCCAGCATAGGGGGTGGGGGGCCGCAGAGATATCAGTGTATGGGGCCTCAAGAATTCTGTTACCGGCCCTGCTGTAGGGCAGGGGCTTAAGGTAAGGCAGTGGAGTATGGGGGTGAGGGTTATGCACTAATGGGAAGGTTTAGTGTTAGGCTGCTGTAAGGGAGGGTTATAGTGAGGGGGGGGGGTGGTTAGGGGAAAAGGGTTAGGTTTCTAATAGTGCCCCTGTTGGAAGTCTCTGTATCAGACTTTTGAGCGCCGGCATATTGGATGTATTCCCAATGAACTCCACAGTGGGAAGTTTGTTGTTGTGCAGAGTTTTCATATTGGTTTGCAGAGGTATTTTTAGTAGCTCTTTCAGTGTTGGTTTCTCTGGATCCTGCTTCCTGTATTAACTGGAGTACCACAAGACTTGGCCTGATTCGGAGGTGAATAATGCATTTGCAATAGTAGCTGTTGTCTGAACAGTGGGAAAAATAATATGAAAATAGTAATGTACTGTAAGCCTTTCCCTTGTGTATTAGCGTATGACAGAAAGTACAAGCACCGAGACAGAGGCGGAACTTTGGGAGCCAATGGCGTCAGAAGTCACCGGCCTCCTGCTCTGAAGGTGGCACATCCCGCCTTGTTTACCCCGCAATGCCATTTTATTAACTGATAACGATCGCTATTCCATGCCTGACCCCCCCTCTAGTCCCTGTACCTTAGACTTTACACCCTCTTTATTATAGACATACATGTTGTAAGTGTCATACCAAGTATTAGAACCTATGACCTGTCACACTAGAGATGGACACCTTTCTATTTGCTCCTGCATAGAAAGTATGATCATTCTAACTACAGGCTGAGTATCCCTTATCCAAAATGCTTATTTGGGAAACCAGGACAGCTCAATGAACCTGGGACAGGTTAGGCATGAGGGGCAGTGGCGTAGCTACCTATGTGGCAGACCCTGCATTGGCTTGGGGGAGCGGCGCCAGTGGGGTCTGTGGTGGGTGCCGCTGGCTGAACTGAAGGACGACTGAGGTAGCAGTGTGCACTGAGCTAGTCCTGCTCCGTGCATATCTAATGAGCATGGACCCAGCGCAGTGTATATTTAATGAGCAGGTCCCTGCTCCGTGCATATGCTCAGCGCTCACTGCTCCCTGGGTCGCCTGTCAGCTCAGCCAGCGGCGCCCATAGTCAATCGCCTCACCCCTTCTTGGGGGGGGGGGGGGCGCCGGAATTTTTTGGCAGGGGGGAGGAAAATATCTAGCTACGCCACTGATGAGGGGGGACCCCACGCCATTATTTTTATTTAAATTTACAACGCTTTTTTGGACATAACCATGCACAGATCTCATTGATCTGTGCATGGTTCTGTCAAACTCACCAGGTTGGACCTGGTCTATTTGTTTTGCGATTTTTGGTCATATTAAGGGTGCAAATTTTACATTTTTGCGATTGTGCTGTTTTGAGAAAAACAGCTGGATGCAATTTTAAATGTGTGATTTTTATTTTAGAGAGGATGTTGATATTTACAGCAATTTGCATGTTTTTTGTGAAAATGTGCAATTTTCGGATGTTTTTTGCAGAAAAATCGCACATGTGCAAAAATTGCACCCTCTTACATTTCACTCCTAAAATGGAAAAATCCAGAATTTTGGGCCACTATCGATGTTCACATTTTATACACATGTATAGTACACCAGAATGGTATTGAAGTCTGTAGAAGATTCCTGGATAGAGACTATGGAGTATGCATAGCACATAAGGAGGGCATTTCTGATTTTCAGTTTTATTCCTAGTCATCATTTTTTAAAATTCCAGGACATGTGGAACAGTGATCAAACGTGCGGGACAGTGATGGACATGATATGCGCACTCAGTTTTGACAAACCATTGATGGGATACTGAGAAGAAAATATCTGATACTGCCAGTGGTGCAAGTAGAAAAAATGTCATAGTGGTACTGTCCTGCGCACCGAAGGTGCACAGCCCAAAAAAATAGGTGTGGTCAGGGGCGTGGTCATGACACTAAGGGGAGTGGCTACATGACAAAGCATTAGAACATGCACAGATAAACTACAGAGATATTACGTGCCTAAGGCGTGCAGACAAAATTTACACAGTAATGCCTGTTAGGCATCACACACCCAATACATATGACCCATACCATAATGCCCGTTACACATTATGCCCCACACCATAATGCTCATTGCATCGCACAACTGATGCCCATTACTAATATGCGCCCACAATGCCAGATATGCCCCCACAGTGCTAGGTATGCCCCCAGGGCCAGATATGCCCCTACAGTGCCACACATATGCCTCCACAGTGCTAAGTATGCCCCCAGTGCCAGATATACCCCCACAGTACCATATATGCCCCCGCAGTGCCACACATATGCCCCACAGTACCAGATATGCCCCCGCAGTGCCACACATATGCCCCCACAGTACCAGATATGCCCCCGCAGTGCCACACATATATGCCCCCACAGTACTTAGTGTGCCCCCAGTGCCACATGTATGCCCCCACAGTGCCACACATATGCCCCACAGTGCCACATGTATGCCCCCACAGTGCCAGATATGCCCCCACAGTGCCAGATATGCCCACAGTGCCAGATATGCCCCCACAGTGCCAGATATGCCCCCACAGTGCCACACATATGCCCCCACAGTGCTAAGTATGCCCCCACAGTGCCAGATATGCCCCCACAGTGCCAGATATGCCCCCACAGTGCCACACATATGCCCCACAGTGCCACAGGTATGCCTCCACAGTGCCACACATATGTCCCAACAGTGCCACACATATGCCCCACAGTGCCACACATATGCCCCACAGTGCCATAGGTATGCCCCCACAGTGCCAGATATGCCCCCACAGTGCCAGATATGCCCCACAGTGCCAGGTATGCCCCCACAGTGCTAGGTATGCCCCCACAGTGGCAGATATGCCCCCACAATGCCAGATATGCCCTACAGTGCCAGATAGCGTAGTCACATTAATTTACATCCATCCAGGCTGATGACTGAGCAGCAACAGCAGCCCCCAGCCGACGGGTTAAAGCAAATGACAGGCAGCTATTGTTGAGAGGAGACAGAGGAGCATAAGAGAAAACTTACCCACTGCCTGCACGCACTGGGCGCCCTGTCACGTGTCCCGCCGTCCACTCGGAGACAGTGGCAGCTGCTGCCAGAGTCAGAGGATTCCGCAGCTTACTCCCATCCACGGTCCTGCGTGGTCGGGCTGCGTGGCGCCGGCGCCGCATCCAAGTTCTCCTCCTCTTCTGCCGCAGACAGTCCTCTGCGCTGCGTCAGGCACATCACCCGCGATCCTGCGCATGCGCAGTGATAGCGTTTCCCTTCACTGTTTTATGGCGGTACGCCGTACCACCCCGTACCGCCACACTTACAGGCCTGGATACTGCACAGATGGTACATTGATGACATACTAATAATATGGGAAGGATGTGATATTTTTTAAAGAATTGGAATAGTATATCTCGACTACAAATGAAAATACATTTAGATTACACACATCTTAAAAAAAGTATGAATGGTTTCCTGGATCTTACCTTATTAAACAATAAGGAACAGATTATTAGATGCAATTACATAAAATAAGTTGACCAAAACAATTACTTACACCTATTCCTGAATGTTTGAGGAACTACAGTTCTGGTCATAGGTGGATTGGGATGGAATAGCAGCCTGGGAATGTATGGAAGCACCTAATGTGGCGGAATCTTTTGAGGTGTTGCATCTGTTGATGGGGGTGGGATTACTCCTCATAGGGCCTGTTTCTGAGTTGGAAACAATTGCGGCCTTCCTTGCGTCTTTGCTGCAGTTGAGTCAGACACAAGCACACAGAGGGGTATTAGATATGTGTTAGCGTTTCCTAAATTATGTGCTTACAGGAGATTGGCTAGTCAGATGCAGAAGTAATATAGTATGGGCCTGTTACTGGAGTGACAGTGGTGTGTTGCTAAGAGTGTCTGTGTGCAAACACCCTGAATTACTCACATTGGAGGCCATACTCAGATGGATGATCCGCACCTAGCATAGGGTTTGTGCAAGTTTCAATGGTGCAACTAATGGTGGCATCTAAAGATGCACAAAGCACTGACTAGATTCAAGTAGGGCTATGGAGGAGTGTTTTGAGGGAGCAATTAATAGAAAAATGTTGGGCTAGAGTATGTTCTTGGGGGGTTTTGAGCAGCACGGTAGAAGACTTGTACATGGTCGAGGTAGTTATCCCAAAGAATAGAATCAAAGTGGACAAGAACATGATAGTAAGCAGCTGGAATTAGCAGCTTGAGTTCATGAAATTATGGTGAGTTAGTACAGAAATGAGACTGGGCCACACTGGCTGCAAGAAAGGGTCACCTGAGGCCCAGCCTTGTTGTGCTGCAATGAGAGAACATGTAGAAAGGTACCCTACAGGTATTCACCCACATGCAATACTCACTTCTTTCCCCCAGTCATCCCCCAAATGGCAGCTTCCTGTCTCCACACCCGCTGTTATGACTGCCCTGCTCTGCCTGAGTGTCTGGTCATGTGATTTAACAAACCTGTCACAGCTAAACATAGAATGAACCATTTGATCGCAAATTATCAGGTGTTCTCCCATCTGTGCTGCAAGTTCCCCATCCGCACTGAGTGCTCCACAACGCTACTCTATCTTCTCCTCCCGACTCATTGTTATATATATATATATATATATATATATATATATACACTACTCAAAATATAGTATATAATAAAGGGAACACTTAAACAACACAATGTAACTCCACGTCAATAACACTTCTGTGAAATCAAACTGTCCACTTAGGAAGCAACACTGAGTGACAATCAATTTTGCATGCTGTTGTGCAAATGGAATAGACAACAGGTGTAAATTATAGGCAATTAGCAAGACACCCCCAATAAAGGAGTTATTCTGCAGGTGGTGACCACAGACCACTTCTCAGCTCCTATGTTTTCTGGCTGATGTTTTGGTCACTTTTGAAAGCTGGCGGTGCTTTCACTCTAGTGGTAGCATGAGACGGAGTCTACAACCCACACAAGTGGCTCAGGTAGTGCAGCTCATCCAGGATGGCACATCATTGCAAGCTGTGGCAAGAAGGTTTGCTGTGTCTGTCAGCGTAGTGTGCAGAGCATGGAGGCGCTACCAGGAGACAGGCCAATACATCAGGAGACGTGGAGGAGGCCATAGGAGGGCAACAACCCAGCAGCAGGACCGCTACCTCCACCTTTGTGCAAGGAGGAACAGGAGGAGCACTGCCAGAGCCCTGCAAAATGACCTCCAGCAGGCCACAAATGTGCATGTGTCTACTCCATGAGGGTGGTATGAGGGCCCAACATCCACAGGTGGGTTGTGCTTACAGCCCAACACCGTGCAGGACGATTGACATTTGACAGAGAACACCAAGATTGGCAAATTCGCCACTGGCGCCCTGTGCTCTTCACAGATGAAAGCAGGTTCACACTGAGAACGTGACAGACATGACAGACTCTGGAGACACCAAGGAGAATGTTCTGCTGCCTGCAACATCCTCCAGCATGACCAGTTTGGCAGTGGGTCAGTAATGGTGTGCGGTGGCATTTCTTTGGAGGCCACACAGCCCTCCATATGCTCGCCAGAGGTAGCCTGACTGCCATTAGGTACCGAGATGAGATCATCAGACCCCTTGTGAGACCATATGCTGGTGCGGTTGGCCCTGGGTTCCTCCTAATGCAAGACAATGCTAGACCTCATGTGGCTAGAGTGTGTCACCAATTCCTGTAAGACAAACGCATTGATGCTATGGACTGGCCCGTCCGTTCCCCAGACCTGAATCCAATTGAGCACATCTGGAACATCATGTCTCGCTCCCTCCATCAACACCAGGTTGCACCACAAACTGTCCAGGTCTGGGAGGAGATCCCTCAGGAGACCACCTGCCACCTATTCAGGAGCATGCCCAGGCATTCTAGGGAGGTCATACAGGCACGTGGAGGCCACACACACTACTGAGCCTCATTTTGACTTGTTTTAAGGACATTACATCGAATTTGTAGCAGCCTGTAGTGTGTTTTTCCACTTTCATGTTGAGTATGACTCCAAATACAGACCTCCATGCAGTGGCGGTTTTTACCTATGGGCTGCAGGGCTGCAGATCCCCCAGGTAAAATCTGCCACTGTAGTGAAACCAGATGCAGTCTGTGAGACTGCACTGGCTTCACTGTGAATGGCAGTGACTTCCAATTGGAAGTCCGACCTGCCAGTCAAAAGGCAGTCCCATTGGGAGGTGTTGCCTCCCTCCGGGATGCCTTTGTGCGGGCTCCGGTGCAAAAATGGCGATTGCGCATGCGCAGTGCCTATATCGGTACTGCGCACGCACTGGTCCCGGTGCCTGTCATTTGTATTGTACAGGCGCCGGGACCAAGATTGCTTTTATGGGTTGTTGCCCAAGCAGCCCATAGAAGCTGGCCCCATGCGCAGTATAGATGTTTGTACTGCGCATGCGCCAGTCCCCGTGCCTGTCATCAAAGCACAGGCATTGAGGAGAGGAGGCAGCAGCAGCGGCGACAGGGGGAGGGGGGTGCCTGAGTCGCGGTACCCCTGCTGCGGTCAGAGGCAGCCCCCTCCCCCAATAAGGTACGAGCCGCAACGGCCTCCATAGGTTAATAAATTTGATTTCCATTGATAATTTTTGTGTGATTTTGTTGTCAGCACATTCAACTATGTAAAGAACAAAGTACAGTATTTAACAAGAATATTTAATTCATTCAGATCTAGGATGTGTTATGTTAGTGTCCACTTTATTTTTTTGAGCAGTGTATTTCGAGTCTCCACTCTATATATAGGTTGTGATTAGGGTGGCCAGTCCCGGGATCGGTGGGATCCCGGGATTTAGCCTGTAAAACGCCGGGATTTCAATCCCAGGATTGGAGTTTCCAATCCCGGAATTTCGGGATTAGACTGCGCATGCGCAGTCTAATGCCAGGCAGCGTCTGAGCTAGTGCTCAGACAGTGCCCGGCTTCTTCCGTCCCGGGCAGTGTGGCTCTGAGCAGCGTGACAACGTCAGAGGTCACGCTGCGCAGGCCACACAAACAGCCGCCTCATCCTGTGCGTCCACCCAGGCTGCATGCACTCACCTCTTCCCGGACCCCCATAGCATCGCCTGATGAACCACCCACCCACCAGGGTTCGCAAAATTGGTCCTCGGGGACTCAGTTTCTTAAACTGGAGGGGTCCCCGGGGACGCGCCGGGTTGCTGCCTGTGAGCCAATCACTAGTGGCTTGTATTTCAAAAGCCGTCCTCCTGCCGCCCCACGCCGCGCTGTGTAAGTCCCATGACAGTCTGCTCTGCTGCTGAGAGCGGGGGGACAGGACGGGATGCTAGTGACAGCCGCCCTCAGCAGAAGAGGTGAGCGGGCTGTCTGTGCGGCAGGGGACTGGATTTGAGCTGGAAGAGCTACAATTCTGTGACTTATATTACATCAAACCTTCATGAAGGCACAGGAAGTTCAGCATGATTCTTTACTCATAAAAACTGCAGGAAAGGAACTACATTCATTACAGATATTCATACGCCAACTTAAACACAGGAAAATAAGATGTTATATCCTTCCACCGGATGCTTACACAGCAATAGGAACTATATACACCACACTCCTTCCAACTTAGATAAATGCAGACAAATAACAAATGTAGTACTATACAATGTATATGTTACCCCAGAAGGCTACAAATCAAGCCTTTGGGGTGCCTTACGAACTCTGTCTTGGTAACGATGTTTAAATTCCCTAGAAACAGGCTGTTCCACTGAAGTCACACCAGGAGGTTCAGGGTCAGTTGTTGTCACTAGGGGAACCTCTTTTCAGGTGACTCCATACTAGGCGTCAACCCAGAGGGGTATACATTTTCCTCAGTGGCAGGAACAGTCTCTGTAGCAGGCCCAGGGGGGTAAATATAAACCCCTACATCACTAGCTTGGTTGTGTCAAGATTTCAGCTCACAATTTGTCTGCCTCCTGGCCTCAATTATTTGAGCAATGTGTCGGCGCCACAATTCCCCTCCAACTTCAATCACATACTGTACATCAGTGGGCCAGATTTTGAAGAAACTATGCCCGGTTGCCATTTGTCTCCTCTGTAGACATGGACAAGCACCTCTTGGCCAATGTCAAAGGATTGTTTAGGTTTCTGGTAAACAGTTTTAAATTGTTTGTTTTGTACCTTTCGTCTCACATCTGGTTTTATCAAGTCCCACTGCGGCCGCAAGTTTCGCTGCATAAAAAGCACAGCGGGTGGTTGACCAGTAGTAGAGTGCTCAGTTCTACGATATATTGAAAGGAAGTTGTCAATCTTATGTTGTAAAGGCAGATGTTCCTGGTGTGCGGACTTGATAGTCTTTTTGAATATTTGTATAAATCGATCAGCCAAACCGTTAGTGGCTGGATGATGTGGAGCTGATGTAAAATGTCTAATGCAATTATTTCGCATGAACTTTTTGAATTCATTCGACACGAATTGTGGTCCATTGTCACTGAATACTTGCTCTGATAGACCATTTCTGGCAAAGATGGTTCGCAGAACAATAATTGTTTTCTCAGACGTTTATTACCTCTGGACATTTTGAATGAGAGTCCACTGCAATAAGAAACATACAATTCATGAATGGACTAGCAAAGTCTATATGTACCTGCTGCCATGGAGATGATGGCCATTCCCAGGGGTGTAGCGGGGCTGTGGATGGTGAATTTTGAACTCCTCGACACCCTTCACATCCTTTTGTCAATGTTTTGATTTGCCCATTGATTCCTGGCCACCTCACATAGCTTCTAGCAAGACTCTTCATTTTTACTGTGCCCAGGTGCCCCTCACGTAAATTTTCCAGCACTATTTTTTTTTTAGTTTAGGTGGTATTACCACTCTGGAACCACATAACAGAGTTCCTTGACAGACAGAAAGTTGATCTCTCCTTGCTGAAAACCCATAATATTGAGCAATGTCATGTTTAGGCCGACCTTTGAGAGTTAAGTTCATTACTTTAGATAAGACTGGGTCTTTCCTTGTTTCCCGATTGATCATGTCATTGGTAACTGTTCTATCACTATAATGTGATAAATGTCCAGGTCATCTTGGTCACTGGCTTCATTGCTTTGGGGCAAGGGAGAATGTGATAGACCATCAGCATTTTGTTCCTTTAAACTCAATATCATATGAGTGTGCACCCAGGAATAATGACCAATGTTGAAGGTGAGCAGCAGTAATGACTGGAACTCCATTTTTGGGGTTAAAAATTGACACCAATGGTTGATGGTCAGTTACTAATGTGAATCTTTGTCCATTCAAAAATGTATAAAATGTCTTCACATCCCATACTAGACTTAAAGCCTCTCAATAGATTTGAGCATAGTTCTTCTCTGCTGCGGTCAAGGACCGTGAGGCGATTGCAATTGGTTTCTCGCTTCCATCTCTTAGTTGATGTGACAACACTGTTCCAATGCCATATGGTGAGGCATCACATGCCAGTCTGATGGGCAGTTTTGGATCAAAATGAGTCTTTTCATTTCTGCAAATGCTTCCTCACAGTCTTTTGTCCACTTCCAACAAGCATTCTTGTTGCGTGTAAGACTGTGGAGATGTCTGGTAAGAACTTGTGATAATAATTCACTAGATCCAAGTAAGATCTCAGTTGTGACACAGACTTGGGTCAGGGTGCTTGCAGTATGTCAGAAGCCAGGGTCTGTGCCGTCGGGTCCCTGTGTGCTCAGCAGCTGACAGCACTGCGAGCACAGGGACAGCGGCATATCCTCCGGGAGGCCCCGGGTCATTGCCTAGCAAAGCCCCAAACTTCCGCCGCTTGGACGGCAGACTGGGGACATCATTTTTGGTTGCACCTGGCGTCACTTCCGCCGGGCAGAGCAGCGATTTTGAATAAAAGCTAGCTCTGTCCACTGTCAGACGCCGGTTATAGCGTCTAGACTCAGCCTAGTGCTTCTTCCTGCGGTGTGTTCCTGACTCCTGGTCCCATTCCAGCCTGTTACTCCAGCTGTCATCCATGCACCAGTCTTACTGTTGTCTCCCTTCTCATCTGTGGTTCACCTTCCCAGATAAGTCAGGGTTGCAGCTTGTATTATTTATTGTGTACCACCTTCGTGCATTGTTGCATCCGCACTGTATATGTTACAACCTCTGTATACTGGTGTATTATTTCATATTTGTACCATCTCTGTGCATTGTTGCACTCGCACTGTTACGTTACCACCTCAGTTTAGCAGTAGTATTATCGTTTATATTTCCATCTACTGTGCATTGTTGCATTTTAGTAATTCCCTCATACCGGGGCATCTCAGTGGTATTCCAGCTTGTTTAGCGGTTGTTAGTCAATTGTCCTCTTTCACCCTGGTTGTCTCGGGGCACAGGTTGTCCATCTTTAGACCTGACTGCATCGCGGTGGGAGCCGGCTTAACCAGCTCCTTCGAATGCGTCGGTTACAGGAAAAGCCTAGTTTTTGCATGTGTTCTCTGATAACAGCGTTAGGGTACAGGCCTGTGGAGATCCACTCTGGCCCGCTTTAGGGGAGCACCAACATTCGATTACACAGTACTGCTTCAATTTTGTCAGCCAACTTGTGTAGGCCCTCTCTATCAATTACATGTCCACAGTAGGAAATGCTCTCTTGGAAAAATGTACATTTGTTTTTATTCCTGTAGTCGATTTAATACTTTCTCCAAATTTAGATGGTCCACATCATCTTTGCTGTAAAAATTATGTCATCCAGGTAACATTGTGTACCTGGTATTCCTTGTAGGACTATGGGCCTTATTCTAGTTCACTCTTAGAGGCAAATTCCTTCTTAGCTGGACAAAACCATGTGCACTGCATGGGGGTAGATGTAACATGTGCAGAGAGATTTAGCTTTGGGTGAGTTATTTTGTTTCTGTGCAGGGAAAATACTGACTGCTTTATTTTTACACTGCAATATAGATCTCACTTTGAAGAAAAACCCCACCCAAATCTAATTCTCTCTGCACATGTTACATCTGCCCCACCTGCAGTGCACATGGTTTTGTCCAGCTACAGTAAGAACAAATTTGCCTCTAAGAGTGAACTAGAATAAGGCCCTATATCCATTGCTCTCTACCGCAGTGCTGGGGCCGAAGATATTCCAAACACAAGACGGTAATATTGTAAAAGCCTTTGTGTGTGTTGATGGTTAGATATTTCTTGGACGCCTCCTCAATTTTCATCTGTAGGTACACCTGAGCTAGATCAGTGAGTACTCGCCGCCATCAAGTCACCTGCCTGCCTCCTCCCTGCCTCCTGCAAACCTCCTGACAGCCTCCTCTGAGTCTGATGGCATAATTGTGGTATGTGATGGAGTCTGGTGTGACAGCACATTAGTAGAGATGAGCGGGTCCGGATTCCCAAGATCCGACAGATCCGAATATCGGGGATCCGGGCCAGATCCGAGCCGGCTCGGGAGTTCCCGCCTGAATTCCGGACCAATAACGAGGCCGAACGTCATCATCGCGCTGTCAGATTCTCGCGGGAGCGGGATCTTATAAAAGACGCACGCTCGCACCGCCATCTTCACTCCAATCTTGGAGAGGGAAGAGGGTGGTTGGGAAGCTCCGTGTGCTCCGTGCTGTGCTCTGTGCCATGTGCTCCGTGACCTGACCTGTGCCCTCATTGCCCTGTGCTGTGCTCCGTGCCATGTGCTCCGTGCTGTGCTGTGCTCCGTGACCTGCCCTCACTGCCCTGTGCTGTGCTCCGTGCCATGTGCTCCGTGCTTTGCTGTGCTCCGTGACCTGCCCTCACTGCCCTGTGTTGTAGACTTGTGGCCTGAGCCCTGTAGTGTGATTTAACTAACTAGGTGCTGCAGTGCTCACACGCAGGGGCTGCAGTGTCCACTGTCCAGGGGCTGTCCTGTGGCCCGTGCCCTGTTGTGATTTATTTAGCCCTAAGGCCTGTGTTGTGATTTATTTAGCCCTGAACCCTGTGTTTTTTGTGATTTAACTAACTAACTCAGTGCTGCAGTGCTCACAAGCAGGGGCTGCAGTGCTGCTGAGTAGTACACTGTGTACAGGGGCAGCAGTATTACAAGGGGCTGTGTCCAGTGTGACGGCCTATATCTTATCCATTGTCCAGTGTCACGAGTCACTCACGACATATATCCTGTGTCCTGTCCTGTGTGACGACTGACGACATATCCTGTGTCCAGTGTGACGACATATATCCTGTGTCCAGTGTGACGACATCTATCCAGTGTCCAGTGTGACGACAATATATCCTGTGTCCAGTGTCACAAGTCACAACATATATCCTGTGTCCAGTGTGACATGTAATGTGTGCCGGCATATATCCTGTGTCCAGCGTGACATATATCCATTGTCCAGTGTGACGACATATATCCAGTGTCCAGTGTGACGACATATATCCAGTCTCCAGTGTGAAGACATATATCCTGTGTCCAGTGTGACGGCATATATCCTGTGTCCAGTGTGACGACATATATCCTGTGTCCAGTGTGACGACATATATCCTGTGTCCACTGTGACGACATATATCCAGTGTCCAGTGTGACGACATATATCCTGTGTCCAGTGTGACGACATATATCCTGGGTCCAGTGTGACGACATATATCCAGTGGCCAGTGTGACATCTAACCATTGTGTGACGGCATATATCCAGTGTCCAGCGTGACATATTTAGCGAAGAAAAGAGAGCCAGTAGGCAGGGGCGTAGCGAGGGTGGCGCCGGTGGAGCACATGCTCCAGGCGCAGAAAGATCACATGGCGCTGGAGCTGTGCTCCACAAACTCTGCTGCCGCCCAGTTCGCCCGCACGCCCAGCTGAGTGGCGTAATTACCGTAGGTGCAGGTGCTATGGGGCCTGAGCTGCTCCCCATGCACCAAATCACCAGCTGCCTCCAAGCTCCCCTTCACCCAGTGTGCTTCCTGGATCTGCGGCAGACCGGAGGTTGCACGCACCCAAGTACTGTATGCTGCGGTCGGCTTCTCGCGGGGAAGGTTTAAAGCTGTCCCAGGCAGTGAGAGGCTGTGTTCCAGCTATCAAAAAAACCACTCACCCGCGTGCACTTCCGCAATTTGCGTTCCACAGAGAGCAGAGAACCTGTGTGCCGTCTCTTCAGTGCTTTGGCAGGGTTGCAGGCAAGCATTGTTTGCAGGGGAGGGGAGGGTGCCGGAGGAAAGGAAGAGAACGGAGAGAGGGGGTCAGGAGGTCATGCCTGGTGATCGCTGGAGCGTGTGAGCAAGGGTCCCAGGGAGAGATTTCTTCAGTATTTCTCACAAGCCAGCGACCACCTTCCACACAGGTGATCCAGAAAGTCCTGATGAGCTGAGGGATAAGAAACTATCTGCATCTGCCTGGGAACATCATCTACCCTGCAGTATGTAAGTGTATATCTGCATACCTCCCAACTGTCACGATTTTAGAGGGACAGTCCCGATTTTCGGGTCCTGTCCCGCTGTCCCACCCGCGGCAGGCATTGTCCCGCTGCGGGGGGTGGCAGTTGGGAGACCCCCCAATCTAGTAGAATAGATGCTGTGCGCGTGCGCACAGCGTCTATTCTCGTATGAAAATGAGGTCGTGGCTAATTAGCATAAGCCGCGCCCTCATTTGCATACGCCCCGCCCCCTTTTCGGACGCTCGCGCGGTCCTCCGATCAAAAGTTGGGAGGTATGTATCTGATGGTAATCTCTCTCTGTGTGTATATCCTGTTCTTTGTAAATGTTTGTATATCAGTGTGCTAGGGGGCTTAGTGATAGTCATTTATGTATGTACAGTGCACTGTTAAGTGCTATGTGTGTGTCAGCATGCTGTTGTATTTTTCCAGGGCTGCTTCTCTATTCCAATCCACCTTCTGTATCCATCTATGCCCCATGTGATTTTCTGCCCACCTATGCAAGCCTGTCGTCTCTGCCCCCTTCCCCACCCTCCGTCTCTGCCCCCTTCCACTCTGTCTATGACCCCTCCCACCTCCTATGCCCCCTCCCACTCACCATCTATGCCCCCCTTTACCCCACCTATCCATCTATGCCCATCGCCACCTAACTGTCTATGCACCCATATGATTCATTATCCATCTATTTATCAGTCTATGTCCCCTCTCCCCACCTGTCCATGCTGTGTCTGTCTGTCCATCTTTGTCCATCTATCTATACCCACATATGATGCTCTTTCCATCTATGCCCCCTGTGCTGAAATCAGGTAGTGTCTCCTGCCCACTCCGTCTCGCTCTCTCCCTAACTCTCTCTTGCTCCTCTCTCTCCCTGACACTGTCTCTCTCAATCTGCCTCCGACAATCGGTATTACGAACTTTGCTTAAATGTGCAATGGGCATTAGGGTGTGTGTTTTGCCACGCAAGGGCCCCGCCTACTAGAAATTGGGGGGCGGAAAACATGCCCTTGCTCCGGGCACTGTGGCACCTAGCTACACCACTGCCAGTAGGCGCCTTCTGTACACTAAAAAATGTTTTAATCAACAATCAACATACAAGTATCACAATTCACAAACACATAACATGTACCTATGCATGCATGCAAAAGAGATAAAAGCTAAAAAATAAAAAATTAAATAAAAATAAAGTAAAAAGTCTGCATCAGATAATTACCGAGTCCTGATTGGATGGTGTGGATGCCAGTAATTATAATCCCAACAAGGGTCCAGAGCTGTGCAAGATGTTAGTGTCCAGAGATGTAATACTGAACAATTTGTAATCCAAGGTAAGTAGACCACTTGCTTAGCACTCTCTGTTGGATGCCCAATATTAGTTGGTGGCGTCCGTACTGTGGAATACAGCACTATCACCCGCGGGGTCGACACGTCAGTATTGTTGGTATTCAATGCTGGGTAGTTGTCACTCCAGCAGACCCGATACTCGTGGATGCGAATAGACTGAATCCCCTGGTGTTACCTTCTCACTGTCATGAGCTTGCGCCCAGTATGCTGTGTCGGCGTTACTGCACTGGCCTCAGTGTACGCGGCCGGCAGTAGTAGAACACGCCGCAGTGTCTGAAGGTGCCTATCTCGGGGATCAGATCCTCGCTGGTAAACGTAGCCGGGGACCGGTGGTTAGAGGTTGGTCATGTGTCGCTGCTGTATCCCTTTGGGTGTCTGGCTGCAATGTCCACAATTGACTCCTCACGAAAACGCGTTTTGCTGCGCTCAGGCGGCTTTTTCAATTCAGGAATCATTCATTATCATCCATTGTCCAGTGTACAGAAGTTGTGTCCAGGGGCGGTGTCCAGAGGCTGTGTCCAGTGTGACGGCTGTGTCCATTGTCCAGGGACTGTGTCCAGTGTACAGGAGCTGTGTCCAGAGGCTGTGTCCATTGTCCAGGGGCTGTGTCCAGGGTGACAGGCTGTGTCCAGTGTCCAGGGGCAGTGTCCAGTGTCCAAGGGGCTGTGTCCAGTGTGACAGGCTGTGTCCAGTGTAAAGTAAGAAAAATAAATAAAAGTAATAAATAAAATAAAAACACATTTTTGGAGGATGATGGAGGAGGAAATAGTGGGAGTGCTGAAGCTGTTACCACCAGTCGTGACAAGGCCGATACCTCTTTGTATTTGCAGTTTGGAGCATTTATCTTTTTTTGGGATAGTTTATTAAACTGCCACCCTGTCTGCCCCTGCAGTGCCGCTCTGCCAGGTTGGAAGTGTAAGGTCCACATGTATGTGATGCCGACTGCTGTCGCTTAGCTTAGTCATCCAGCTACCTCAGTATACCCTTTTGGCCCAACTACAGTAAATGAAAACAATTTTGGAAGCTGTGAAGTGGTCAAAATTGACTAGAAATGAGTGGAAACTAATGTTATTCAGGTCAATAATACTTTAGGGGCAAAAACAGGCCCAAATTCTGTTATTTTAGCCATTTTTAGCATTTTTTCATAAAAATCCAGATCCAAAACCAAAACCAAAACCCACAAGGGTGGTTTTTCCAAAACCAATCCAGATCCAAAACACGAAGGGAGATCCAGATCCAAAACCAAAACCAAAACCCAAAAAAGTGGCCGCCGCACATCTCTACACATTAGTAGCATGTGGTGAAGTCTGAAGACTCAATAGTGGCATGCATGGTAGTCTGATTGCATAATAGTGGCATGAGGCGGACTCTGATGGCATAATAATGGCATGAGTAGGCAGGGCCGGCAACAGAAATTTTGGGGCCCCATACATTGATATCTCTCAGGGCCCCCTCAAACACTATTACCCCCCTCCACTTTGCTGGGACATAAACTGGGAGCGCATGCCCATTACTGGGTTGTGCTCTATCACATTGATGCCCTCCCTCGCCCATGGCCTGTGTTCTATCACACTGATGCACTCCCTCACCCTGTGGCCTGCGCTCTATAAAACTGATGTGCTCTATCACATTGATGCGCTCCCTCACCACGCAGCTCTTGCTCTCATGCCCCAGCCTTACACCGACATGCTCCTTATCCCCCCCCCCCCACAGCCTAATCCTGACTCTCCTCACTAGTGCCAACTCTGGTATGCTGTAACCTAACCCTTACCTCTCCCTCGAACCCTAACTGTAATCTACCTCACATATATGCACACACCACTTACAGTACACATACCTCAGAAACACCAGCAGGGTGCAGTCTTACTGGTTGGGTGTCCCTAGTCCCGGGCCGGCCGCCTGTTACATTGACATTCTTGGCCAGATTCCTGGCCAACCACTCGTGCCTCTAGGGGGGAAGGGGCAGGCCGCGGTGGACGAAGGACTGCTACTCGGAGGATGGAGCCGCAGCGTGGGGAAGCAAGGCAGGGCAGAGAGACGGGAGCCGCAGCAGTGGAGCACGGACCCGGGCCTAAAAGCAAGTTACAGTACTATGTATTGGGTGTTATAATGGGGGTGGGGGATCTGCCTGTGGTGTCCTGGTATAATTATACAGGGGGAGCAGCCTGTGGTGTCCTGCCAGGACACCACAGGCTGCTCCCCCTGTATAATTATACCAGAACAGTCTTGGTGTAATTATACAGGGGGAGCTGCCTGTAGTGTCCTGGTATAAATAAACAGGGGGAGCAGCCTGTGGTGTCCTGCCAGGACACCACAGGCTGCTCCCCCTGTATAATTATACCAGAAAAGTCTTGATGTAATTATACAGGGGGAGCTGCATGTAGTGTCCTGGTATAATTATACAGGGGGAGCAGCCTGTGGTGAAAGGTATAATTATACAGGGGGAGCAGCCTGTGTTGTCCTGCCAGGACACCACAGGCTGCTCCCCCTGTATAATTATACCAGGACAGTCTTGGTATAATTACACAGGGGGAGCAGCCTGTGGTGTAAGGTATAATTATACAGGGGGAGCAGCCTGTGGTGTCTTGCCAGGACAGTCTTGGTATAATTATAAAGGGGAGCAGCCTGTGGTGTCCTGGTATAATTATACAGAGGGAGCAGCCTGTGGTGTCCTGATCTTTGAATATAGGGAAGCAGCCTGTGGTGTCTTCTTGTTATTATGCGGGGGAGCAGCCTATGGTGTAAGGTATAATTATACAGGGGGAGCAGCCTATAATGTTCTGGTATGATTATACAGAGGGAGCAGCCTGTGGTGTCCTATTCTGTTATTTTAATACTGGGGGGCAGCCTGTGGTGTTCTGATATTATACAGGGCAGCAGTCTGTGGTGTCCTGTTATTATACAGGGGGAGCAGCCTGTGGTGTCCTGTTATTATACAGGGGGAGCAGCCTGTGGTGTCGTTATTATGGTTTTTTTTTATTAATACATATTTTTTTACCGAAAAGCCGCCATTTAATGATGCGTTGTTACTTATGGGCCAGTGCTCTGGACTTGCCCCCCAGGCTAAAAGTTGCCAGCCAGCCCCTGCTTATTGTCCAGTGGTAGCACAACCCAGAAAAATGACTCATGATCTGTGTAGATAGACACCAATAAAGGGGTACTTTATAGGTGATTAGTATCTGTGCGATTGACAAACCCAGACCAATGTGTGTATATACTCTGTATGTGCATTTCCATGTGGCTCTGTACAATCCAGTAGTCCTGGCAGCAGATGTGAGATAGTTTGAGTATATGCCTTAAAACACCCTGTTCTTGGTGGTTTCCCACCTGTCCCCCTGTGTAACATAAGAGGGAAGAGAATAATGTGGGGTATACTGTAGATGTGATGTGCCGCATGACCATCACCAACTGCCGCCCGCATGCCACATTGCAATCCTCAGTGCACAGCAATATCACTGGCATTTCCTGGACAGCAGCTGATGTGGACGCAGGAGAAAAGGCCTCTCAGGTGAGAACAATTTTCAGGCGATTATTTGCTACCAGAGACTCTCCTAGTGAGTTATCAGTGAGTGGAGCTCAGCGCACAATTACATCTGTGCTTTTTCTTTCTCTTTTTCCCCCCTTTTCTTTTTTTTTTTTTTTTAATTTGATCACCTTCTGCCTCCGGCTACAATGAGCGGCCGAGAGTTATCCCAGCTGATTGGAAATGAAGGTCAGTAAAATGTTTGTTTAGTAAATTAAATCTTAGACCAATGTCTCATCTCTAGCAGTTGGCCATTGTAGTGGGAGGGATTATAGTAGTGGTGGCTGGCCAGTGTCCCTGTGTTACTGGCTGGCACCTCCCATGCTGTCAGTTACAGATCAGGAACCGCTAAGCATTGGGGCCTGCATCCATACACTCATACTGTTACAGCTCTGTTTTTCAGTTGTATAGTAATATAATATATAAATCATGTTACTGCTGGAAGTCTTATTGTACACCAGCAATATCTGATTCTCACATGTTACATATGGCTATTTGTTATATCTACAATATATGAAATATCGTTTTAGATGGACCCAGCCCAAACATCAGAGGGACATGGCTGAGGTCAGGACGCCGCAGACCATCCCGTGGGAGTCAGTCAGCAAGAAGATCTGGACCAACATCGGGAAGAGGAAGATCTGGACGAAGAGGAAGAGACCATCAGGCAGTTGCAGACAGAGTAGATCACCTCCTGCTGGACAGCATCATGCGGCTCGTCCTGTCCCATCTCCCCACCTACAGCAGGCGCACCATTGCAGACGGAGAGGAACCAGAGTACTGCTCCATCTGTATCTCTGACATTGGGGTAGGTACAGAAATGGCTGTATCGTACTGTCACCACACCTTCCATGTTCCCTGTCTGACAGAATGGCTGCAGGTAAACAACATCTGCCCTCTGTGCCGCGTGAGACTCTTGAACCCGAATCATTTCTCCCACCTTTACTGACGGCTCCCCAGCAAAGCAGAACAACCAAACATAAGATCATGGTCTAAAGCGGTAAGTTCCTGTTTAATTTTAAAGTTCAAAATATTTTACACTTTTAGAGTGTTTTTATTTTCAATTTACAGTTTTTGAATTTTTCAAACAATTAAAAGACTTGTCACTGATCCCTCCAGTTCCAACAATTGTTGTTACATGTTTACAGTGTTTTTCTCTTTTAATTATCCGTTTTGAAACTGGAGGGAATTGACGTGAACAAGATGGGGATTAGGGCTACTGGCGACACCCCAAAAAAAAAAACGACATTGAGCAGCCACCTCATGGGTGTGTTGGAAGAGCTGCTAAGCTGCTAATTATTTTTAAAGTGTTGACAATTAAATCCAACTCATTGATAATTTAATAATTTGAACATTTAAACTCTGGTAAACTTCAGCTATTAATTAGTAAACCTGACCCTTTTCATCGCCAATATGTCTCCAAGTCATTATTTTACACTTATTATTGTTTACATATGTATAAATGTGGGCTAACGTTAGCTGATTCAGTATAACATAATATTTTTATCATGATTTATAGAGCTCCAAAATATTACATGATATTGTGGGTCAGTGTAACGGGTCTTGCGATACATCTTGGAATTAACACCACATGATCTTCAGAAAAACAGTGTAGGCTGAATTTCCCAAATTCTGCAATTACTGTCCAGGGTTTAAGGATGTCCATGTGAGAGAACAGAATTACATCAGTCAACTGAATATAAACAACTGGACTCAAGCCAGGATATCCTTAAAACATGGACTGTGAAGGTGCCCATAGGCAGCGGCGGATTGGCATGCTGGGACACCGGGTCAGATTCCGGTGGGCTGACCCTAATGCCCTGCAGAAACGGCCGCTCACCCTACTTGGAGGGCCGCAGAGTGGGGACCGCAGCTACGTGTCTGCCTCTGAGATCCCCTGCAGACAGCGCCGGGGATTTCCATTAAAATGTGTCTCGTGTACGGTGGCTAGGGCCGTCGCTACCCGCACAGCAAGGTATGTGGTGCTGGTGCAGGGACGCGCAGGCCTGGAGAGCCACTCCCTGCATCCTCTGACAGCACTGCTGCTGCCCGTGTGACAGGCGCCGCAGCAGCGCAGACTGGCAGCCAGTAGCACATGGGGTATGAGAATACCCTGCTGTGCGCTACTGGCTGCCAGTCTGCGCTGCCGCGGCGCCTGTCACACAGGCAGCAGCGGCCCTGTCAGAGGTCTCTACTTATCACCCTGTCTCAACTGTGAGGTACTGACATACATGCAAGACCATCGCCCGGCCCTCCCCTCTCCCACGTCTCCTTTTCCATCATTTCCTCCCCTCTCTTGACTCACATGGTGCACAGTCACTGGAGACTGGACTGGAGGAGCCCAGCTGATGCGACGAGTGGAGCAGCTGAATAGCATGCACAAAAGAGACTCTGGTAAAAACTACTTTTTGGGGGGGTCCTGGTGGTGATTTCTGCGGAGAGTGCCACAGATTAGTGTAGTGGGGGGAAGACGACGACACTAACAGAGTGTGCTAAGGGAGTGTCAGCTTATTTTGCTGGGGGTCACAGAGTAATGTGCGCTGGAAGGGATGGGTGGTGTATGATTATGTGCATTGGCTGTGGGTGTTTATAATTATTTGCACTGAGAAGGGAGGGAATGGTGTATAATTATTTGCGCTGGGGGGATGGCATATAATTATGTGTGCTGCAAGGAATGGCCTATAATTATGTGCGCTGAGAGGGGGGATGGTGTATAATTATGTGTGCTGGCAAGGGGGGTATATTGTGTTCTGGGAGTGGGGTTAATGGCGTATCATTTTGCCGCAAAATTTCTGGACACTTTCGCCATTCTGCCACTGCCTTCCGAAGGCTGGAGCGGCAGCAAAAACTCCACAACCTGCCCTGCCATCACCTCAAACAAGAGGTGGTGTGACGCGCTGGAACTTCACCCTCTATATGCTGCAGAGGATGGAGGAGCAGCAAAAGGCCATTCAAGCCTACACGGCCACCTACGACATAGGCAGATGAGCCGGGATGCACCTGACTCAAGTGCAGTGGAGACTGATTTCAGTGTTGTGTAAGGTTCTCCAGCAGTTTGAACTTGCCACACATGAAGTCAGCTCCAACACTGACAGCTTTAGTCAAGTTATTCCCCTGATCAGGCTGTTGCAGAAGCAGCTGGAGAAAGTGAAGGAGGAGCTAAAGCATTGCAATTCTGCAAAGCATGTAGCTCCTATGGATGAAGCCCTCCATACGCTTTGTCAGGATATGAGGGTGGTCTGTTAGAGGAAAACATTCTGGCCACTGTGCTCGATCCTCGGTTTAAAGAGTATGTTGTGTCTCTGTTTCCGGCAGTCTCAAGTCTACAAAGGTGCAAAGACCTGCTGGTCAGGAGATTGTCATCTGAAGCGGACCATGACACGGCAAGAGCTCCTCCCTCATTTCTCCCACACCTGTGGTTGCGAGGAAACAGCTGAAATTTCCAACACAACCCGCTGGCGGGGATGCCGGGCAGGCAGGAGCAAGTTTGGACATCTGGTCCGGACTAAAGGACCTGCCAATGATTGCGTATATTCGTATTTATCCATTGAGCAGACTACACTGGATGCTGGATAGATTGAGATTATTGCACTTTACAGCTTAGTCTTGGTCCTACTAATTGAGCAAGAACTATTCAGCCATTGCAGTATATTGTGATACTTACCAAAACGGACTAAAACTGCTAATCCAGCTATTGGTTTATCGATCAAATAAGAGTTATTAAGCCCATATGTGCATATATGAACCTTTTATCATTATAAAACATTTTTTAGTGTCATTTTATGTTATTTTGTGTTTTTAGATTTAATAAATGTTATTAAATATTTGTGTGTACCGTTGAGCGCCCCACGCTGTTTTCTTTCTTGTGGTACTTTTTGGAGGTTCACAGTCCTCCAGCATAGTGGCTGCAGGGCTACACTACACACTGCGAGACTCCCTAGCGATTTAGACAACTGTTTCTCTTTACTGCCCATAGCAACCAACAAGATTCTATCTATTGTCTTCTAGATTCTAAAAGCTGCTAAATTAGTAAGAAGGAGACTCTGATTGGTTATTATATGCAACATCACATCCTCAATAGAACTTCCATCTTAGTAAATGTACCCTTTACCCTCCTATAGCCTATCCTTAACCTCCCATCTCATAGCCCAATCCTACCCATCTAGTCTTTGCAGAATATTAACATTTTCACATGTCTACATTTCAGATGCTACTAAGACGCATGTGACCAGGTGGCTCACTCATCACATGCTGCATGGCGTGTTGAGGCTGGATGTATGAGGACACATCTGTATATTGCATTTCACTACTGTTTTAAGAGGCATACACACGTAGAGATGTATGCTAAGCAATTTTGCTAAGCTATTTAGGGTAGACGATTTTCTGGTGTACAGATCGCCCATGGGGAGCACATACAAATGCAGAGATTTGTGCTGACATTAGTTGGGGGAGTGGTAACTCCACTTGAATAAATACAAGAAAAGATACCGACAAATTCTTGGTGCCAACAGAGATTTTTTTCACGTTCATTAATGTTCTCACCCAAAATAAAGGAACAGAAAAACCACAATAGTGTAATACAGTTTTTGCAATTATGCATATATTTTCATTTGGAGGAATTTTGAAGTAGATGAGACTCATACCCTATAAGGTGGTCTACTGTTTAAGGTAGACACAATTCACTTGTTAGGGAGCAGTAACGTCACCATCAAGTCACCAATGCTTCCAATTCCAATTGTAGTATATGAAAGAAAATGAAGCTGGTATAGTGTAATACCGCTTTTTTATTCACAACAAACAATTCAACATAAAAACAAGAGCAGCAGACTCTCACCGAGTAAAATTGTCCACAAAGCATTTGTAGACAAATCAGGCACTTGGTTTTATATCACAGGCGTCCCTGGAGCCTTTGTCCCAGTGAAGTCCAGTGTTGTCCACCCTTCTCTCCACGGCCAAAGCGTTTCAAAACCAAAAAGGTTTCTTATTCAAGGCATGTGGAGAGGCGGACCTACTTCCTATATTCATACCCCAAGTGGGGAAATCCTATTTCCAGACATGGAGGGTGACATTTAATAAGATGCGCTTTTTGTGGTTTTTTTTGCGATCTTTAGGCAACAAAATGGGGTTTTTGCACTTTTTGCCGAAATCGCGTACTTAGGCCCTTATTCTGGTTGGTGCGGATATTCCCGCATTCTTACGGTGCGGTCCGCACGCCACGGTGTTTTGCCGCGTGCGGCCATCGTCCGTAGAAACGCCCACGTGTCCTCCGCATTCGGACGGACTCACTCTTTAAGAACAGGGCGTGTTTACGGACGACATACAAACCATGCGTGTGCGGGAGAAACACTCCGATTCTGCACGGTATTACAGAGTATTACAGAGTATGCTCGGAAATACCGCATCCGAACGGGAGCCAAGCGGTGCTACCGCCCGTAAGCGGAGTATTTACGCCAAACAACCCACTATTATGTCAATTCTGCAATACATCACATGACCCACTTATTCAATTACCTATCCTCATAAAAAAATGCTTCTTTGGAATTGGAATCAATTAGATGCCAATATATCCTTACAAGCATGCCTAACACATGCATTGCACACATTAACCCTTACAGCAAATCAAGTGCAATGGTTTCAATTAAAGCACTGACAAGCGTCCTATTAGTGAGTAATGAGTAAAGGAGTAGATTCTATTGGGTTCAGGTGTTAATGCTTGTAGTCATTAGGCGTACGTTCGCCTACCGCATGAACGAGTGGTGTCCGCAAAGCAATAGTACACTTGTGGACACCGCACATTTCTGCCCTTTTTGATCGCGTGCATTCGGAGTGGTTTCCGAATGTACGCCCCCCAACATAAGTGTACTCCCCCGTGTCCGCCCATGTTTCCGCCCCGTTTTGCCCACTTTGAAACTACGCCCATGTGTCATTCCGCATGACGCCCATAATACGCCCCTATTTCCCGACTGATAGCGGTGAACAGTTTTGGACGGGATTTGCCCGAACTGGTACCGAGTCAAGGCGTGGCACATGCGCGTAGCGTTCTCCACGCATGCGCAGACGCCGTAAAGACGCGATCCGTAAGTACGCGGTAAAGTCCGCGTCAATCAGAATAAGGGCCTTAATCGGGTGCGCTAAATCCCGTAATTCGCACATTTTGTGTGATAACTCGCACTTTCTCACTTGCCGGTTTCAATTCACATTTTTATCGCATCCAGATGTTTTCCCATACAAAAGTATACATATTGCTTATTTTATGGAATGCGCAAACGGAATTCGCATTTCAAAAGTGTCTAAAAATCCCCACTGGTGCAGACCAGGTGCTGATGGGCGAATTGACCAAAAAGCAACTTTGGTCAAGTGCAGAAATGGTTAATTTTCTCACAGGTGTCTTCATTTTTAATCATAAACTCCCCTACATATACCCCAACATCATTAAGGACACCTGTGAGGGTTTGAGAGATGGAGATTGTGCAGAGTGGTGTGGAGCTGGCTGTTTGTGACTTTCATCATTTGGAGAAGCTGTGCAGAAGGAGGGAGCAAGCTGCGCGCCAGATCCAGGTACCCCGAGAACTGCGTGCTTCACATAGGTATCGTGCTAGGCTGTACCTGAACTCCCTCTCTGATCAACAGGTTGTGGGGATGTTTCGGCTGAACCGCAATAACCTTTTGAACTTATATAAGCAGGTGAGAGATGATTTGGACCCTTATGGGGGTGCCAACTATGCAGTGTCTGGGCTGCAGAAATGAATGTGTGCCCTCTACTTCTTGGCCACAGTCTCCACTCAGTCTGTGACCTCATGGTCATTGGGGGTCTCACAAGCCACTTTCTCTAAGCATTTCACTCAAGTGTTACTTGCTTTCAAGAAGTTGTGGTGCACATATATCAGATTCCCACGTTGTGAGTCCGAGTGGCAGGACCTTAAGGTAGCTTTCTATAGGCTCTCAGCATTCCCAAATGTGGTGGGAGCCATAGATTGAAGCCACATTGGGCTTCGGCCACCGCACGTGAGGGGACACATCTACGTCAATCGGCATGGGTGTCACTCTCTGAACGTGCAGGTGGTATGTGACGCCAACCTAAAAATACTCAGTGTGGTTGCAGGCTACCCAGGGAACTGCCATGATGCCTATATTCTGTGTCACTCAACCCTCTGGGACCGATTCCAGGACCACCCCAATGCCGGAGGGCTGGCTATTTTGGTATATTTTTACGATGCTGTATAGCAATTATAAAAATTACATACCAAATTAGTTCAACACCCTCACTGCACATTACCATAGTAGGTTACACAATTTCAGTTTTATTATAAAAACATTAGGATTGAAAAACCACAGACACATTTTACAGTAAAGGAACGTCTTTACTAATGCAAAAAAAAATGATTTTAGGTCCTATTACTGGACCATACATTTTCACAAAAATATTCTTCATGATAAAACTGTAAAGAACAAAAATAGATACGTGCAACTTGTACAATCACTTTTTAGGTACCTGTGTAAGCGCACATCCCCCCTTTGCCCCTGACCCCAGCTCACTCCTGGTTCGCACACTCCTACGTGGTGGTGAAGTGGGTAAGCCGCTCAGTGGTGTACTTGACACACTACTAATAGTGGATGTAGCTGTACCTAGTGCATTTAATTATTGAATTTAATTGTGCCTGCATGACAATCAAGGCATTAGTCTGTGCTGATATAGCTTGTGTTTGCCCATGTACCCTTTCAGTTAGGTTGGCTATATTATTGTTTTGTACCCGTAGGCAGAGCCGGATTAACAACGGGCCTGATGGAGCTATAGCTCCAGGCCCACTCTCCAAATAGGCCCATTTTGTAGCTGAGGGTCAGGGCTTTCCAACGAGACCAGCCCCGCGTCACTAGCCCCCTGGGAACCGGAGATACCGCCAGGAAAACCTGGAACATTTTCCCCATAAGATAACATGGGACCCGCTAATTCCGACCTCCACCCGGTTCCAACGGCTGCCAGTTCCCCCTACAGCATCACAGAAACTTGAGGTTGATCTCAGTCGAACCCAAATCGCTGGGCCTTCAATCTGATACCTGGTCCATATGGGTTCATTGGTTCTAGAGATATTGCAGGTAAAACTATTTGTTTTTTTCATTTCTGAAATGTAATTTCATGGCTGTTCATGTTGTTTGAGGGCAGATTTCTCTGGAACCAAACGGCCCAGTTTCACGGGATCAAAATCATTCGAAGGCTACATGTAAATGGGTCAGTTGGTTTCGAAGATATAGCTGGTTGTTTAAAGGGGGCGGGGTGGTTTTCTCTCCCCCTCACACCAGAAAATGCAGGGACTAGGCTTGTGTGAAAGGGGCCAGTCCAAGAATGTCCCTGCATGATCCTGGGACCATATTCGCTGCATTTTCTGGTATGAAAGGGGTATTATTTCAAATAGCCGGGACCTGCAGTGCTCTGAATACAGCCGGGCAGCCCCCTGCTCTCTGCCCGGCTGTTAATGGCTGTTATTTCTGCCCGGCGGAGACTGTCCCCCAGTTTCCGCGAGCATGAATTTCCCCTTGGCAATGAGCATGTAATCCCACATGGCAATGAGCATGGAACCCCTGGCAATGAACATGGAGCCCCTGGCAATGAACATGTAGGTAAGCAACACTTATGTAGCATCATTTTTAATAGGCATTATGGTGTTTGGCATAATACGTAATGGAGATTATGGTGTGAAGGTTAACATGTAATGAACATTATGGTGTAAATTTTTAATGTGCGCCTTTGGCGCGCAATGCCCTTATTTATGAAGCATATTGTGCATTATTGCTCAATCTGTTTGGTATAGTGCAGGCATGTCCAAACTATGGCCCTCCAGCTGTGAAACTACAAGTCCCATCATGCATTGCCACAGTTTTGCAATTAGGGAATGCTAAAACTATGTCAAGGCATGCTGGGACGTGTAGTTTCACAACAGCTGGAGGGCCACTGTTTGGACATGCCTGGTATATTGTGTATTTTGGCTCAATCCATGTGGCAAAATGTGACTGTTGCCTTAATCTGTGTGGCACAACGTGAATTTTGACTCCATCTGTGTGCCATAGTGTGAATCGGTGTGAATTTTGTCTCATTCCATGTGGCATAATGTGTAAGAGGCAAGTACAGTATAAGGGGGTTACTATTGTGTTGCATGATTTGTATAAGGGGTATATGGTGTGGTAAACTTAGGTTACCACATAAAAGGTGCTGACATACTGTCTACCAAGTTTCGGTTTTCAGTATTTTTTTATAACTGGAGTGCAGCCTCACCCCGCAAGTATCTTAGGACATCGGCGTCCTGCGGGTGCACCTTTGGAGTGCACCCGCCAATATATCTCCCTGCATTTTTCTTATGCCAGCCCCCTGCATTTTCCAGGTATATATAATTAGTTGAAAGTATTTACACAAATAGAGACACACCCATGAGCAGACCACCCAAACAGAACACTGGTCACATCCCCCACATTATTAGATGCTGGCCGCAACCCCTATTATTGCGCATAATAGGCCCTTGATCATTTTCAGCTCCAGGCCCATTTAGACCTTAATCTGGCTCTGTCCCTACCTGGAAGAACCTGGAGCTGCAGCAGCCTCTCTTCTTGGTTTCTGCAGCAGCCTCTCTTCCTGGTTTCTGATCAAGCAGTAGCAGCAGCAAGTGCAACTGTGTGAGTTCCTCGTAGCTCCGCCCCCATTGAGCCCTGTGTAGCTCTGCACCATTTAAACCCTGTGTAGCCACGCCCCCATTAATCTCCGTTTAGCTCCATCCACGTCCCTCAGGCTCTGAGTTGGGGGGGGGGGGCGCGACTGCCGAGCCACACGGCAGGGCAGTGTGTGTGGCTAGCTGAGTTGATGCCTGCTGGACGCTGCGGGGATCTAAGCTGTCGGGCGGCTGGGAGATAGCCCCTCAAATGGTTGGGCCCGGGTCAGCTGTCCCCTTTGACCCCCTCTGTCCCCGGGCCTGTGAGTAGGACTCTGATAGCATAATAGTGCAGAGGATCAGTCTGCTGTATTTAATTCATTATTAAGATCTACAGTATCACTATATTACATTTCTCTTGTATGCAACCACTGCCTTCCTTTACCGTTCAGTCTCTCCATGTACCCCCTTTGCCCTGCAGTGTCTCTCACTGACTCCGTTTCCCCTGCAATCTCTCTCACTGGGGTAGATGTAAGAATAGGTCGTAAATGTCACATGTGCTGTAAACAGCGGTATTTGTCTCTTGCAACAATCCTCAGCATGTACTGTATGAAAGCAGATAACAAAGAGAAATCACCTTTCTCTACGGTATCTGCAAACATCTAACAATCTCCGTCTCCATACTATTTTAAGGTGAATGGAAATCATTCAGGTATATTCAGAGGTGAACTTGTAATAGATGTGTAATAGATGTTATAAAACCAGTGGCGTATTTATATTGGCCCCTGAGCTCAGAGGGGCTCACACTGCACCCATTTTTTTAATACTTACCGCTCTGCAGTATTTTTCCAGAGATCTCCACAGGCGCATTAGAGTCCGAGCCCTCTAGTGCACAGACTCTGCAGCGATGTGTGGGCTACCGGTAGAGAGGAGAAGGTCCGGATGGAGGATCCTGAGATCTGGCCTTCTCTCCGAAACCACCCCAATATAATCTGAAGGCTGACTTCTGATGGTTACTAGCTTACTCAACAGGCTGGTATTTCTAATGTGTGCGGAATTATTTTAGGAGGAATAAAATAGAAATGATTATGGGTATATACTGTATACTTATAATTTGTGTCTTTTTGAAGTGAAATACTTGTGCCCTAAACCATGTGGCTGTATGACCTATTTTAATGCATATTGGGTAGGAAGCATAAAACATATATCATACCCCTTTCACACCAGCCTAAATTCCCGGGTTGAGTCCGGGAACAACCCGGGACTAGCTCTGGTGTGAAAGGGTCCAGGGACAAATTCCCGGGTTAATTTGCTGGCAATTCAACCCTGCTAGGTAGCAGGGTTGCTCCCGGGTCCTTCCAGGGTTACTGGCTGGTGTGAAAGGTGCAGGGACATGTCCCTGCTTCCCGTGTTGCCTCTGCTAGTGCTGATTTGCTAGCAGGGCTACTACCTGTTGTGGTGACGCTCACAGACATGCCCAGAGACAGCATACAGCGTGCAGGGAGACAGTGTGCATGTTCTGTGGCACCACAGACCCCAGAAGTGCTTTTTAACCCCTGAAAGCCTGCAATGTGTGCCATGTCTTGGACAAATGAGGAGGTGAGAGAGCTATTAATCATTAGAGGGGAAGATGCTTTCATAAGCCTTTTAATTTGTTTTACACAAGTAACAGAGGCTGAAACACTACAAATGTTTTGTGTCTTAATTATTAATAATCAATAATCTAATGTGAGCCTAAAAAAGGCCATTTTAAATGCTATTCTCATAGAAATGCAGGGTCATCCCGGGTTCAGTGTGAAAGGGGTTGTCCCTGCTTCAAAAGCATGTGTGAATGGGTCCCAACCCGGGAATGTCCCTGCTTGTCCCGGGAATGTAATTCCCGGGTTTGTCTCTGCATTTCTGGTGTGAAAGGGGTATAAAATGACTGCAAGATCGTCAACCTTGTACATATATGAATTACACAGAGGAAACTGAAACCACTGAATGCTTCACTGACAGGTTCTAAGATGTTGTGCACAACAGTGGTATGTTACCATGCAACACGCAGTGGTAATGCCAAGTGTTGTACATTCCTAGTCTATTCTGCTGTCTCGGAGGGAAGATAAATAAGCAATAATATGACAAATGACTGTAATGTAAAGAATATAGCTATAAAAATGCCATACATTTCCATTTAAGCACGAACAAAACAACAAAAAGAAAATCATAAGAGAATGTGCGTAACGTTATATGACATTAAAATGTCAGAAAATATCAAAGTTTAATACTGACATTAAATCTGTGAAAGGTCTGGAAGAAAAGGGCTTTGCTCTAAAATCACACAAGATTATTTCATTACTGTACTTTCTGTAGCCAAAAATAACGCAAATAATATGAAAGAACCTTATTTCTGCAATGATATCGTCTCCCTGGGTACAAATATATGTGAGTCACCAGGGCTGTATCATGATTGTTAAATTGCACCCTTGTAATTCACCAAAGCGAAAGTACATATTCCAATTGTTAAATTGCACCTCTTTGTGACCTGGACTGTAATTTCGTTGTTTCTTTTACAATGACAATAAATAATATCTTAACTAACATTGGAAATCTAGGAGCATAAATTGATAATTACTAAAGCCCCATACACAAGAAAGATATCATTCAGAAAGGGCTTTCTGAGCGATATCTTTCACAATGGGCCTTATTTTGGTTCATTCTTTCTGACAAAATCCTTCTTAGATGGACAAAACCATGTGCACTGCAGGGGGGGCAGATGTAACATGTGCAGAGAGAATTAGATTTGGGTGAGTGATTTTGTTTCTGTGCAGGGAAAATACTGACTGCTTTATTTTTACACTGCAATATAGATCTCACTTTGAAGTAAAACCCCACCCAAATCTAATTCTCTCTGCACATGTTACATCTGCCCCACCTGCAGTGCACATGGTTTTGCCCATCTAAGAAGGATTTTGTCAGAAAGAATGAACCAAAATAAGGCCCATATATATTGTCTTGTGTGTACGCTATGGGGAGTATTCAATGTTTTTATTCTCCATGTGCAGCGAATCCTGTTTAGGATTCGCTGCACATTTGCAGGGTTCAGGAGGACTGCAGCATTCGCTGCCAGCCCTCCCTGTCACCCTATTCAATGCAGCAGGGGTTCGCTGCCCCAGCTGGCAAATTTTAATTCGCCTCAGGGAGCCGTGGGACAGAGGCAGGCAGGGAGACGTAAGCCTCCCTGCCTGCCCCAGAATTTGTGGGGGAGGGCTCCCGGGGCACTGGCGAATGTATAAAAAATAAATGTTAAAAAATAAATAAAAAAATTCATATATATTAATGTGCTTCAAGCACATGAATACAAATAGCATGACCCTTGATAGAAAAAAAATCAGATTTTTTTTTTACACCAAAAAAAAACAAAGACCCTTTATTTTAAAAGATCACTTTCCAGTTCACCTTAAAAAGATGTTGAATGCAAAATGGTGAATAATGGCAAAAATCAGTGAGAAAGCAATTCGCCATCCTAGCATTGAATACACTCTTGGCGATTCCAAGTGAAACCCCCATTGAAATACACCAGCGAATTGCAGCGAGCATGAACTGTCCGGCATTAACTGTTCGCTTTCGGTGAACAGTGAATATTGAATAGGGTGAATCACATTTTCAGTGAAAAAGATTCACTGCAAGGAGTGAAAACAGCCTGATTCGCCGAAAAAAAAAGGTGAATCGGGAGCATTGAATACTGGCCTTAATATCATTAACGGTGCGTCCTCCCACATATCGTTAAAGATAAATTATGCCTACTGAACATGCAGGTCAATTTGGCTATATACACAAACAACCTGCATGTTCAGCGGGTCCCCTTGACATCACTGAACAATATCGGTGGCCAAAATTATTTAATGTGCACGCACAATATCATCTGCCCGCGGCCGATGTGGTTAACTATATCGGCCGCGGCGAGGTCTGCTGCGGGTCAGCTAGTGTGTATGGGCATAGGACCTAATTTAGAATTGGGAGTAAATCCAACTAGAATATGCAAATTTGTTCCGTGACAAACCCAGAAATGAGTGGCAGGTGTAAGCCAGTAAACACTGAATGATTATCATTCAGATCAGCTGATACACAATTGTTTGAATGATTATTGGTAAGTGTATATAAAATAAAAAAGGCATATCCAGCATGGAGCTGATGTCACACATCCTCCCCTAAAGCGATGGGGCACACCTAGCGTTTTCCAGGACACTATCAGCGTTTTCCTAGGCACCCCTACATTTTTCTTACCACTCATACTAAGCAGACAATTTCCGGCCCCCACCCCCGCATTCGTACAACTGGCTGTACACACGCGCAGTTTAATGATAATCAGCTGCTGTGCAAATTCGCAACCTGCGATCAGGTCTGAATTACCCCACACAGCTTCATAGTACAAGTTAAAAATTGGTGTTTGGTATTGGAGATAGTTAATGTGTGGGCAGATCTCAGCTCACACCAACTTTTGTTCTTACATTGTACTTGAGAGATTCTGTCAATCTTTATTTATTTTTCTTCTTTTGTTGGAATTGATAAAATTGTAGGAAATAAGCAAATTAAGCTACTAAATTTATAATATTACAGAAATTCAGCTGTGGAGGACACCACACAAATAAATGTACACTTTTATAGCATCTTTGTGCATTGTGTTTATTATATGATAGATTGTCATTTTTTACCCTCATTTGTTGATGTTGATGATATCGCTCATGGAGGGCATACTTGACTACTTTTGAAAACTAGTTTCAGGGAGATTTTAGTTGGTAGTAGAATTTTGCAACGCGTCCCATTAAGGGGGCGTGTCATGCTCCACCCAAAAGGCATGCCTAGTTCCATATATGGAGAAATTGTGAAAAAAGATTGTGATTGTGGCACTTAGAAGTGTGGGTGTGTACTGCTACATCTGAGAGGATTAATTTAAAATGACTTATATCCAAATGTAGATGAGCCCCAGAACAGTTGAACACGTGCATCGATTTTTCC